>NC_052254.1:8242525-8552108 GCF_013401445.1 Tripterygium wilfordii
CAATTCTATGCATAGACAAGTTTTCACGTTTCATGCAATTTTGAACCTAACTTGGTCTACTGGCTTCTTTACGTAATGAAACGTTGTCCAAAAGCTAACTAGAAGTTAAGACTTCTAAGAACCTAAATGAGTATAACGGTCTATTTTGATGCCTTAGGAATGCTCAATTCTATGCATGGAGAAGTTTTTTCACGTTTCGTGCAATTTTGAACTTAACTTGGTCTATTGGCTTCTTTACCGATCGAAACGTTGTCCAAAAGCTAACTAGCAAGTTAAGTCTTCTAAGAACACTAAATAGAGTATAACGTTTATTTTGATGCCTTAGGAATGCTCATTCTATGCATGGACAGTTTTTTCAACGTTTCGTGTAATTTTGAACTTAACTTGGTCTATTGGCTTCTTTACCCTAAAGAACGTTGTCCAAAAGCTAAACTAGCAAGTTAAGATTTCTAAGAACACTAATAGAGTATACGTTCCATTCGATGCCTTAGGACTGGTCAATTCTATACATAGACAAGTTTTTCACGTTTCATGCAATTTGAACTGTAACTTGGTCTACTGGCTTCTTTACGTAACGAAACGTTGTCCAAAAGCTAAACTAGAAAGTTAAGACTTCTAAGAACACGAAATGAGTAGTGGTCTATTTTGAAGCCTTAGGAATGCTCAATTCTATGCATGAGAAGTTTTTTCACGTTTCGTGTAATTTTGAACTTAACTTGGTCTATTGGCTTCTTTACCGATCGAAACTTCCAAAAGCTAAACTAGCAAGTTAAGTCTTCTAAGAACACTAAATAGAGTATACGTTTATTTTGATGCCTTAGGAATGCTCAATTCTACGCATGGACAAGTTTTAACGTTTCGTACATTTTGAACTTAACTTGGTCTATTGGCTTTTTACCTAATGAAACGTTGTCCAAAGCTAAACTAGAAGTTGTGTCTAAGAACACTAAAGATAGAGTATAACGTCTATTTGATGCTTAGGAATGCTCAATCTATGCATGGACAAGTTTTTTCACGTTTCGTGCAATTTTGAACTTAACTTGGTCTATTGGCTTCTTTACCGCCGAAAACGTTGTCCAAAGCTAACTAGCAAGTTTAAGTCTTCTAAGAACACTAATAGAGTATAACGGTTATTTTGATGCCTTAGGAATGCTCATTCTATGCATGGACAAGTTTTTCCGTTTCGGCAATTTTGAACTTAACTTGGTCTATTGGCTTCTTTACCTAATGAAACGTTGTCCAAAAGCTAAACTAGCAAAGTTGTGTTCTAGAACACCAATAGAGTATAACGTTATTTGATGCCTTAGGAATGCTCAATTCTATGCATGGACAAGTTTTTCACGTTTCGTGCAATTTTGAACTTAACTTTGGTCTATGGCTTCTTTACCTACCGAAACGATTGTCCAAGCTAAACTAGAGTTAGTCTTCTAAGAACCTAAATAGAGTATAACGGTTTTTTTTGATGCCTTAGGAATGCTCAATTCTATGCATGGACAAGTTTTTCACGTTTCGTGCAATTTTGAACTTAACTTGGTCTATTGGCTTCTTTACCTACGATAAATGTTGTCCAAAGCTAAACTAGCAAGTTAAGTTCTAAGAACACTAAATAGAGTATACCGTTTTTTGATGCCTTAGGAATGCTCAATTCTATGCATGGACAAGTTTTCACGTTTCGTGCAATTTTGAACTTAACTTGGTCTATGGCTTCTTACCTAACGAAACGTTGTCCAAAAGCTAAACTAGCAAGTTAAGACTTCTACGAACACTAAATAGAGTATAACGGTCTATTTTGATGCCTTAGGAATGCTCAATTCTATGCATGGAGAAAGTTTTTCACGTTTCGTGCAATTTTGAACTTAACTTGGTCTATTGGCTTCTTTACGTAACGAACGTTGTCCAAAGCTAAACTAGTAATTTTCTTCTAAACACTAAATAGAGTATAACGGTTTATTTTGATGCCTTAGGGATGCTCAATTCTATGCATGGCAAGTTTTTTACGTTTTCGTGCATTTTGAACTTAACTTGGTCTATTGGCTTCTTTACCTACGAAACGTTGTCCAAAAGCTAAACTAGCAAGTTAAGTCTTCTAAGAACACTAAATAGAGTATAACGGTTATTTTGATGCCTTAGGAATGCTCAATTCTATGCATGACAAGTTTTTCACGTTTCGTGCAATTTTGAACTTAACTTGTCTATTGGCTTCTTTACCTAACGAAACGTTGTCCAAAAGCTAAACTAGCAGTTAAGACTTCTAAGAACACTAATAGAGTATAGTGTCCAATTCATGAGCCTTAGGACTGTCATTCTATGCATAGACAAGTTTTTCACGTTTCATGCAATTTTTGAACTTAACTTGGTCTACTTGGCTTCTTTACCGATCGAAACGTTGTCCAAAAGCTAAACTAGCAGTTAAGACTTCTAAGAACACTAAATAGAGTATAACGGTTTTTTTAAGCCTTAGGAATGCTCATTCTATGCATGGACAAGTTTTTCACGTTTCGTGTAATTTTGAACTTAACTTGGTCTATTGGCTTCTTTACCTAACGAAACGTTGTCCAAAAGCTAAACTAGCAAGTTAGTCTTCTAAGAACCTAAATAGAGTATAACGTTTATTTTGATGCCTTATGGAATGCTCAATTCTATGCATGGACAAGTTTTTCAACGTTTCGTGCAATTTTGAACTAACTTGGTCTATTGGCTCTTTACCTAACGAAAGTTGTCCAAAAGCTAAACTAGCAAGTTAAGTCTTCTAAGAACACTAAATAGAGTATACGGTCTATTTTGATGCCTTAGGAATGCTCAATTCTATGCATAGCAAGTTTTTCACGTTTCGCAATTTTGAACTAACTTGGTCTATTGGCTTCTTTACCTAACGAACGTTGTCCAAAAGCTAAACTAGCAAAGTTAAGTCTTCTAAGAACACTAAATAGAGTATAAGGTCTATTTGGCCTTAGGAATGCTCATTCTATGCATGGACAAGTTTTTCACGTTTCGTGCAATTTTGAACTTAACTTGGTCTATTGGCTTCTTTACCTAAACGTTGTCCAAAGCTAAACTAGCAAGTTATGTCTTCTAAGAACACTAATATAGTATAACGGTTATTTGGCCTTAGGAATGTCAATTCTATGCATGGACAAGTTTTTCACGTTTCGTGCAATTTTGAACTAACTTGGTCTATTGGCTTCTTTACCTACGAAACGTTGTCCAAAAGCTAAACTAGCAAGTTAAGTTTCTAAGAACACTAAATAGAGTATAACGGTCCATTTGATGCCTTAGGAATGGTCATTCTATGCATAGACAAGTTTTTCACGTTCGGCAATTTTGAACCTAACTTGGTCTATGGCTTCTTTACCTAACGAAACGTTGCCAAAAGCTAAACTAGAAAGTTAAGACTTCAAGAACACTAAATAGAGTATACGTCTATTTTGATGCCTTAGGAATGCTCAATTCTATGCATGGACAAGTTTTTCACGTTTCGTAATTTTGAACTTAACTTTGGTCTATTGGCTTCTTTACCTATCGAAACGTTTCCAAAAGCTAAACTAGCAAGTTAAGATTTCTAAGAACACTAATAGAGTATACGGTCCAATTGATGCTTAGGAATGCTCAATTCTATGCATAGACAAGTTTTTCACGTTTCATGCAATTTTGAACTAACTTGGTCTACTTGGCTTCTTTACCTAACGAAACCTTGTCCAAAAGCTAAACTAGAAAGTTAAGTCTTCTAAGAACACTAAATAGAGTATAACGTGTATTTTTGATGCCTTAGGAATGCTCAATTCTATGCATGGAAGTTTTTCACGTTTCGTGCAATTTTGAACTTAACTTGGTCTATTGGCTTCTTTACCGAACGAAACGTTGTCCAAAAGCTAAACTAGCAAGTTAAGTCTTCTAAGAACACTAAATAGAGTATAACGGTCTTATTTTGCCTTAGGAGCTCAATTCTATGCATGGACAAGTTTTTTACGTTTCGTGCAATTTTGAACTTAACTTGGTCTATTGGCTTCTTTACCTAATGAAACGTTGTCCAAAGGTAAACTAGAAAGTTGTGTTTTCTAAGAACACTAAATAGAGTATAACGTCTATTTTGATGCCTTAGGAATGCTCATTCTATGCATGACAAGTTTTTCACGTTTCGTGCAATTTTGAACTTAACTTGGTCTATTGGCTTCTTTACCGAACGAAACGTTGTCCAAAAGCTAAACTAGCAAGTTAAGACTTCTAAGAACACTAAATAGAGTATAACGGTCCATTTTGATGCCTTAGGAATGCTCAATTCTATGCATGGACAAGTTTTTCACGTTTCATGCAATTTTGAACTTAACTTGGTCTATTGGCTTCTTTACCTAACGAACGTTGTCCAAAAGCTAAACTAGAAGTTAAGTTCTAAGAACACTAAATAGAGTATAGTCTATTTTGATGCCTTAGAATGCTCAATTCTATATCATGGACAAGTTTTTCACGTTTCGTGCAATTTTGAACTTAACTTGGTCTATTGGCTTCTTTACCGACGAAACGTTGTCCAAAAGCTAAACTAGCAAGTTAAGACTTCTAAGACACTACAATAGAGTATAACGGTCATTTTGATGCCTTTAGGAATGCTCAATTCTATGCATGACAAGTTTTTCACGTTTCGTGCAATTTGAACTTAACTTGGTCTATTGGCTTCTTTACCTAACGAAACGTTGTCCAAAAGCTAAACTAGCAAGTTAAGTGTTTCTAAGAACACTAAATAGAGTATAACGGTCTATTTTGATGCCTTAGGAATGCTCAATTCTATGCATGGACAAGTTTTTCACGTTTCGTGCAATTTTGAACTTAACTTGGTCTATTGGCTTCTTTACCTACCGAAACGTTGTCCAAAAGCTAAACTAGCAAGTTAAGTCTTCTAAGAACACTAAATAGAGTATAACGGTTTATTTTGATGCCTTAGGAATGCTCAATTCTATGCATGGACAAGTTTTTTCACGTTTCGTGCAATTTTAACTTAACTTGGTCTATTGGCTTCTTTACCTAACGAAACGTTGTCCAAAGCTAAACTAGCAAGTTAAGATTCTAAGAACACTAAATAGAGTATAACGGTCCAATTTGATGCCTTAGGAATGCTCAATTCTATGCATGACAAGTTTTTCACGTTTCATGCAATTTTGAATTTCTAATGAATTGCTCTTGTATCTTCTTTACGTAATGAACGTTGTCCAAAAGCTAAACTAGCAAGTTAAGACTTCTAAGAACACTAAATAGAGTATAACGGTCTATTTGATGCCTTAGGAATGCTCAATTCTATGCATGGACAAGTTTTTCACGTTTCGTGCAATTTGAACTTAACTTGGTCTATTGGCTTCTTTACCGACGAAACGTTGTCCAAAAGCTAAACTAGCAAGTTAAGTCTTCTAAGAACACTAAAATAGAGTATAACGGTTATTTTGATGCCTTGGAATGCTCAATTCTATGCATGGACAAGTTTTTCACGTTTCGTGCAATTTTGAACTTAACTTGGTCTATTGGCTTCTTTACCTAAGAAACGTTGTCCAAAGCTAAACTAGCAAGTTAAGTCTTTCTAAGAACACTAAATAGAGTATAACGGTCTATTTTGATGCCTTAGGAATGTCAATTCTATGCATGGACAAGTTTTTCACGTTTCGTGCAATTTTGAACTTAACTTGGTCTATTGGCTTCTTTACCTAACGAAACGTTGTCCAAAAGCTAAACTAGAAAGTTAAGACTTCTAAGAACACCAAATAGAGTATAACGTGTCTATTTGATGCCTTAGGAATGCTCAATTCTATGTATGGACAAGTTTTTCACGTTTCGTGCAATTTTGAACTTAACTTGGTCTATTGGCTTCTTTACGATCGAACGTTGTCCAAAAGCTAAACTAGCAAGTTAAGATTTCTAAGAACACTAAATAGAGTATACGTCCATTTTGATGCCTTAGGACTGTCAATTCTATGCATAGACAAGTTTTTCACGTTTCGTGCAATTTTGAACTAACTTGGTCTACTTGGCTTCTTTACGTAACGAAACGTTGTCCAAAAGCTAAACTAGAAGTTAAGACTTCTAAGAACACTAAATAGAGTATAGGTATATTTTGATGCCTTAGGAATGCTCAATTCTATGCATGGAGAAGTTTTTCACGTTTCGTGCAATTTTGAACTTAACTTGGTCTATTGGCTTCTTTACCGTCGAAACGTTGTCCAAAAGCTAAACTAGCAAGTTAAGTCTTCTAAGAACACTAAATAGAGTATACGGTTATTTTGATGCCTTAGGAATGCTCAATTCTATGCATGGACAAGTTTTTACGTTTCGTGTACATTTTGAACTTAACTTGGTCTATTGGCTTCTTTACCTAATGAAACGTTGTCCAAAAGCTAAACTAGAAGTTAGTTTCTAAGAACACTAAATAGAGTATAACGTTCTATTTTGATGCTTAGGAATGCTCAATTCTATGCATGGACAAGTTTTTCACGTTTCGTGCAATTTTGAACTTAACTTGGTCTATTGGCTTCTTTACCGACGAAACGTTGTCCAAAGCTAACTAGCAAGTTAAGTCTTCTAAGAACACTAAATAGAGTATAACGGTTATTTTGATGCCTTAGGAATGCTCAATTCTATGCATGGACAAGTTTTTCACGTTTCGTGCAATTTTGAACTTAACTTGGTCTATTGGCTTCTTTACCTAATGAAACGTTGTCCAAAAGCTAAACTAGAAGTTGTGTTCTAAGAACACTAAATAGAGTATAACGGTCTATTTTGATGCCTTAGGAATGCTCAATTCTATGCATGGACAAGTTTTTCACGTTTCGTGCAATTTTGAACTTAACTTGGTCTATTGGCTTCTTTACCGAGAAACGTTGTCCAAAAGCTAACTAGCAAAGTTAAGTCTTCTAAGAACACTAAATAGAGTATAACGGTTTATTTGATGCCTTAGGAATGCTCAATTCTATGCATGGACAAGTTTTTCACGTTTCGTGCAATTTTGAACTTAACTTGGTCTATTGGCTTCTTTACCTAACGAAACGTTGTCCAAAAGCTAAACTAGCAAGTTGTGTTCTAAGAACACTAAATAGAGTATAACGTTCTATTTTGATGCCTTAGGAATGCTCAATTCTATGCATGGACAAGTTTTTCACGTTTCTTGCAATTTTGAACTTAACTTGGTCTATTGGCTTCTTTAACGAAAACGTTGTCCAAAAGCTAAACTAGCAGTTAAGTCTTCTAAGAACACTAAATAGAGTATAACGTTTATTTTGATGCCTTAGGAATGCTCAATTCTATGCATGGACAAGTTTTTCACGTTTCGTGCAATTTTGAACTTAACTTGGTCTATTGGCTTCTTTACCTAACGAAACGTTGTCCAAAAGCTAAACTAGCAAGTTAAGTTTCTAAGAACACTAAATAGAGTATAACGGTCCATTTTGATGCCTTAGGAATGCTCAATTCTATGCGACAAGTTTTTCACGTTTCGTGCAATTTTGAACTTAACTTGGTCTATGGCTTCTTTACCTAACGAAACGTTGTCCAAAAGCTAAACTAGCAAGTTAAGACTTCTAAGAACACTAAATAGAGTATAACGGTCTATTTTGATGCCTTAGGAATGCTCAATTCTATGCATGGAGAAGTTTTTCACGTTTCGTGCAATTTTGAACTTAACTTGGTCTATTGGCTTCTTTACCGAACGAAACGTTGTCCAAAAGCTAAACTAGCAAGTTAAGTCTTCTAAGAACACTAAATAGAGTATAACGGTTATTTTGATGCCTTAGGAATGCTCAATTCTATGCATGGACAAGTTTTTCACGTTTCGTGCAATTTTGAACTTAACTTGGTCTATTGGCTTCTTTACCTAAAACGTTGTCCAAAAGCTAAACTAGCAAGTTAAGTTTCTAAGAACACTAAATAGAGTATAACGGTCATTTTGATGCCTTAGGGCTCAATTCTATGCATGGACAAGTTTTTCACGTTTCGTGCAATTTTGAACTTAACTTGGTCTATTGGCTTCTTTACCTAACGAAACGTTGTCCAAAAGCTAAACTAGCAAGTTAAGACTTCTAAGAACACTAAATGAGTATAGGTCTATTTTGATGCCTTAGGAATGCTCAATTCTATGCATGGACAAGTTTTTCACGTTTCGTGCAATTTTGAACTTAACTTGGTCTATTGGCTTCTTTACCGAACGAAACGTTGTCCAAAAGCTAAACTAGCAAGTTAAGTCTTCTAAGAACACTAAATAGAGTATAACGGTCTATTTTTAGCCTTAGGAATGCTCAATTCTATGCATGGACAAGTTTTACGTTTTGTGCAATTTTGAACTTAACTTGGTCTATTGGCTTCTTTACCTAACGAAACGTTGTCCAAAAGCTAAACTAGCAAGTTATCTTCTAAGAACACTAAATAGAGTATAACGGTCTATTTGGCCTTTAGGAATGCTCAATTCTATGCATGGACAAGTTTTTCACGTTTCGTGCAATTTTGAACTTAACTTGGTCTATTGGCTTCTTTACCTAACGAAACGTTGTCCAAAAGCTAAACTAGCAAGTTAAGTCTTCTAAGAACACTAAATAGAGTATAACGGTCTATTTTGATGCCTTAGGAATGCTCAATTCTATGCATGGACAAGTTTTTCACGTTTCGTGCAATTTTGAACTTAACTTGGTCTATTGGCTTCTTTACCTAACGAAACGTTGTCCAAAAGCTAAACTAGCAAGTTAAGTCTTCTAAGAACACTAAATAGAGTATAACGGTCTATTTGGCCTTAGGAATGCTCATTCTATGCATGGACAAGTTTTTCACGTTTCGTGCAATTTTGAACTTAACTTGGTCTATTGGCTTCTTTACCTAACGAAACGTTTCCAAAAGCTAAACTAGCAAGTTATGTCTTCTAAGAACACTAAATAGAGTATAACGGTCTATTTGGCCTTAGGAATGCATTCTATGCATGGACAAGTTTTTCACGTTTCGTGCAATTTTGAACTTAACTTGGTCTATTGGCTTCTTTACCTAACGAAACGTTGTCCAAAAGCTAAACTAGCAAGTTAAGTTTCTAAGAACACTAAATAGAGTATAACGGTCTATTCGATGCCTTAGGAATGGTCAATTCTATGCATGGACAAGTTTTTCACGTTTCGTGCAATTTTGAACTAACTTGGTCTATTGGCTTCTTTACGTAACGAAACGTTGTCCAAAAGCTAAACTAGCAAGTTAAGACTTCTAAGAACACTAAATAGAGTATACGGTCTATTTTGATGCCTTAGGAATGCTCAATTCTATGCATGGACAGTTTTTCACGTTTCGTGCAATTTTGAACTTAACTTGGTCTATTGGCTTCTTTACCGATCGAAACGTTGTCCAAAAGCTAAACTAGCAAGTTAAGATTTCTAAGAACACTAAATAGAGTATACGGTCCATTTTGATGCCTTAGGAATGGTCAATTCTATGCATAGAAGTTTTTCACGTTTCGTGCAATTTTGAACTTAACTTGGTCTATGGCTTCTTTACGTAACGAAACGTTGTCCAAAAGCTAAACTAGCAAGTTAAGACTTCTAAGAACACAAATAGAGTATACGGTCTATTTTGATGCCTTAGGAATGCTCAATTCTATGCATGGAGAAGTTTTTCACGTTTCGTGTAATTTTGAACTTAACTTGGTCTATTGGCTTCTTTACCGAACGAAACGTTGTCCAAAAGCTAAACTAGCAAGTTAAGTCTTCTAAGAACACTAAATAGAGTATAACGGTTATTTTGATGCCTTAGGAATGCTCAATTCTATGCATGGACAAGTTTTTACGTTTCGTGCAATTTTGAACTTAACTTGGTCTATTGGCTTCTTTACCTAACGAAACGTTGTCCAAAAGCTAAACTAGCAAGTTAAGTCTTCTAAGAACACCAAATAGAGTATAACGTTCTATTTTGATGCCTTAGGAATGCTCAATTCTATGCATGGACAAGTTTTTCACGTTTCGTGCAATTTTGAACTTAACTTGGTCTATTGGCTTCTTTACCGACCGAAACGTTGTCCAAAAGCTAAACTAGCAAGTTAAGTCTTCTAAGAACACTAAATAGAGTATAACGGTTATTTTGATGCCTTAGGAATGCTCAATTCTATGCATGGACAAGTTTTTCACGTTTCGTGCAATTTTGAACTTAACTTGGTCTATTGGCTTCTTTACCTAATGAAACGTTGTCCAAAGCTAAACTAGAAAGTTGTGTTCTAAGAACACTAAATAGAGTATAACGGTCTATTTTGATGCCTTAGGAATGCTCAATTCTATGCATGGACAAGTTTTTCACGTTTCGTGCAATTTTGAACTTAATTGGTCTATTGGCTTCTTTACCGACGAAACGTTGTCCAAAAGCTAAACTAGCAAGTTAAGTCTTCTAAGAACACTAAATAGAGTATAACGGTTTATTTTGATGCCTTAGGAATGCTCAATTCTATGCATGGACAAGTTTTTCACGTTTCGTGCAATTTTGAACTTAACTTGGTCTATTGGCTTCTTTACCTAACGAAACTGTTGTCCAAAAGCTAAACTAGCAAGTTAAGTTTCTAAGAACACTAAATAGAGTATAACTCTATTTTGATGCCTTAGGAATGCTCAATTCTATGCATGGAGAAGTTTTTCACGTTTCGTGCAATTTTGAACTTAACTTGGTCTATTGGCTTCTTTACCTCGAAACGTTGTCCAAAAGCTAAACTAGCAAGTTAAGTCTTCTAAGAACACTAAATAGAGTATAACGGTTTATTTTGATGCCTTAGGAATGCTCAATTCTATGCATGGACAAGTTTTTCACGTTTCGTGCAATTTTGAACTTAACTTGGTTATTGGCTTCTTTACCTATCGAAACGTTGTCCAAAAGCTAAACTAGCAAGTTAAGTTTCTAAGAACACTAAATAGAGTATAACGGTCCATTTGATGCCTTAGGAATGCTCAATTCTATGCATGACAAGTTTTTCACGTTTCGTGCAATTTTGAACTAACTTGGTCTATTGGCTTCTTTACCTAACGAAACGTTGTCCAAAAGCTAAACTAGCAAGTTAAGACTTCTAAGAACACTAAATAGAGTATAGTGCTATTTTGATCCTTAGGAATGCTCAATTCTATGCATGGAGAAGTTTTTCACGTTTCGTGCAATTTTGAACTTAACTTGGTCTATTGGCTTCTTTACCGATCGAAACGTTGTCCAAAAGCTAAACTAGCAAGTTAAGTCTTCTAAGAACACTAAATAGAGTATAACGGTTATTTTGATGCCTTAGGAATGCTCAATTCTATGCATGGACAAGTTTTTACGTTTCGTCAATTTTGAACTTAACTTGGTCTATTGGCTTCTTTACCTAATGAAACGTTGTCCAAAAGCTAAACTAGCAAGTTAAGTGTTCTAAGAACACTAAATAGAGTATAACGGTTCTATTTTGATGCCTTAGGAATGCTCAATTCTATGCATGGACAAGTTTTTCACGTTTCGTGCAATTTTGAACTTAACTTGGTCTATTGGCTTCTTTACCGACGAAACGTTGTCCAAAAGCTAAACTAGCAAGTTAAGTCTTCTAAGAACACTAAATAGAGTATAACGGTTATTTTGATGCCTTAGGAATGCTCAATTCTATGCATGACAAGTTTTTCACGTTTCGTGCAATTTTGAACTTAACTTGGTCTATTGGCTTCTTTACCTAATGAAACGTTGTCCAAAGCTAAACTAGCAAGTTGTGTTCTAAGAACACTAAATAGAGTATAACGGTTCTATTTTGATGCCTTAGGAATGCTCAATTCTATGCATGGACAAGTTTTTCACGTTTCGTGCAATTTTGAACTTAACTTGGTCTATTGGCTTTCTTTACCTAACGAAACGTTGTCCAAAAGCTAAACTAGCAAGTTAAGATTTCTAAGAACAGCTAAATAGAGTATAACGGTCCCATTTTGATGCCTTAGGAATGCTCAATTCTATGCATAGACAAGTTTTTCACGTTTCGTGCAATGTTGAACTTAACTTGGTCTATTGGCTTCTTTACATAACGAAACGTTGTCCAAAAGCTAAACTAGAAAAGTTAAGTCTTCTAAGAACACTAAATAGAGTATAACGGTTATTTTGATGCCTTAGGAATGCTCAATTCTATGCATGAGCAAGTTTTTCACGTTTCGTGCAATTTTGAACTTAACTTGGTCTATTGGCTCTTTACCTAACGAAACGTTGTCCAAAAGCTAAACTAGCAAGTTAAGTCTTCTAAGAACACTAAATAGAGTATAACGGTCTATTTTGATGCCTTAGGAATGCTCAATTCTATGCATGGACCAAGTTTTTCACGTTTCGTGCAATTTGAACGTTAACTTGGTCTATTGGCTTCTTACCGAACGAAACAGTTGTCCAAAAGCTAAACTAGCAAGTTAAGTCTTCTAAGAACACTAAATAGAGTATAACGGTCTATTTTGATGCCTTAGGAATGCTCAATTCTATGCATGGACAGTTTTTCACGTTTCTGCAATTTTGAACTTAACTTGTCTATTGGCTTCTTTACCTAACGAAACGTGTCCAAAAGGTAAACTAGCAAGTTAAGTCTTTCTAAGAACACAAATAGAGTATAACGGGTCTCTTTTGATGCCTTAGGAATGCTCAAATTCTATGCATGGACAGATTTTTCACGTTTCGATGCAATTTTGAACTTAACTTGAGTCTATTGGCTTTCTTACCTCACGAACAACGATGTCCAAAAGCTAAACTAGCAAGTTAGTACTTCTAAGAACAGCTAAATAGAGTATAAGCGGTCTATTTGATGCCTTAGGAATGCTCAATTCTATGCATAGGACAAGTTTTTCACTGTTTCGTGCAATTTGAACTTGACTTGGTCTATTGGCTTCTTTACCTAACGAAACGTTGTCCAAAAAGCTAAAGCTAGCAAGTTAAGTACTTCTAAGAACACTAAATAGAGTATAACGGTCTATTTTGATGCCTTAGGAATGCTCAATTCTATGCATGACAAGTTTTTCACGTTTCGTGCAATTTTGAACTTAACTTGGTCTATTGATGCTTTACCTAACGAAACGTTGTCCAAAAGCTAAACTAGCAAGTTAAGATTTCTAAGAACACTAAATAGAGTATACGGTCCATTGATGCCTTAGGAATGGTCAATTCTATGCATAGACAAGTTTTTCACGTTTCGTGCAATTTTGAACTTAACTTGGTCTATGGCTTCTTTACCTAACGAAACGTTGTCCAAAAGCTAAACTAGAAGTTAAGACTTCTAAGAACACTAAATAGAGTATACGGTCTATTTTGATGCCTTAGGAATGCTCAATTCTATGCATGGAGAAGTTTTTCACGTTTCGTGTAATTTTGAACTTAACTTGGTCTATTGGCTTCTTTACCTCGAAACGTTGTCCAAAAGCTAAACTAGCAAGTTAAGTCTTCTAAGAACACTAAATAGAGTATAACGGTTTTTTGATGCCTTAGGAATGCTCAATTCTATGCATGGACAAGTTTTTCACGTTTCGTGCAATTTTGAACTTAACTTGGTCTATTGGCTTCTTTACCTAACGAAACGTTGTCCAAAAGCTAAACTAGCAAGTTATCTTCTAAGAACACTAAATAGAGTATAACGGTCTATTTGATGCCTTAGGAATGCTCAATTCTATGCATGGACAAGTTTTTCACGTTTCGTGCAATTTTGAACTTAACTTCGTCTATTGGCTTCTTTACCTAACGAAACGATTGTCCAAAAAGCTAAACTAGCAAGTTAAGTACTTCTAAGAACACTAAAATGAAGTATAACGGTCTATTTTGATGCCTTAGGAATGCTCAATTCTATGCATGGACAAGTTTTTCACGTTTCGTGCAATTTTGAACTTACATTGTCTATTGGCTGCTTTACCTAACGAAACGTTGTCCAAAGGCTAAACTAGCAAGTTAAGTCTTCTAAGAACACTAAATAGAGTATAACGGTCCTATTTTGATGCCTTAGGAATGCTCAATTCTATGCATGGACAAGTTTTTCACGTTTCGTTCAATTTTGAACTTAACTTGGTCTATTGGCTTCTTACCTAACGAAACGTTGTCCAAAAGCTAAACTAGCAAGTTAAGTCTTCTAAGACACTAAAACTAGAGTATAACGGTCTAGTTTGATGCCTTAGGAATGCTCATTCTATGCATGACAAGTTTTTCAAGGTTTCGTGGCAATTTTGAACTTAACTTGGTCTATTTGGCTTCTTTACCTAACGAAACGTTGTCCAAAAGCTGAACTGAAAGTTAGGATCTTCTAAGAACACTAAATAGAGTATAACGGTCTATTTTGATGCCGTAGAATGCTGCAATTCTATGCATGGACAAGTTTTTCACGTTTCGTATGCAATTTTGAACTTACTTGGTCTATTGGCTTCTTTACCGAACGAAACGTTGTCCAAAAACCTAAACTAGCAGTTAAGTCATCTAAGAACCCTAAATTAGAGTATAACGGTGTATGTTTGATGCCTTAGGAATGCTCAATTCTATGCATGACAAGTTTTCCACGTTTCGATGCAATTTTGAACTAACTTGGTCTACTTGGCTTCTTTACCTAACGAAACGTTGTCCAAAAGCTAAACTAGCAAGTTAAGAATTCTAGAACACTAAATAGAGTATAAGCGGGCCATTTTGATGCCTTAGAATGCTCAATTCTATGCATAGGACAGTTTTCTCACGTTTCAGTGCAATTTTGAACTTAACTTGGTCTTGGCTTCTTTACCTAACGAAAACGTTGTCAAAAGCTAAACTAGCAAGTTAAGACTTCTAAGAACACTAAATAGAGTATAACGGTCTATTTTTATGCCTTGGATGCTCAATTCTATGCTAGGACAAGTTTTTCACGTTTCGTGCAATTTTGAAACTTAACATTGGGTCTATTGGGCTTCTTTACCTAACGAAACGTTGTCCAAGAAGCTAAACTAGCAAGTTTAAGTCTTCTAAGAACACTAAATAGAGTATAACGGTCTATTTTGATGCCTTAGGAATGCTCAATTCTATGCATGAGACAAGTTTTTTCACGTTTCGTGCAATTTTGAACTTAACTTGGTCTATTGGCTTCTTTAACCGAACGAAACGTTGTCCCAAAAGCTAAACTAGCAAGTTAAGTCTTCTAAGAACACTAAATAGAGTATAACGGTCTATTTTGATGCCTTAGGAATGCTTCAATTCTATGCATGGACAAGTTTTTCACGTTTCGTGCAATTTTGAACTAACTTGGTCTATTGGCTTCTTTACCTAACGAAACGTTGTCCAAAAGCTAAACTAGCAAGTTAAGTCTTCTAAGAACACTAAATAGAGTATAACGGTCATTTTGATGCCTTAGGAATGCTTCATTCTATGCATGGACAAGTTTTTCACGTTCGTGGCAATTTTGAACTTAACTTGGTCTATTGGCTTCTTTACCTAACGAAACGTTGTCCAAAAGCTAAACTAGCAAGTTAAGTCTTCTAAGAACACTAAATAGAGTATAACGGTCTATTTTGATGCCTTAGGAATGCTCAATTCTATGCATGGACAAGTTTTTCACGTTTCGTGCAATTTTGAACTTAACTTGGTCTATTGGCTTCTTTACCTAACGAAACGTTGTCCAAAAGCTAAACTAGCAAGTTAAGTTTCTAAGAACACTAAATAGAGTATAACGGTCATTTTGATGCCTTAGGAATGTCAATTCTATGCATGACAAGTTTTTCACGTTTCGTGCAATTTTGAACTTAACTTGGTCTATTGGCTTCTTTACCTAACGAAACGTTGTCCAAAAGCTAAACTAGAAGTTAAGACTTCTAAGAACACTAAATAGAGTATAACGGTCTATTTTGATGCCTTAGGAATGCTCAATTCTATGCATGGAGAAGTTTTTCACGTTTCGTGCAATTTTGAACTTAACTTGGTCTATTGGCTTCTTTACCGAACGAAACGTTGTCCAAAAGCTAAACTAGCAAGTTAAGTCTTCTAAGAACACTAAATAGAGTATAACGGTCTATTTTGATGCCTTAGGAATGCTCAATTCTATGCATGGACAAGTTTTTCACGTTTCGTGCAATTTTGAACTTAACTTGGTCTATTGGCTTCTTTTACCTAACGAAACGTTGTCCAAAAGCTAAACTAGCAAGTTAAGTCCTTCTAAGAAACACTAAATAGAGTATAACGGTCTATTTTGATGCCTTAGGAATGCTCAATTCTATGCATAGGACAAGTTTTTCACGTTTCGTGTAATTTTGAACTTAACTTGTCTATTGGCTTCTTACTAACGAAAACGTTGGCCAAAAGCTAAACTAGCAAGTTAAGACATCTAAGAACACTAAATAGAGTATATCGTGCTATTTTGATGCCTTAAGGAATGCTGAATTCTATAGCATAGGACAAGTTTTTCACGTTTTCTGTGCAATTTTGAACGTTAACTTGGTCTATTGGCTTCTTTACCTAACGACGTTGTCCAAAAAGCTAACTAGCAAGTTAAGGTCTCTAGAACACACTAAATAGAGTATAACGGTCCGATTTTGATGCCTTAGGATGCTCAATTCTATCGCAATGGACAAGTTTTTCACGTTCGTGCAATTTTGAACATAACTTGGTTCTATTGGCTTCTTTACCTAAACGAAACGTTGTCCAAAAGCTAAACTAGCAAGTTAAGACTTTCTAAGAACAGCTAAATAGAGTATAACGGTCCAATTTGATGCCTTAGGAATGCTCAATTCTATGCATAGACAAGTTTTTCACGTTTCGTGCAATTTTGAACTTAACTTGGTCTATTGGCTTCTTTACCTAACGAAACGTTGTCCAAAGCTAAACTAGAAAGTTAAGAGCTTCTAAGAACACTAAATAGAGTATAACGGGATCAGATTTGATGCCTTAAGAATGCTCAATTCTATGCATGGACAAGTTTTCACGTTTCGTGCAATTTGAACTTAACTTGTCTATTGCTTCTTTACCTAACGAAACTTTGTCCAAAAGCTAAACTAGCAAGTTAAGTCTTCTAAGAACACTAATAGAGTATAACAGGTCTATTTTGATGCCTTAGGAATGCTCAATTCTATGCATGGACAAGTTTTTCACGTTTTCGTGCAATTTTGAACTTAACTTGGTCTATTGGCTTCTTTACCGAACCGAAACGTTGTCCCAAAAGCTAAACTAGCAAGTTAAGTCTTCTAAGAACACTAAATAGAGTATAGACGGTCTATTTTGATGCCTTAGGAATGCTTCAATTCTATGCATGGACAAGTTTTTCACGTTTCGTGCAATTTTGAACTTAACTTGGTCTATTGGCTTCTTTACCTAACGAAACGTTGTCCAAAAGGGCTAAACTAGAAAAGTTATGTCATTTCTAAGAACACCAAATAGAGTATAAACGGGTCTATTTTGATGCCTTAGGAATGCTCAATTCTATGCATAGACAAGATTTTTCCAACGTTTCGATGCAATTTTGAACTTA
Source organism: Tripterygium wilfordii (assembly GCF_013401445.1). Classification (NCBI taxonomy): domain Eukaryota; kingdom Viridiplantae; phylum Streptophyta; class Magnoliopsida; order Celastrales; family Celastraceae; genus Tripterygium; species Tripterygium wilfordii. The sequence continues at coordinate 8,259,942 of NC_052254.1, forward strand.
ACTTTGGTCTATTGGCTTCTTTACCTAACGAACATGTTGTCCAAAAAGCTAAACTAGAAAGTTAAGACTTCTAAGAACACTAAATAGAGTATAACGGTCTATTTTGATGCCTTAGGAATGCTCAATTCTATGCATGGACAAGTTTTTCACGTTTCGTGCAATTTGAACTTAACTTGGTCTATTGGCTCTCTTTACCTAACGAAACGTTGTCCAAAAGCTAAACTAGCAAGTTAAGTCTTCTAAGAACACTAAATAGAGTATAACGGTCTAATTTTGATGCCTTAGGAATGCTCAATTCTATGCATGACAAGTTTTTCACGTTTCGTGCAATTTTGAACTTAACTTGGTCCTATTGGCTTCTTTACCTAACTGAAACGTTGTCCAAAAGCTAAACTAGCAAGTTAAGACTATACTGAAGAACACTAAATAGAGCTATACGGGTTCCATTTGCTGCCTTAGGAATGCTCAATTCTATGCATGGACAAGTTTTTCACGTTTCGTGTAATTTTGAACTTAACTTGGTCTATTGGCTTCTTTACCCGAATCGAAACGTTGGTCCAAAAGCTAAACTAGCAAGTTAAGTCTTCTAAGAACACTAAATAGAGTATAACGGTCTATTTTGATGCCTTAGGAATGCCTAATTCTATGCATGGACAAGTTTTCACGTTTCGTGCAATTTGAACTTAACTTGGTCTATTGGCTTCTTTACCTAACGAAACGTTGTCCAAAAGCTAACTAGCAAGTTAAGTCTTTCTAAGAACACTAAATAGAGTATAACGGTCTATTTGATGCCTTAGGAATGCTCAATTCTATGCTATGGACAAGTTTTTCACGTTTCGTGCAATTTTGAACTTAACTTGGTCTATTGGCTTCTTTACCTAACGAAACGTTGTCCAAAAGCTAAACTAGCAAGTTAAGTACTTCTAAGAACACTAAATAGAGTATAAAGGTCTATTTTGATGCCTTAGGAATGCTCAATTCTATGCATGGACAAGTTTTTCACGTTTCGTGCAAATTTTGAACTTAACTTGTCCTATTGGCTTCTTTACCTAACGAAACGTTGTCCAAAAGCTAAACTAGCAAGTAAGTCTTCTAAGAACACTAAATAGAGTATAACGGTCTAATTTTGATGCCTTAGGAATGCTCAATTCTATGCATAGGACAAGTTTTCACGTTTCGTGCAATTTTGAACTTAACCTTGGTCTATTGGCTTCTTTACCTAACGAAACGTTGTCCAAAAGCTAAACTAGCAAAGTTAAGACTTTCTAAGAACACTAATAGAGTATACCGGTCCAATTTGATGCCTTAGGAATGCTCAATTCTATGCATAGGACAAAGTTTTTCACGTTTCGTGCAATTTTGAACTTAAACTTGGTCTATTGGCTTCTTTACCTAACGAAACGTTGTCCGAAAGCTAAACTAGAAAGTTAAGACTTCTAAGAACACTAAATTAGAGTATAACGGTCTATTTTGATGCCTTAGGAATGCTCAATTCTATGCATGGACAAGTTTTTCACGTTTCGTGCAATTTTGAACTTAACTTGGTCTATTGGCTTCTTTACCTAACGAAACGTTGTCCAAAAGCTAAACTAGCAAGTTAAGTCTTCTAAGAACACTAAATAGAGTATAACGGTCTATTTGATGCCTTAGGAATGCTCAATTCTATGCATGGACAAGTTTTCAACGTTCGTGCAATTTTGAACCTTAACTTGGTCTATTGGCTTCTTTACCTAACGAAACGTGTCCAAAAGCTAAACTACAAGTTAAGTCTTCTAAGAACACTAAATAGAGTATAACGGTCTATTTTGATGCCTTAGGAATGCTTCAATTCTATGCATGGACAAGGTTTTTCACGTTTCGTGCAATTTGAACTTAACTTCGGTCTATTGGGCTTCTTTACCTAACGAAACGTATGTCCAAATAGCTAAACTAGCAAGTTAAGTATTCTAAGAAACACTAATAGAGTATAACGGTCTATTTTGATGCCTTAGGAATGCTCAATTCTATGCATGGACAAGTTTTTCACGTTTCGTGCAATTTTATGAACTTAACTTGGTCTATTGAATTCTTTACCTAACTGAAACGTTGTCCAAAAGCTAAACTAGCAAGTTAAGATCTTCTAAGACACTAAATAGAGTATAACGGTCTCATTTTGATGCCTTAGGAATGCTCAGTTCTATGCATGGACAAGTTTTTCACGTTTCGTGCAATTTTGAACTTAACTTGGTCTATTGGCTTCTTTACCTAACGAAACGTTGTCCAAAAGCTAAACTAGCAAGTTAAGACTTCTAAGAACACTAAATAGAGTATACCGGTCCTATTTTGATGCCTTAGGAATGCTCAATTCTATGCATAGGACAAGTTTTTCACGTTTCGTGTAATTTTGAAACTAACTTGGTCTATTGGCTTCTTTACCTAATCGAAACGTTGTCCAAAAGCTAAACTAGCAAGTTAAGTACTTCTAAGAACAACTAAATAGAGTATAGCGGTCTATTTTGATGCCTTAGAATGCTCAATTCTATGCATGGACAAGTTTTTCACGTTTCGTGCAATTTTGAACTTAACTTGGTCTATTGGCTTCTTTACGAACGAAACGTTGTCCAAAAGCCTAAACTAGCAAGTTAAGTCTTCTAAGAACACTAAATAGAGTATAACGGTCTATTTTGATGCCTTAGGAATGCTCAATTCTAGCATGACAAGTTTTTCACTGTTATCGTGCAATTTTGAACTTAACTTGGTCTATTGGCTTCTTTACCTAACGAAACGTTGTCCAAAAGCTAAACTAGCAAGTTAAGTCTTCTAAGAACACTAAATAGAGTATAACGGTCTATTTTGATGCCTTAGGAATGCTCAATTCTATGCATGACAAGTTTTTCACGTTTCGTGCAATTTTGAACTTAACTTGGTCTATTGGCTTCTTTACCTAACGAAACGTTGTCCAAAAGCTAAACTAGCAAGTTAAGACTAAGAACACTAAATAGAGTATAACGGTCCATTTGATGCCTTAGGAATGCTCAATTCTATGCATGGACAAGTTTTTCACGTTTCGTGCAATTTTGAACTTAACTTGGTCTATTGGCTTTTTACCTAACGAAACGTTGTCCAAAAGCTAAACTAGCAAGTTAAGATTTCTAAGAACACTAAATAGAGTATAACGGTCCAATTATGCCTTAGGAATGCTCAATTCTATGCATGACAAGTTTTTCACGTTTCATGCAATTTTGAACTTAACTTGGTCTATTGGCTTCTTTACCTAACGAAACGTTGTCCAAAAGGTAAACTAGCAAGTTAAGGCTTCTAAGAACACTAAATAGAGTATACGGTCTAATTTGATGCCTTAGGAATGCTCAATTCTATGCATGGACAAGTTTTTCACGTTTCAGTGCAATTTTGAACTTAACTTGGTCTATTGGCTTCTTTACCTAACGAAACGTTGTCCAAAAGCTAAACTAGCAAAGTTAAGTCTTCTAAGAACACTAAATAGAGTATAACGGTCTATTTTGATGCCTTAAGGAATGCTCAATTCTATGCATAGACAAGTTTTTCACGTTTCGTGCAATTTTGAACTTAACTTGGTCTATTGGCTTCTTTACCTAACGAAACTTGTCCAAAAGCTAAACTAGCAAGTTAAGACTTCTAAGAACACTAAATAGAGTATAACGGTCTATTTTGATGCCTTAGGAATGCTCAATTCTATGCATGGACAAGTTTTTCACGTTTCGTGCAATTTGAACTTAACTTGGTCTATTGGCTTCTTTACCTAACGAAAGTTGTCCAAAAAGCTAAACTAGCAAGTTAAGACTTCTAAGAACACTAAATAGAGTATAACGGTCTATTTTGATGCCTTAGGAATGCTCAATTCTATGCATAGACAAGTTTTTCACGTTTCGTGCAATTTTGAACTTAACTTGGTCTATTGGCTTCTTTACCTAACGAAACGTTGTCCAAAAGCTAAACTAGGCAAGTTAAGACTTCTAGGAACACTAAATAGAGTATAACGGTCTATTTTGATGCCTTAGCGAATGCTCAATTATATGCATGGACAAGTTTTTCACGTTTCGTGCAATTTGAACTTAACTTGGTCTATTGGCTTCTTTACCTAACGAAACGTTGTCCAAAAGCTAAACTAGCAAGTTAAGTACTTCTAAGAACACTAAATAGAGTATAACGGTCTATTTTGATGCCTTAGGAATGCTCAATTCTATGCATGGAAAAGTTTTTCACGTTTCGTGCAATTTTGAACTTAACTTGGTCTATTGGCTTCTTTACCTAACGAAACGTTGTCCAAAAGCTAAAACTAGCAAGTTAAGTCTTCTAAGAACACTAAATAGAGTATAACGGTCTATTTTGATGCCTTAGGAATGCTCAATTCTATGCATGGACAAGTTTTTCACGTTTCGTGCAATTTTGAACTTAACTTGGTCTATTGGCTTCTTTACCTAACGAACGTTGTCCAAAAGCTAAACTAGCAAGTTAAGTCTTCTAAGAACACTAAATAGAGGTAATAACGGTCTATTTTGATGCCTTAGGAATGCTCAATTCTATGCATGACAAGTTTTTCACGTTTCGTGCAATTTTGAACTTAACTTGGTCTATTGGCTTCTTTACCTAACGAAACGTTGTCCAAAAGCCTAAACTAGCAAGTTAGTCTTCTAAGAACACTAAATAGAGTATAACGGTCTATTTTGATGCCTTAGGAATGCCTCAATTCTATGCATGGCAAGGTTTTTCACGTTTCGTGCAATTTGAACTTAACTTGGTCTATTGGCCTTCTTTACCTAACGAAACGTTGTCCAAAAGCTAAAGTAGCAAGTTAAGTCTTCTAAGAACACCTAAATAGAGTATAACGGTCTATTTTGATGCCTTAGGAATGCTCAATTCTATGCATGGACAAGTTTTTCACGTTTCAGTGTAATTTTGAACTTAACTTGGTCTATTGGCTTCTTTACCGACCGAAACGTTGTCCAAAAGCTAAACTAGAAAGTTAAGATCTTCTAAGAACGACTAAATAGAGTATAACGGTCTATTTTGATGCTTAGGAATGTTCAATTCTATGCATGGACAAGTTTTTTCACGTTTCGTGCAATTTTGAACTGACTTGGTCTATTGGCTTCTTTACCTAACGAAACGTTGTCCAAAGGGTAAACTAGAAAGTTATGTTTCTAAGAACACCAAATAGAGTATAACGGTCTATTTTGATGCCTTAGGAATGCTCAATTCTATGCATAGACAAGATTTTTCACGTTTCATGCAATTTTGAACCTAACTTGGTCTATTGGACTTCTTTACCTAACGAAACGTGTCCAAAAGCTAAACTAGAAAGTTAAGACTTCTAAGAACACTAAATAGAGTATAACGGTCTATTTTGATGCCTTAGGAATGCTCAATTCTATGCATGGACAAGTTTTTCACGTTTCGTGCAATTTTGAACTTAACTTGGTCTATTGGAATTCTTTACCTAACGAAACGTTGTCCAAAAGCTAAACTAGCAAGTTAAGACTTCTAAGAACACTAAATAGAGTTATAACGGTCTATTTGATGCCTTAGGAATGCTCAATTCTATGCATGGACAAGTTTTCACGTTTCAGTGCAATTTTGAACTTAACTTGGTCTATTGGCTTCTTTACCTAACGAAACGTTGTCCAAAAGCTAAACTAGCAAGTTAAGATCTTCTAAGAACACTAAATAGAGTATAACGGTCTATTTTGATGCCTTAGGAATGCTCAATTCTATGCATGGACAAGTTTTTCACGTTTCGTGCAATTTTGAACTTAACTTGGTCTATTGGCTTCTTTACCTAACGAAACGTTGTCCAAAAGCTAAACTAGCAAGTTAAGTCTTCTAAGAACACTAAATAGAGTATAACGGTCCAATTTTGATGCCTTAGGAATGCTCAATTCTATGCATAGACAAGTTTTTCACGTTTCGTGCAATTTTGAACTTAACTTGGTCTATTGGCTTCTTTACCTACGAAACGTTGTCCAAAAGCTAAACTAGAAAGTTAAGACTTCTAAGAACACTAAATAGAGTATAAGCGGTCTATTTTGATGCCTTAGGAATGCTCAATTCTATGCATGGAGAAGTTTTTTCACGTTTCGTGCAATTTTGAACTTAACTTGGTCTATTGGCTTCTTACCGACGAAACGTTGTCCAAAAGCTAAACTAGCAAGTTAAGTCTTCTAAGAACACTAAATAGAGTATAACGGTTTATTTTGATGCCTTAGGAATGCTCAATTCTATGCATGGACAAGTTTTTCACGTTTCGTGCAATTTTGAACTTAACTTGGTCTATTGGCTTCTTTACCTAACGAAACGTTGTCCAAAAGCTAAACTAGCAAGTTAGATCTTCTAAGAACACTAAATAGAGTATAACGGTCTATTTTGATGCCTTAGGAATGCTCAATTCTATGCATGGACAAGTTTTTCACGTTTCGTGCAATTTTGAACTTAACTTGGTCTATTGGCTTCTTTACCTAACGAAACGTTGTCCAAAAGCTAAACTAGCAAGTTAAGACTTCTAAGAAACACTAAATAGAGTATAACGGTCTATTTTGATGCCTTAGGAATGCTCAATTCTATGCATGGACAAGTTTTCACGTTTCGTGCAATTTTGAACTTAACTTGGTCTATTGGCTTCTTTACCTAACGAAACGTTGTCCAAAAGCTAAACTAGCAAGTTAAGGTCTTCTAAGACACTAAATAGAGTATAAACGGTCTATTTTGATGCCTTAGGAATGCTCAATTCTATGCATGGACAAGTTTTTCACGTTTCGTGCAATTTTGAACTTAACTTGGTCTATTGGCTTCTTTACCTAACGAAACGTTGTCCAAAAGGCTAAACTAGCAAGTTAAGTCTTCTAAGAACACCTAAATAGAGTATAACGGTCTATTTTGATGCCTTAGGAATGTTCAATTCTATGCATGGACAAGTTTTTCACGTTTCGTGCAATTTTGAACTTAACTTGGTCTATTGGCTTCTTTACCTAACGAAACGTTGTCCAAAGGGTAAACTAGAAAGTTATGTTTCTAAGAACACCAAATAGAGTATAACGGTCTATTTTGATGCCTTAGGAATGCTCAATTCTATGCATGGACAAGTTTTTCACGTTTCGTGCAATTTTGAACTTAACTTGGTCTATTGGCTTCTTTACCTAACGAAACGTTGTCCAAAAGCTAAACTAGAAAGTTATGACTTCTAAGAACACTAAATAGAGTATAACGATCCTATTTTGATGCCTTAGGAATGCTCAATTCTATGCATAGGACAAGTTTTTCACGTTTCGTGCAATTTTGAACTTAACTTGGTCTATTGGCTTCTTTACCTAACGAAACGTTGTCCAAAAGCTAAACTAGCAAGTTAAGTCTTCTAAGAACACTAAATAGAGTATAACGGTCTATTTTGATGCCTTAGGAATGCTCAATTCTATGCATGGACAAGTTTTTCACGTTTCGTGCAATTTTGAACTTAACTTGGTCTATTGGCTTCTTTACCTAACGAAACGTTGTCCAAAAGCTAAACTAGCAAGTTAAGACTTCTAAGAACACTAAATAGAGTATAACGGTCTAATTTTGATGCCTTAGGAATGCTCAATTCTATGCATGGACAAGTTTTTCACGTTTCGTGCAATTTTGAACTTAACTTGGTCTATTGGCTTCTTTACCTAACGAAACGTTGTCCAAAAGCTAAACTAGCAAGTTAAGACTTCTAAGAACACTAAATAGAGTATACCGGTCTATTTGATGCCTTAGGAATGCTCAATTCTATGCATGACAAGTTTTTCACGTTTCAGTGCAATTTTGAACTTAACTTGGTCTATTGGCTTCTTTACCGTAATCGAAACGTTGTCCAAAAGCTAAACTAGCAAGTTAAGTCTTCTAAGAACACTAAATAGAGTATAACGGTCTATTTTGATGCCTTAGGAATGCTCAATTCTATGCATAGGACAAGTTTTTCACGTTTCGTGCAATTTTGAACTTAACTTGGTCTATTGGCTTCTTTACCGAACGAAACGTTGTCCAAAAGCTAAACTAGCAAGTAAGTCTTCTAAGAACACTAAATAGAGTATAACGGTCTATTTTGATGCCTTAGGAATGCTCAATTCTATGCATGGACAAGTTTTTCACGTTTCGTGCAATTTTGAACTTAACTTGGTCTATTGGCTTCTTTACCTAACGAAACGTTGTCCAAAAGCTAAACTAGAAAGTTAAGATCTTCTAAGAACACTAAATAGAGTATAACGGTCTATTTGATGCCTTAGGAATGCTCAATTCTATGCATGGACAAGTTTTTCACGTTTCGTGCAATTTGAACTTAACTTGGTCTATTGGCTTCTTTACCTAACGAAACGTTGTCCAAAAGCTAAACTAGCAAGTTAAGTCTTCTAAGAACACTAAATAGAGTATAACGGTCTATTTTGATGCCTTAGGAATGCTCAATTCTATGCATGGACAAGTTTTTCACGTTTCGTGCAATTTTGAACTTAACTTGGTCTATTGGCTTCTTTACCTAACGAAACGTTGTCCAAAAGCTAAACTAGCAAGTTAAGTACTTCTAAGAACACTAAATAGAGTATAACGGTCTATTTTGATGCCTTAGGAATGCTCAATTCTATGCATGGACAAGTTTTTCACGTTTCGTGCAATTTTGAACTTAACTTGGTCTATTGGCTTCTTTACCTAACGAAACGTTGTCCAAAAGCTAAACTAGCAAGTTAAAGTCTTCTAAGAACACTAAATAGAGTATAACGGTCTATTTTGATGCCTTAGGAATGCTCAATTCTAATGCATAGACAAGTTTTTCACGTTTCGTGCAATTTTGAACTTAACTTGGTCTATTGGCTTCTTTACCTAACGAAACGTTGTCCAAAAGCTAAACTAGCAAGTTAAGACTTCTAAGAACACTAAATAGAGTATAACGGTCTATTTTGATGCCTTAGGAATGCTCAATTCTATGCATAGGACAAGTTTTTCACGTTTCGTGCAATTTTGAACTTAACTTGGTCTATTGGCTTCTTTACCTAACGAAACGTTGTCCAAAGCGTAAACTAGAAAGTTAGGACTTCTAAGAACACTAAATAGAGTATAACGGTCTATTTTGATGCCTTAGGAATGCTCAATTCTATGCATGGACAAGTTTTTCACGTTTCGTGCAATTTTGAACTTAACTTGGTCTATTGGCTTCTTTACCTAACGAAACATTGTCCAAAAGCTAAACTAGCAAGTTAAGTCTTCCAAGAACACTAAATAGAGTATAACGGTTTATTTTGATGCCTTAGGAATGCTCAATTCTATGCATGGACAAGTTTTTCACGTTTCGTGCAATTTTGAACTTAACTTGGTCTATTGGCTTCTTTACCTACGAAACGTTGTCCAAAAGCTAAACTAGCAAGTTAAGATCTTCTAAGAACACTAAATAGAGTATAACGGTCTATTTTGATGCCTTAGGAATGCTCAATTCTATGCATGAGACAAGTTTTTCACGTTTCGTGCAATTTTGAACTTAACTTGGTCTATTGGCTTCTTTACCTAACGAAACGTTGTCCAAAAGCTAAACTAGCAAGTTAAGATCTTCTAAGAACACTAAATAGAGTATAACGGTCTATTTTGATGCCTTAGGAATGCTCAATTCTAATGCATGGACAAGTTTTTCACGTTTCGTGCAATTTTGAACTTAACTTGGTCTATTGGCTTCTTTACCTAACGAAACGTTGTCCAAAAGCTAAACTAGCAAGTTAAGTCTTCTAAGAACACTAAATAGAGTATAACGGTCTATTTTGATGCCTTAGGAATGCTCAATTCTATGCATGGACAAGTTTTTCACGTTTCGTGCAATTTTGAACTTAACTTGGTCTATTGGCTTCTTTACCTAACGAAACGTTGTCCAAAAGCTAAACTAGCAAGTTAAGATTTCTAAGAACACTAAATAGAGTATAACGGTCCTAATTTGATGCCTTAGGAATGGCTCAATTCTATGCATAGGACAGTTTTTCACGTTTCAGTGCAATTTGAACCTAACTTGGTCTATTGGCTTCTTTACCTAATCGAAACGTTGTCCAAAAGCTAACTAGAAAGTTAAGACTTCTAAGAACACTAAATAGAGTATAAGCGGTCTATTTGATGCCTTAGGAATGCTCAATTCTATGCATGGACAAGTTTTTCACGTTTCGTGTAATTTTGAACTTAACTTGGTCTATTGGCTTCTTTACCTAACGAAACGTTGTCCAAAAGCTAAACTAGCAAGTTAAGTCTTCTAAGAACACTAAATAGAGTATAACGGTTTATTTTGATGCCTTAGGAATGCTCAATTCTATGCATGGACAAGTTTTTCACGTTTCATGCAATTTTGAACTTAACTTGGTCTATTGGCTTCTTTACCTAACGAAACGTTGTCCAAAAGCTAAACTAGCAAGTTAAGTACTTCTAAGAACACTAAATAGAGTATAACGGTCTATTTGATGCCTTAAGGAATGCTCAATTCTATGCATGGACAAGTTTTTCACGTTTCGTGCAATTTTGAACTTAACTTGGTCTATTGGCTTCTTTACCTAACGAAACGTTGTCCAAAAGCTAAACTAGCAAGTTAAGTACTTCTAAGAACACTAAATAGAGTATAACGGTCTATTTTGATGCCTTAGGAATGCTCAATTCTATGCATGGACAAGGTTTTCACGTTTCGTGCAATTTTGAACTTAACTTGGTCTATTGGCTTCTTTACCTAACGAAACGTTGTCCAAAAGCTAAACTAGCAAGTTAAGACTTCTAAGAACACTAAATAGAGTATAACGGTCTATTTTGATGCCTTAGGAATGCTCAATTCTATGCATGACAAGTTTTTCACGTTTCGTGCAATTTTGAACTTAACTTGGTCTATTGGCTTCTTTACCTAACGAAACGTTGTCCAAAAGCTAAACTAGCAAGTTAAGATCTTCTAAGAACACTAAATAGAGTATAACGGTCCTATTTTGATGCCTTAGGAATGCTCAATTCTATGCATGGACAAGTTTTTCACGTTTCAGTGCAATTTTGAACTTAACTTGGTCTATTGGCTTCTTTACCTAACGAAACGTTGTCCAAAAGCTAAACTAGCAAGTTAAGACTTCTAAGAACACTAAATAGAGTATAACGGTCTATTTGATGCCTTAGGAATGCTCAATTCTATGCATGGACAAGTTTTTCACGTTTCGTGCAATTTTGAACTTAACTTGGTCTATTGGCTTCTTTACCTAACGAAACGTTGTCCAAAAGCTAAACTAGCAAGTTAAGATCTTCTAAGAACACTAAATAGAGTATAACGGTCCATTTTGATGCCTTAGGAATGCTCAATTCTATGCATGGACAAGTTTTTCACGTTTCGTGCAATTTTGAACTTAACTTGGTCTATTGGCTTCTTTACCTAACGAAACGTTGTCCAAAAGCTAAACTAGAAAGTTAGGATTTCTAAGAACACTAAATAGAGTATAACGGTCTATTTGATGCCTTAGGAATGCTCAATTCTATGCATGGACAAGTTTTTCACGTTTCGTGCAATTTTGAACTGAACTTGGTCTATTGGCTTCTTTACCTAACGAAACGTTGTCCAAAAGCTAACTAGCAAGTTAAGTACTTCTAAGAACACTAAATAGAGTATAACGGTCTATTTTGATGCCTTAGGAATGCTCAATTCTATGCATAGACAAGTTTTTCACGTTTCGTGCAATTTTGAACTTAACTTGGTCTATTGGCTCTTTACCTAACGAAACGTTGTCCAAAAGCTAAACTAGCAAGTTAAGACTTCTAAGAACACTAAATAGAGTATAACGGTCTATTTTGATGCCTTAGGAATGCTCAATTCTATGCATGGACAAGTTTTTCACGTTTCGTGCAATTTTGAACTTAACTCGGTCTATTGGCTTCTTTACCTAACGAAACGTTGTCCAAAAGCTAAACTAGCAAGTTAAGTCTTCTAAGAACACTAAATAGAGTATAACGGTCCTATTTTGATGCCTTAGGAATGCTCAATTCTATGCATAGGACAAGTTTTCACGTTTCATGGCAATTTTGAACTTAACTTGGTCTATTGGAATCTTTACCTAACGAAACGTTGTCCAAAAGCTAAACTAGCAAGTTAAGTCTTCTAAGAACACTAAATAGAGTATAACGGTCTATTTTGATGCCTTAGGAATGCTCAATTCTATGCATGGACAAGTTTTTCACGTTTCATTGGCAATTTTGAACTTAACTTGGTCTATTGGCTTCTTACCTAACGAAACGTTGTCCAAAAGCTAAACTAGCAAGTTAAGACTTCTAAGAACACTAAATAGAGTATAACGGTCTATTTTGATGCTTAGGAATGCTCAATTCTATGCATGGACAAGTTTTTCACGTTTCGTGCAATTTTGAACTTAACTTGGTCTATTGGCTTCTTTACCTAACGAAACGTTGTCCAAAAGCTAAACTAGCAAGTTAAGTCTTCTAAGAACACTAAATAGAGTATAACGGTCTATTTGATGCCTTAGGAAATGCTCAATTCTATGCATGGACAAGTTTTTCACGTTTCGTGCAATTTTGAACTTAACTTGGTCTATTGGCTTCTTTACCTAACGAAAACGTTGTCCAAAAGCTAACTAGCAAGTTAAGTCTTCTAAGAACACTAAATAGAGTATAACGGTCCTATTTTGATGCCTTAGGAATGCTCAATTCTATGCATGGACAAGTTTTTCACGTTTCGTGCAATTTTGAACTTAACTTGGTCTATTGGCTTCTTTACCTAACGAAACGTTGTCCAAAAGCTAAACTAGCAAGTTAAGTCTTCTAAGAACACTAAATAGAGTATAACGGTCTATTTTGATGCCTTAGGAATGCTCAATTCTATGCATGGACAAGTTTTTCACGTTTCGTGCAATTTTGAACTTAACTTGGTCTATTGGCTTCTTTACCGGACCGAAACGTTGTCCAAAAGCTAAACTAGCAAGTTAAGATCTTCTAAGAACACTAAATAGAGTATAACGGTCTATTTTGATGCCTTAGGAATGCTCAATTCTATGCATGGACAAGTTTTTCACGTTTCGTGCAATTTTGAACTTAACTTGGTCTATTGGCTTCTTTACCTAACGAAACGTTGTCCAAAAGCTAAACTAGCAAGTTAAGATTTCTAAGAACACTAAATAGAGTATAACGGTCCATTTAGATGCCTTAGGAATGGTCAATTCTATGCATAGACAAGTTTTTCACGTTTCATGCAATTTTGAACCTAACTTGGTCTACTGGCTTCTTTACCTAACGAAACGTTGTCCAAAAGCTAAACTAGAAAGTTAAGACTTCTAAGAACACTAAATAGAGTATAACGGTCTATTTTGATGCCTTAGGAATGCTCAATTCTATGCATGGACAAGTTTTTCACGTTTCGTGCAATTTTGAACTTAACTTGGTCTATTGGCCTCTTTACCTAACGAAACGTTGTCCAAAAGCTAAAGTAGCAAGTTAAGTCTTCTAAGAACACCTAAATAGAGTATAACGTCTATTTTGATGCCTTAGGAATGCTCAATTCTATGCATGGACAAGTTTTTCACGTTTCGTGCAATTTTGAACTTAACTTGGTCTATTGGCTTCTTTACCGAACGAAACGTTGTCCAAAAGCTAAACTAGCAAGTTAAGTCTTCTAAGAACAGCTAAATAGAGTATAACGGTCTATTTTGATGCCTTAGGAATGCTCAATTCTATGCATGGACAAGTTTTTCACGTTTCGTGCAATTTTGAACTTAACTTGGTCTATTGGCTTCTTTACCTAACGAAACGTTGTCCAAAAGCTAAACTAGAAAGTTAAGTACTTCTAAGAACACTAAATAGAGTATAACGGTCTATTTTGATGCCTTAGGAATGCTCAATTCTATACATGGACAAGATTTTCACGTTTCAGTGCAATTTTGAACTTAACTTGGTCTATTGGCTTCTTTACCTAACGAAACGTTGTCCAAAAGCTAAACTAGCAAGTTAAGACTTCTAAGAACACTAAATAGAGTATAACGGTCTATTTTGATGCCTTAGGAATGCTCAATTCTATGCATGGACAAGTTTTTCACGTTTCAGTGCAATTTTGAACTTAACTTGGTCTATTGGCTTCTTTACCTAACGAAACGTTGTCCAAAAGCTAAACTAGCAAGTTAAGACTTCTAAGAACACTAAATAGAGTATAACGGTCTAATTTTGATGCCTTAGGAATGCTCAATTCTATGCATGGACAAGTTTTTCACGTTTCGTGCAATTTTGAACTTAACTTGGTCTATTGGCTTCTTTACCTAACGAAACGTTGTCCAAAAGCTAAACTAGCAAGTTAAGGCTTCTAAGAACACTAAATAGAGTATAACGGTCTAATTTTGATGCCTTAGGAATGCTCAATTCTATGCATAGACAAGTTTTTCACGTTTCATGCAATTTTGAACTTAACTTGGTCTATTGGCTCTTTACCTAACGAAACGTTGTCCAAAAGCTAAACTAGCAAGTTAAGACTTCTAAGAACACTAAATAGAGTATAACGGTCTATTTTGATGCCTTAGGAATGCTCAATTCTATGCATGGACAAGTTTTTCACGTTTCAGTGCAATTTTGAACTTAACTTGGTCTATTGGCTTCTTTACCTAACGAAACGTTGTCCAAAAGCTAAACTAGCAAGTTAAGTCTTCTAAGAACACTAAATAGAGTATAACGGTCTATTTTGATGCCTTAGGAATGCTCAATTCTATGCATGGACAAGTTTTTCACGTTTCGTGCAATTTTGAACTTAACTTGGTCTATTGGCTTCTTTACCGAACGAAACGTTGTCCAAAAGCTAAACTAGCAAGTTAAGTCTTCTAAGAACACTAAATAGAGTATAACGGTCTATTTTGATGCCTTAGGAATGCTCAATTCTATGCATGGACAAGTTTTTCACGTTTCGTGCAATTTTGAACTTAACTTGGTCTATTGGCTTCTTTACCTAACGAAACGTTGTCCAAAAGCTAAACTAGCAAGTTAAGATCTTCTAAGAACACTAAATAGAGTATAACGGTCTATTTTAGATGCCTTAGGAATGCTCAATTCTATGCATGGACAAGTTTTTCACGTTTCATGCAATTTTGAACCTTAACTTGGTCTATTGGCTTCTTTACCTAACGAAACGTTGTCCAAAAGCTAAACTAGAAAGTTAAGTACTTCTAAGAACACTAAATAGAGTATAACGGTCTATTTTGATGCCTTAGGAATGCTCAATTCTATGCATGGACAAGTTTTTCACGTTTCGTGCAATTTTGAACTTAACTTGGTCTATTGGCTTCTTTACCTAACGAAACGTTGTCCAAAAGCTAAACTAGCAAGTTAAGTCTTCTAAGAACACTAAATAGAGTATAACGGTCTATTTGATGCCTTAGGAATGCTCAATTCTATGCATGGACAAGTTTTTCACGTTTCGTGCAATTTTGAACTTAACTTGGTCTATTGGCTTCTTTACCTAACGAAACGTTGTCCAAAAGCTAAACTAGCAAGTTAAGTACTTCTAAGAACACTAAATAGAGTATAACGGTCTATTTTGATGCCTTAGGAATGCTCAATTCTATGCATGACAAGTTTTTCACGTTTCAGTGCAATTTTGAACTTAACTTGGTCTATTGGCTTCTTTACCTAACGAAACGTTGTCCAAAAGCTAAACTAGAAAGTTAAGTCTTCTAAGAACACTAAATAGAGTATAACGGTCTATTTTGATGCCTTAGGAATGCTCAATTCTATGCATGGACAAGTTTTTCACGTTTCGTGCAATTTTGAACTTAACTTGGTCTATTGGCTTCTTTACCGACCGAAACGTTGTCCAAAAGCTAAACTAGCAAGTTAAGTCTTCTAAGAACACTAAATAGAGTATAACGGTCTATTTTGATGCCTTAGGAATGCTCAATTCTATGCATGGACAAGTTTTTCACGTTTCGTGCAATTTTGAACTTAACTTGGTCTATTGGCTTCTTTACCTAACGAAACGTTGTCCAAAAGCTAAACTAGCAAGTTAAGATTTCTAAGAACACTAAATAGAGTATACGGTCCATATTTAGATGCCTTAGGAATGCTCAATTCTATGCATGGACAAGTTTTTCACGTTTCAGTGCAATTTTGAACTTAACTTGGTCTACTGGCTTCTTTACCTAACGAAACGTTGTCCAAAAGCTAAACTAGAAAGTTAAGTACTTCTAAGAACACTAAATAGAGTATAACGGTCTATTTTGATGCCTTAGGAATGCTCAATTCTATGCATGGCAAGTTTTTCACGTTTCGTGCAATTTTGAACTTAACTTGGTCTATTGGCTTCTTTACCTAACGAAACGTTGTCCAAAAGCTAAACTAGCAAGTTAAGTCTTCTAAGAACACTAAATAGAGTATAACAGGTCTATTTTGATGCCTTAGGAATGCTCAATTCTATGCATGGACAAGTTTTTCACGTTTCGTGCAATTTTGAACTTAACTTGGTCTATTGGCTTCTTTACCTAACGAA
Source organism: Tripterygium wilfordii (assembly GCF_013401445.1). NCBI lineage: Eukaryota > Viridiplantae > Streptophyta > Magnoliopsida > Celastrales > Celastraceae > Tripterygium > Tripterygium wilfordii. The sequence continues at coordinate 8,276,428 of NC_052254.1, forward strand.
ACGTTGTCCAAAAGCTAAACTAGCAAGTTAAGTCTTCTAAGAACACTAAATAGAGTATAACGGTCTATTTTGATGCCTTAGGAATGCTCAATTCTATGCATGGACAAGTTTTTCACGTTTCGTGCAATTTTGAACTTAACTTGGTCTATTGGCTTCTTTACCTAACGAAACGTTGTCCAAAAGCTAAACTAGCAAGTTAAGTCTTCTAAGAACACTAAATAGAGTATAACGGTCTATTTTGATGCCTTAGGAATGCTCAATTCTATGCATGGACAAGTTTTTCACGTTTCAGTGCAATTTTGAACTTAACTTGGTCTATTGGCTTCTTTACCTAACGAAACGTTGTCCAAAAGCTAAACTAGCAAGTTAAGACTTCTAAGAACACTAAATAGAGTATAACGGTCTATTTTGATGCCTTAGGAATGCTCAATTCTATGCATGGACAAGTTTTTCACGTTTCGTGCAATTTTGAACTTAACTTGGTCTATTGGCTTCTTTACCTAACGAAACGTTGTCCAAAAGCTAAACTAGCAAGTTAAGTCTTCTAAGAACACTAAATAGAGTATAACGGTCTATTTTGATGCCTTAGGAATGCTCAATTCTATGCATGGACAAGTTTTTCACGTTTCGTGCAATTTTGAACTTAACTTGGTCTATTGGCTTCTTTACCTAACGAAACGTTGTCCAAAAGCTAAACTAGCAAGTTAAGTCTTCTAAGAACACTAAATAGAGTATAACGGTCTATTTTGATGCCTTAGGAATGCTCAATTCTATGCATGGACAAGTTTTTCACGTTTCGTGCAATTTTGAACTTAACTTGGTCTATTGGCATTCTTTACCTAACGAAACGTTGTCCAAAAGCTAAACTAGCAAGTTAAGTACTTCTAAGAACACTAAATAGAGTATAACGGTCCTATTTTGATGCCTTAGGAATGCTCAATTCTATGCATGGACAAGTTTTTCACGTTTCGTGCAATTTTGAACTTAACTTGGTCTATTGGCTTCTTTACCTAACGAAACGTTGTCCAAAAGCTAAACTAGCAAGTTAAGTCTTCTAAGAACACTAAATAGAGTATAACGGTCTAATTTGATGCCTTAGGAATGCTCAATTCTATGCATGGACAAGTTTTTCACGTTTCGTGCAATTTTGAACCTTAACTTGGTCTATTGGCTTCTTTACCTAACGAAACGTTGTCCAAAAGCTAAACTAGCAAGTTAAGTCTTCTAAGAACACTAAATAGAGTATAACGGTCTATTTTGATGCCTTAGAATGCTCAATTCTATGCATGGACAAGTTTTTCACGTTTCGTGCAATTTTGAACTTAACTTGGTCTATTGGCTTCTTTACCTAACGAAACGTTGTCCAAAAGCTAAACTAGCAAGTTAAGTACTTCTAAGAACACTAAATAGAGTATAACGGTCTATTTTGATGCCTTAGGAATGCTCAATTCTATGCATGGACAAGTTTTTCACGTTTCGTGCAATTTTGAACTTAACTTGGTCTATTGGCTTCTTTACCTAACGAAACGTTGTCCAAAAGCTAAACTAGCAAGTTAAGTCTTCTAAGAACACTAAATAGAGTATAACGGTCTATTTTGATGCCTTAGGAATGCTCAATTCTATGCATGGACAAGTTTTTCACGTTTCGTGCAATTTTGAACTTAACTTGGTCTATTGGCTTCTTTACCTAACGAAACGTTGTCCAAAAGCTAAACTAGCAAGTTAAGATCTTCTAAGAACACTAAATAGAGTATAACGGTCCTATTTGATGCCTTAGGAATGCTCAATTCTATGCATGGACAAGTTTTTCACGTTTCATGCAATTTTGAACTTAACTTGGTCTATTGGCTTCTTTACCTAACGAAACGTTGTCCAAAAGCTAAACTAGCAAGTTAAGTCTTCTAAGAACACTAAATAGAGTATAACGGTCTATTTTGATGCCTTAGGAATGCTCAATTCTATGCATGGACAAGTTTTTCACGTTTCGTGCAATTTTGAAGTTAACTTGGTCTATTGGCTTCTTTACCTAACGAAACATTGTCCAAAAGCTAAACTAGCAATTAAGTCTTCTAAGAACACTAAATAGAGTATAACGGTCTATTTTGACGCCTTAGGAATGCTCAATTCTATGCATGGACAAGTTTTTCACGTTTCGTGCAATTTTGAACTTAACTTGGTCTATTGGCTTCTTTACCGACCGAAACGTTGTCCAAAAGCTAAACTAGCAAGTTAAGTCTTCTAAGAACACTAAATAGAGTATAACGGTCTATTTTGATGCCTTAGGAATGCTTCAATTCTATGCATGACAAGTTTTTCACGTTTCGTGCAATTTTGAACTTAACTTGGTCTATTGGCTTCTTTACCTAACGAAACGTTGTCCAAAGGCTAAACTAGAAAGTTAGTCTTCTAAGAACACCAAATAGAGTATAACGGTCTATTTTGATGCCTTAGGAATGCTCAATTCTATGCATGGACTAAGTTTTTCACGTTTCGTGCAATTTTGAACTTAACTTGGTCTATTGGCTTCTTTACCTGACCGAAACGTTGTCCAAAAGCTAAACTAGCAAGTTAAGTCTTCTAAGAACACTAAATAGAGTATAACGGTCTATTTTGATGCCTTAGGAATGCTCAATTCTATGCATGGACAAGTTTTTCACGTTTCGTGCAATTTTGAACTTAACTTGGTCTATTGGCTTCTTTACCTAACGAAACGTTGTCCAAAAGCTAAACTAGCAAGTTAAGTCTTCTAAGAACACTAAATAGAGTATAACGGTCTATTTTGATGCCTTAGGAATGCTCAATTCTATGCATGGACAAGTTTTTCACGTTTCATGCAATTTTGAACCTAACTTGGTCTACTTGGCTTCTTTACCTAACGAAACGTTGTCCAAAAGCTAAACTAGAAAGTTAAGACTTCTAAGAACACTAAATAGAGTATAACGGTCTATTTTGATGCCTTAGGAATGCTCAATTCTATGCATGGACAAGTTTTTCACGTTTCAGTGCAATTTTGAACTTAACTTGGTCTATTGGCTTCTTTACCTAACGAAACGTTGTCCAAAAGCTAAACTAGCAAGTTAAGTCTTCTAAGAACACTAAATAGAGTATAACGGTCTATTTTGATGCCTTAGGAATGCTCAATTCTATGCATGGACAAGTTTTTCACGTTTCGTGCAATTTTGAACTTAACTTGGTCTATTGGCTTCTTTACCTACCGAAACGTTGTCCAAAAGCTAAACTAGCAAGTTAAGTCTTCTAAGAACACTAAATAGAGTATAACGGTCTATTTTGATGCCTTAGGAATGCTCAATTCTATGCATGGACAAGTTTTTCACGTTTCGTGCAATTTTGAACTTAACTTGGTCTATTGGCTTCTTTACCTAACGAAACGTTGTCCAAAAGGCTAAACTAGAAAGTTATGTCTTCTAAGAACACCTAAATAGAGTATAACGGTCTATTTTGATGCCTTAGGAATGCTCAATTCTATGCATGGACAAGTTTTTCACGTTTCATGCAATTTTGAACTTAACTTGGTCTATTGGCTTCTTTACCTAACGAAACGTTGTCCAAAAGCTAAACTAGCAAGTTAAGATCTTCTAAGAACACTAAATAGAGTATAACGGTCTATTTTGATGCCTTAGGAATGCTCAATTCTATGCATGGACAAGTTTTTCACGTTTCGTGCAATTTTGAACTTAACTTGGTCTATTGGCTTCTTTACCTAACGAAACGTTGTCCAAAAGCTAAACTAGCAAGTTAAGTCTTCTAAGAACACTAAATAGAGTATAACGGTCCTATTTGATGCCTTAGGAATGCTCAATTCTATGCATGGACAAGTTTTTCACGTTTCAGTGCAATTTTGAACTTAACTTGGTCTATTGGCTTCTTTACCTAACGAAACGTTGTCCAAAAGCTAAACTAGCAAGTTAAGTCTTCTAAGAACACTAAATAGAGTATAACGGTCTATTTTGATGCCTTAGGAATGCTCAATTCTATGCATGGACAAGTTTTTCACGTTTCGTGCAATTTTGAACTTAACTTGGTCTATTGGCTTCTTTACCTAACGAAACGTTGTCCAAAAGCTAAACTAGCAAGTTAAGTCTTCTAAGAACACTAAATAGAGTATAACGGTCTATTTTGATGCCTTAGGAATGCTCAATTCTATGCATGGACAAGTTTTTCACGTTTCGTGCAATTTTGAACTTAACTTGGTCTATTGGCTTCTTTACCTACCGAAACGTTGTCCAAAAGCTAAACTAGCAAGTTAAGTCTTCTAAGAACACTAAATAGAGTATAACGGTCCTATTTTGATGCCTTAGGAATGCTCAATTCTATGCATGGACAAGTTTTTCACGTTTCGTGCAATTTTGAACTTAACTTGGTCTATTGGCTTCTTTACCTAACGAAACGTTGTCCAAAAGCTAAACTAGCAAGTTAAGTCTTCTAAGAACACTAAATAGAGTATAACGGTCTATTTTGATGCCTTAGGAATGCTCAATTCTATGCATGGACAAGTTTTTCACGTTTCATGCAATTTTGAACCTTAACTTGGTCTACTTGGCTTCTTTACCTAACGAAACGTTGTCCAAAAGCTAAACTAGCAAGTTAAGACTTCTAAGAACACTAAATAGAGTATAACGGTCTATTTTGATGCCTTAGGAATGCTCAATTCTATGCATGGACAAGTTTTTCACGTTTCGTGCAATTTTGAACTTAACTTGGTCTATTGGCTTCTTTACCTAACGAAACGTTGTCCAAAAGCTAAACTAGCAAGTTAAGTCTTCTAAGAACACTAAATAGAGTATAACGGTCTATTTTGATGCCTTAGGAATGCTCAATTCTATGCATGGACAAGTTTTTCACGTTTCGTGCAATTTTGAACTTAACTTGGTCTATTGGCTTCTTTACCTACCGAAACGTTGTCCAAAAGCTAAACTAGCAAGTTAAGTACTTCTAAGAACACTAAATAGAGTATAACGGTCTATTTTGATGCCTTAGGAATGCTCAATTCTATGCATGACAAGTTTTTCACGTTTCGTGCAATTTTGAACTTAACTTGGTCTATTGGCTTCTTTACCTAACGAAACGTTGTCCAAAAGCTAAACTAGCAAGTTAAGTCTTCTAAGAACACTAAATAGAGTATAACGGTCTATTTTGATGCCTTAGGAATGCTCAATTCTATGCATGGACAAGTTTTTCACGTTTCGTGCAATTTTGAACTTAACTTGGTCTATTGGCTTCTTTACCGACCGAAACGTTGTCCAAAAGCTAAACTAGCAAGTTAAGTCTTCTAAGAACACTAAATAGAGTATAACGGTCTATTTTGATGCCTTAGGAATGCTCAATTCTATGCATGGACAAGTTTTTCACGTTTCGTGCAATTTTGAACTTAACTTGGTCTATTGGCTTCTTTACCTAACGAAACGTTGTCCAAAAGCTAAACTAGCAAGTTAAGTCTTCTAAGAACACCAAATAGAGTATAACGGTCTATTTTGATGCCTTAGGAATGCTCAATTCTATGCATGGACAAGTTTTTCACGTTTCGTGCAATTTTGAACTTAACTTGGTCTATTGGCTTCTTTACGTAACGAAACGTTGTCCAAAAGCTAAACTAGCAAGTTAAGTCTTCTAAGAACACTAAATAGAGTATAACGGTCTATTTTGATGCCTTAGGAATGCTCAATTCTATGCATGGACAAGTTTTTCACGTTTCGTGCAATTTTGAACTTAACTTGGTCTATTGGCCTTCTTTACCTAACGAAACGTTGTCCAAAAGCTAAACTAGCAAGTTAAGATCTTCTAAGAACACTAAATAGAGTATAACGGTCTATTTTAGATGCCTTAGGAATGCTCAATTCTATGCATAGGACAAGTTTTTCACGTTTCATGCAATTTTGAACCTAACTTGGTCTACTGGCTTCTTTACCTAACGAAACGTTGTCCAAAAGCTAAACTAGAAAGTTAAGACTTCTAAGAACACTAAATAGAGTATAACGGTCTATTTTGATGCCTTAGGAATGCTCAATTCTATGCATGGACAAGTTTTTCACGTTTCGTGCAATTTTGAACTTAACTTGGTCTATTGGCCTCTTTACCTAACGAAACGTTGTCCAAAAGCTAAACTAGCAAGTTAAGTCTTCTAAGAACACCAAATAGAGTATAACGGTCTATTTTGATGCCTTAGGAATGCTCAATTCTATGCATGGACAAGTTTTTCACGTTTCGTGCAATTTTGAACTTAACTTGGTCTATTGGCTTCTTTACCTAACGAAACGTTGTCCAAAAGCTAAACTAGCAAGTTAAGTCTTCTAAGAACACTAAATAGAGTATAACGGTCTATTTTGATGCCTTAGGAATGCTCAATTCTATGCATGGACAAGTTTTTCACGTTTCGTGCAATTTTGAACTTAACTTGGTCTATTGGCTTCTTTACCTAACGAAACGTTGTCCAAAAGCTAAACTAGCAAGTTAAGTCTTCTAAGAACACTAAATAGAGTATAACGGTCTATTTTGATGCCTTAGGAATGCTCAATTCTATGCATGGACAAGTTTTTCACGTTTCGTGCAATTTTGAACTTAACTTGGTCTATTGGCTTCTTTACCTAACGAAACGTTGTCCAAAAGCTAAACTAGCAAGTTAAGACTTCTAAGAACACTAAATAGAGTATAACGGTCTATTTTGATGCCTTAGGAATGCTCAATTCTATGCATGGACAAGTTTTTCACGTTTCGTGCAATTTGAACTTAACTTGGTCTATTGGCTTCTTTACCTAACGAAACGTTGTCCAAAAGCTAAACTAGCAAGTTAAGTCTTCTAAGAACACTAAATAGAGTATAACGGTCTATTTTGATGCCTTAGGAATGCTCAATTCTATGCATGGACAAGTTTTTCACGTTTCGTGCAATTTTGAACTTAACTTGGTCTATTGGCTTCTTTACCTAACGAAACGTTGTCCAAAAGCTAAACTAGCAAGTTAAGTCTTCTAAGAACACTAAATAGAGTATAACGGTCTATTTTGATGCCTTAGGAATGCTCAATTCTATGCATAGGACAAGTTTTTCACGTTTCGTGCAATTTTGAACTTAACTTGGTCTATTGGCTTCTTTACCTAACGAAACGTTGTCCAAAAGCTAAACTAGCAAGTTAAGTCTTCTAAGAACACTAAATAGAGTATAACGGTCTATTTTGATGCCTTAGGAATGCTCAATTCTATGCATGGACAAGTTTTTCACGTTTCGTGCAATTTTGAACTTAACTTGGTCTATTGGCTTCTTTACCTAACGAAACGTTGTCCAAAAGCTAAACTAGCAAGTTAAGATCTTCTAAGAACACTAAATAGAGTATAACGGTCTATTTTGATGCCTTAGGAATGCTCAAGTTCTATGCATGGACAAGTTTTTCACGTTTCGTGCAATTTTGAACTTAACTTGGTCTATTGGCTTCTTTACCTAACGAAACGTTGTCCAAAAGCTAAACTAGCAAGTTAATGTCTTCTAAGAACACCAAATAGAGTATAACGGTCTATTTTGATGCCTTAGGAATGCTCAATTCTATGCATGGACAAGTTTTTCACGTTTCGTGCAATTTTGAACTTAACTTGGTCTATTGGCTTCTTTACCTACCGAAACGTTGTCCAAAAGCTAAACTAGCAAGTTAAGTCTTCTAAGAACACTAAATAGAGTATAACGGTCTATTTTGATGCCTTAGGAATGCTCAATTCTATGCATGGACAAGTTTTTCACGTTTCGTGCAATTTTGAACTTAACTTGGTCTATTGGCTTCTTTACCTAACGAAACGTTGTCCAAAAGCTAAACTAGCAAGTTAAGATCTTCTAAGAACACTAAATAGAGTATAACGGTCCAATTTGATGCCTTAGGAATGCTCAATTCTATGCATAGACAAGTTTTTCACGTTTCATGCAATTTTGAACCTTAACTTGGTCTACTGGCTTCTTTACCTAACGAAACGTTGTCCAAAAGCTAAACTAGAAAGTTAAGACTTCTAAGAACACTAAATAGAGTATAACGGTCTATTTTGATGCCTTAGGAATGCTCAATTCTATGCATGGACAAGTTTTTCACGTTTCGTGCAATTTTGAACTTAACTTGGTCTATTGGCTTCTTTACCTAACGAAACGTTGTCCAAAAGCTAAACTAGCAAGTTAAGTCTTCTAAGAACACCTAAATAGAGTATAACGGTCTATTTTGATGCCTTAGGAATGCTCAATTCTATGCATGGACAAGTTTTTCACGTTTCGTGCAATTTTGAACTTAACTTGGTCTATTGGCTTCTTTACCGACCGAAACGTTGTCCAAAAGCTAAACTAGCAAGTTAAGTCTTCTAAGAACACTAAATAGAGTATAACGGTCTATTTTGATGCCTTAGGAATGCTTCAATTCTATGCATGGACAAGTTTTTCACGTTTCGTGCAATTTTGAACTTAACTTGGTCTATTGGCTTCTTTACCTAACGAAACGTTGTCCAAAGGGTAAACTAGAAAGTTATGTTTCTAAGAACACCTAAATAGAGTATAACGGTCTATTTGATGCCTTAGGAATGCTCAATTCTATGCATAGGACAAGTTTTTCACGTTTCGTGCAATTTTGAACTTAACTTGGTCTATTGGCTTCTTTACCTAACGAAACGTTGTCCAAAAGCTAAACTAGAAAGTTAAGACTTCTAAGAACACTAAATAGAGTATAACGGTCTATTTTGATGCCTTAGGAATGCTCAATTCTATGCATGGACAAGTTTTTCACGTTTCGTGCAATTTTGAACTTAACTTGGTCTATTGGCTTCTTTACCTAACGAAACGTTGTCCAAAAGCTAAACTAGCAAGTTAAGTCTTCTAAGAACACCAAATAGAGTATAACGGTCTATTTTGATGCCTTAGGAATGCTCAATTCTATGCATGGACAAGTTTTTCACGTTTCGTGCAATTTTGAACTTAACTTGGTCTATTGGAATTCTTTACCTAACTGAAACGTTGTCCAAAGCTAAACTAGCAAGTTAAGACTTCTGAAGAACACTAAATAGAGTATAACTGTCCTATTTTGATGCCTTAGGAATGCTCAAGTTCTATGCATGGACAAGTTTTTCACGTTTCGTGCAATTTTGAACTTAACTTGGTCTATTGGCTTCTTTACCTAACGAAACGTTGTCCAAAAGCTAAACTAGCAAGTTAAGTCTTCTAAGAACACTAAATAGAGTATAACGGTCCTATTTTGATGCCTTAGGAATGCTCAATTCTATGCATGGACAAGTTTTTCACGTTTCGTGCAATTTTGAACTTAACTTGGTCTATTGGCTTCTTTACCTACCGAAACGTTGTCCAAAAGCTAAACTAGCAAGTTAAGATCTTCTAAGAACACTAAATAGAGTATAACGGTCTATTTTGATGCCTTAGGAATGCTTCAATTCTATGCATAGACAAGTTTTTCACGTTTCGTGCAATTTTGAACTTAACTTGGTCTATTGGCTTCTTTACCTAACGAAACGTTGTCCAAAAGGCTAAACTAGAAGTTAAGACTTTCTAAGAACACTAAATAGAGTATAACGGTCTATTTTGATGCCTTAGGAATGCTCAATTCTATGCATGGACAAGTTTTTCACGTTTCGTGCAATTTTGAACTTAACTTGGTCTATTGGCTTCTTTACCTAACGAAACGTTGTCCAAAAGCTAAACTAGCAAGTTAAGTACTTCTAAGAACACTAAATAGAGTATAACGGTCTATTTTGATGCCTTAGGAATGCTCAATTCTATGCATGGACAAGTTTTTCACGTTTCGTGCAATTTTGAACTTAACTTGGTCTATTGGCTTCTTTACCTAACGAAACGTTGTCCAAAAGCTAAACTAGCAAGTTAAGATCTTCTAAGAACACTAAATAGAGTATAACGGTCTATTTTGATGCCTTAGGAATGCTCAATTCTATGCATAGGACAAGTTTTTCACGTTTCGTGCAATTTTGAACTTAACTTGGTCTATTGGCTTCTTTACCTAACGAAACGTTGTCCAAAAGCTAAACTAGCAAGTTAAGACTTCTAAGAACACTAAATAGAGTATAACGGTCTATTTTGATGCCTTAGGAATGCTCAATTCTATGCATGGACAAGTTTTTCACGTTTCGTGCAATTTTGAACTTAACTTGGTCTATTGGCTTCTTTACCTAACGAAACGTTGTCCAAAAGGCTAAACTAGCAAGTTATGTCTTCTAAGAACACCAAATAGAGTATAACGGTCTATTTTGATGCCTTAGGAATGCTCAATTCTATGCATGGACAAGTTTTTCACGTTTCGTGCAATTTTGAACTTAACTTGGTCTATTGGCTTCTTTACCTAACGAAACGTTGTCCAAAGGCTAAAGTAGCAAGTTAAGTCTTCTAAGAACACCTAAATAGAGTATAACGGTCTATTTTGATGCCTTAGGAATGTTCAATTCTATGCATGGACAAGTTTTTCACGTTTCGTGCAATTTTGAACTTAACTTGGTCTATTGGCTTCTTTACCTAACGAAACGTTGTCCAAAGGGTAAACTAGAAAGTTATGTTTTCTAAGAACACCAAATAGAGGATAACGGTCTATTTTGATGCCTTAGGAATGCTCAATTCTATGCATGGACAAGTTTTTCACGTTTCGTGCAATTTTGAACCTTAACTTGGTCTACTTGGCTTCTTTACCTAACGAAACGTTGTCCAAAAGCTAAACTAGAAGGTTAAGACTTCTAAGAACACTAAATAGAGTATAACGGTCTATTTTGATGCCTTAGGAATGCTCAATTCTATGCATGGACAAGTTTTTCACGTTTCGTGCAATTTTGAACTTAACTTGGTCTATTGGCTTCTTTACCTAACGAAACGTTGTCCAAAAGCTAAACTAGCAAGTTAAGGCTTCTAAGAACACTAAATAGAGTATAACGGTCTATTTTGATGCCTTAGGAATGCTCAATTCTATGCATGGACAAGTTTTTCACGTTTCGTGCAATTTTGAACTTAACTTGGTCTATTGGAATCTTTACCTAATGAAACGTTGTCCAAAAGCTAAACTAGCAAGTTAAGACTTCTAAGAACACTAAATAGAGTATAACGGTCCTATTTTGATGCCTTAGGAATGCTCAATTCTATGCATGGACAAGTTTTTCACGTTTCGTGCAATTTTGAACTTAACTTGGTCTATTGGCCTTCTTTACCTAACGAAACGTTGTCCAAAAGCTAAACGTAGCAAGTTAAGTCTTCTAAGAACACCAAATAGAGGATAACGGTCTTTTTTGATGCCTTAGGAATGCTCAATTCTATGCATGGACAAGTTCTTCACGTTTCGTGCAATTTTGAACTTAACTTGGTCTATTGGAATCTTTACCTAATGAAACGTTGTCCAAAAGCTAAATTAGAGTGTTAAGACTTCGAAGAACACTAAATGGAGTATAACTGTCCAATTTGATGCCTTAGGAATACTCAGTTCTATGCATAGACAAGTTTTTCTCGTTTCGTGCAATTTTGAACTTAACTTGGTCTATTGGCTTCTTTACCACACGAAACGTTGTCCAAAAGAAAAACTAGCAAGTTAAGACTTCTAAGAACACTAAATAGAGTATAATGGTCCAATTTGATGCCTTAGGAATGCTCAATTCTATGCATAGACAAGTTTTTCATCGTTTCGTGCAATTTTGAAGCTTAACTTGGTCTATTGGCTTCTTTACCTAACGAAACGTTGTCCAAAAGCTAAACTAGGCAAGTTAAGACTTCTAAGAACACTAAATAGAGTATAACGGTCTATTTTGATGCCTTAGGAATGCTCAATTCTATGCATGGACAAGTTTTTCACGTTTCGTGCAATTTTGAACTTAACTTGGTCTATTGGCTTCTTTACCTACACGAAACGTTGTCCAAAAGCTAAACTAGCAAGTTAAGACTTCTAAGAACACTAAATAGAGTATAACGGTCTATTTTGATGCCTTAGGAATGCTCAATTCTATGCATGGACAAGTTTTTCACGTTTCGTGCAATTTTGAACTTAACTTGGTCTATTGGCTTCTTTACCTAACGAAACGTTGTCCAAAAGCTAAACTAGCAAGTTAAGTCTTCTAAGAACACTAAATAGAGTATAACGGTCTATTTTGATGCCTTAGGAATGTTCAATTCTATGCATGGACAAGTTTTTCACGTTTCGTGCAATTTTGAACTTAACTTGGTCTATTGGCTTCTTTACCTAACGAAACGTTGTCCAAAGGTAAACGTAGAAAGTTAAGTTTTCTAAGAACACCAAATAGAGTATAACGGTCTATTTTGATGCCTTAGGAATGTTCAATTCTATGCATGGACAAGTTTTTCACGTTTCGTGCAATTTTGAACTTAACTTGGTCTATTGGCTTCTTTACCTAACGAAACGTTGTCCAAAGGTAAACTAGAAAGTTAATGTTTTCTAAGAACACCAAATAGAGTATAACGGTCTATTTTGATGCCTTAGGAATGCTCAATTCTATGCATGGACAAGTTTTTCACGTTTCGTGCAATTTTGAACTTAACTTGGTCTATTGGAATCTTTACCTAATGAAACGTTGTCCAAAAGCTAAATTAGAGTGTTAAGACTTCGAAGAACACTAAATAGAGTATAACTATCCAATTTGATGCCTTAGGAATACTCAGTTCTATGCATAGACACGTTTTTCTCGTTTCGTGCAATTTTGAACTTAACTTGGTCTATTGGCTTCTTTACCTAACGAAACGTTGTCCAAAAGCTAAACTAGGCAAGTTAAGACTTCTAAGAACAATAAATAGAGTATAACGGTCCAATTTGATGCCTTAGGAATGCTCAATTCTATGCATAGACAAGTTTTTCACGTTTCATGCAATTTTGAAGTTAACTTGGTCTATTGGCTTCTTTACCTAACGAAACGTTGTCCAAAAGCTAAACTAGGAAGTTAAGACTTCTAAGAACACTAAATAGAGTATAACGGTCTATTTTGATGCCTTAAGAATGCTCAATTATATGCATGGACAAGTTTCTCACGTTTCTGGCAATTTTGAACTTAACTTGGTCTATTGGCTTCTTTACCTAACGAAACATTGTCCAAAAGCTAAACTAGCAAGTTAAGACTTCTAAGAACACTAAATAGAGTATAACGGTCTATTTTGATGCTTTAGGAATGCTCAATTCTATGCATGAAAAGTTTTTCACGTTCCGTGCAATTTTGAACTTAACTTGGTCTATTGGCTTCTTTACCTAACGAAACGTTGTCCAAAAGCTAAACTAGCAAGTTTAGTCTTCTAATAACACTAAATAGAGTATAACGGTCTATTTTGATGCCTTAGGAATGCTCAATTCTATGCATGGACAAGTTTTTCATGTTTCGTGCAATTTTGAACTTAACTTGGTCTATTGGCTTCTTTACCGACCGAAACGTTGTCCAAATGCTAAATTAGCAAGTTAAGTCTTCTAAGAACACTAAATAGAGTATAACGGTCTATTTTGATGCCTTAGGAATGTTCAATTCTATGCATGGACAAGTTTTTCACGTTTCGTGCAATTTTGAACTTAACTTGGTCTATTGGCTTCTTTACCTAACGAAACGTTGTCCAAAGGGTAAACTAGAAAGTTATGTTTTCTAAGAACACCAAATAGAGTATAACGGTCTATTTTGATGCCTTAGGAATGTTCAATTCTATGCATGGACAAGTTTTTCACGTTTCGTGCAATTTTGAACTTAACTTGGTCTATTGGCTTCTTTACCTAACGAAACGTTGTCCAAAGGTAAAGTAGAAAGTTAAGTTTTCTAAGAACACCAAATAGAGTATAACGGTCTATTTTGATGCCTTAGGAATGTTCAATTCTATGCATGGACAAGTTTTTCACGTTTCGTGCAATTTTGAACTGAACTTGGTCTATTGGCTTCTTTACCTAACGAAACGTTGTCCAAAGGGTAAACTAGAAAGTTATGTTTTCTAAGAACACCAAATAGAGGATAACGGTCTATTTTGATGCCTTAGGAATGCTCAATTCTATGCATGGACAAGTTTTTCACGTTTCGTGCAATTTTGAACTTAACTTGGTCTATTGGAATCTTTACCTAATGAAACGTTGTACAAAAGCTAAATTAGAGTGTTAAGACTTCGAAGAACACTAAATAGAGTATAACTATCCAATTTGATGCCTTAGGAATACTCAGTTCTATGCATACACACGTTTTTCTCGTTTCGTGCAATTTTGAACTTAACTCGGTCTATTGGCTTCTTTACCTAACGAAACGTTGTCCAAAAGCTAAACTAGCAAGTTAAGGCTTCTAAGAACACTGAATAGAGTATATCGGTCCAATTTGATGCCTTAGGAATGCTCAATTCTATGCATAGACAAGTTTTTCACGTTTCATGCAATTTTGAACCTAACTTGGTCTATTGGAATCTTTCCCTAACGAAACCTTGTCCAAAAGCTAAACTAGCAAGTTAAGTCTTCTAAGAACACTAAATAGAGTATAACGGTCTATTTTGATGCCTTGGGAATGCTCAATTCTATGCATGGAAAGTTTTTCACGTTTCGTGCAATTTTGAACTTAACTTGGTCTATTGGCCTCTTTACCTAACGAAACGTTGTCCAAAAGCTAAAGTAGCAAGTTAAGTCTTCTAAGAACACCAAATAGAGGATAACGGTCTTTTTTGATGCCTTAGGAATGCTCAATTCTATGCATGGACAAGTTCTTCACGTTTCGTGCAATTTTGAACTTAACTTGGTCTATTGGAATCTTTACCTAATGAAACGTTGTCCAAAAGCTAAATTAGAGTGTTAAGACTTCGAAGAACACTAAATGGAGTATAACTGTCCAATTTGATGCCTTAGGAATACTCAGTTCTATGCATAGACAAGTTTTTCTCGTTTCGTGCAATTTTGAACTTAACTTGGTCTATTGGCTTCTTTACCACACGAAACGTTGTCCAAAAGAAAAACTAGCAAGTTAAGACTTCTAAGAACACTAAATAGAGTATAATGGTCCAATTTGATGCCTTAGGAATGCTCAATTCTATGCATAGACAAGTTTTTCACGTTTCATGCAATTTTGAAGTTAACTTGGTCTATTGGCTTCTTTACCTAACGAAACGTTGTCCAAAAGCTAAACTAGGAAGTTAAGACTTCTAAGAACACTAAATAGAGTATAACGGTCTATTTTGATGCCTTAAGAATGCTCAATTATATGCATGGACAAGTTTTTGACGTTTCGTGCAATTTTGAACTTAACTTGGTCTATTGGCTTCTTTACCTCACGAAACATTGTGCAAAAGCTAAACTAGCAAGTTAAGACTTCCAAGAACACTAAATAGAGTATATCGGTCTATTTTGATGCCTTAGGAATGCTCAATTCTATGCATGGACAAGTTTTTCCCGTTTCGTACAATTTTGAACTTAACTTGGTCTATTGGCTTCTTTACCGACCGAAACGTTGTCCAAAAGCTAAACTAGCAAGTTAAGTCTTCTAAGAACACTAAATAGAGTATAACGGTCTATTTTGATGCCTTAGGAATGTTCAATTCTATGCATGGACAAGTTTTTCACGTTTCGTGCAATTTTGAACTTAACTTGGTCTATTGGCTTCTTTACCTAACGAAACGTTGTCCAAAGGGTAAACTAGAAAGTTATGTTTTCTAAGAACACCAAATAGAGTATAACGGTCTATTTTGATGCCTTAGGAATGTTCAATTCTATGCATGGACAAGTTTTTCACGTTTCGTGCAATTTTGAACATAACTTGGTCTATTGGCTTCTTTACCTAACGAAACGTTGTCCAAAGGTAAAGTAGAAAGTTAAGTTTTCTAAGCACACCAAATAGAGTATAACGGTCTATTTTGATGCCGTAGGAATGCTCAATTCTATGCATGGACAAGTTTTTCACGTTTCGTGCAATTTTGAACTTAACTTGGTCTATTGGAATCTTTACCTAATGAAACGTTGTCCAAAAGCTAAATTAGAGTGTTAAGACTTCGAAGAACACTAAATAGAGTATAACTATCCAATTTTATGCCTTAGGAATACTCAGTTCTATGCATAGACACGTTTTTCTCGTTTCGTGCAATTTTGAACTTAACTTGGTCTATTGGCTTCTTTACCTAACGAAACGTTGTCCAAAAGCTAAACTAGCAAGTTAAGACTTCTAAGAACAATAAATAGAGTATAACGGTCCAATTTGATGCCTTAGGAATGCTCAATTCTATGCATAGACAAGTTTTTCACGTTTCATGCAATTTTGAAGTTAACTTGGTCTATTGGCTTCTTTACCTAACGAAACGTTGTCCAAAAGCTAAACTAGGAAGTTAAGACTTCTAAGAACACTAAATAGAGTATAACGGTCTATTTTGATGCCTTAAGAATGCTCAATTATATGCATGGACAAGTTTCTCACGTTTCTGGCAATTTTGAACTTAACTTGGTCTATTGTCTTCTTTACCTAACGAAACATTGTCCAAAAGCTAAACTAGCAAGTTAAGACTTCTAAGAACACTAAATAGAGTATAACGGTCTATTTTGATGCTTTAGGAATGCTCAATTCTATGCATGAAAAGTTTTTCACGTTCCGTGCAATTTTGAACTTAACTTGGTCTATTGGCTTCTTTACCTAACGAAACGTTGTCCAAAAGCTAAACTAGCAAGTTTAGTCTTCTAATAACACTAAATAGAGTATAACGGTCTATTTTGATGCCTTAGGAATGCTCAATTCTATGCATGGACAAGTTTTTCACGTTTCGTGCAATTTTGAACTTAACTTGGTCTATTGGCTTCTTTACCGACCGAAACGTTGTCCAAACGCTAAATTAGCAAGTTAAGTCTTCTAAGAACACTAAATAGAGTATAACGGTCTATTTTGATGCCTTAGGAATGTTCAATTCTATGCATGGACAAGTTTTTCACGTTTCGTGCAATTTTGAACTTAACTTGGTCTATTGGCTTCTTTACCTAACGAAACGTTGTCCAAAGGGTAAACTAGAAAGTAATGTTTTCTAAGAACACCAAATAGAGTATAACGGTCCATTTTGATGCCTTAGGAATGTTCAATTCTATGCATGGACAAGTTTTTCACGTTTCGTGCAATTTTGAACTTAACTTGGTCTATTGGCTTCTTTACCTAACGAAACGTTGTCCAAAGGTAAAGTAGAAAGTTAAGTTTTCTAAGAACACCAAATAGAGTATAACGGTCTATTTTGATGCCTTAGGAATGTTCAATTCTATGCATGGACAAGTTTTTCACGTTTCGTGCAATTTTGAACTGAACTTGGTCTATTGGCTTCTTTACCTAACGAAACGTTGTCCAAAGGGTAAACTAGAAAGTTATGTTTTCTAAGAACACCAAATAGAGGATAACGGTCTATTTTGATGCCTTAGGAATGCTCAATTCTATGCATGGACAAGTTTTTCACGTTTCGTGCAATTTTGAACTTAACTTGGTCTATTGGAATCTTTACCTAATGAAACGTTGTACAAAAGCTAAATTAGAGTGTTAAGACTTCGAAGAACACTAAATAGAGTATAACTATCCAATTTGATGCCTTAGGAATACTCAGTTCTATGCATACACACGTTTTTCTCGTTTCATGCAATTTTGAACTTAACTCGGTCTATTGGCTTCTTTACCTAACGAAACGTTGTCCAAAAGCTAAACTAGCAAGTTAAGGCTTCTAAGAACACTGAATAGAGTATATCGGTCCAATTTGATGCCTTAGGAATGCTCAATTCTATGCATAGACAAGTTTTTCACGTTTCATGCAATTTTGAACCTAACTTGGTCTATTGGAATCTTTCCCTAACGAAACCTTGTCTAAAAGCTAAACTAGCAAGTTAAGTCTTCTAAGAACACTAAATAGAGTATAACGGTCTATTTTGATGCCTTGGGAATGCTCAATTCTATGCATGGAAAGTTTTTCACGTTTCGTGCAATTTTGAACTTAACTTGGTCTATTGGCCTCTTTACCTAACGAAACGTTGTCCAAAAGCTAAAGTAGCAAGTTAACTCTTCTAAGAACACCAAATAGAGGATAACGGTCTTTTTTGATGCCTTAGGAATGCTCAATTCTATGCATGGACAAGTTCTTCACGTTTCGTGCAATTTTGAACTTAACTTGGTCTATTGGAATCTTTACCTAATGAAACGTTGTCCAAAAGCTAAATTAGAGTGTTAAGACTTCGAAGAACACTAAATGGAGTATAACTGTCCAATTTGATGCCTTAGGAATACTCAGTTCTATGCATAGACAAGTTTTTCTCGTTTCGTGCAATTTTGAACTTAACTTGGTCTATTGGCTTCTTTACCACACGAAACGTTGTCCAAAAGAAAAACTAGCAAGTTAAGACTTCTAAGAACACTAAATAGAGTATAATGGTCCAATTTGATGCCTTAGGAATGCTCAATTCTATGCATAGACAAGTTTTTCACGTTTCATGCAATTTTGAAGTTAACTTGGTCTATTGGCTTCTTTACCTAACGAAACGTTGTCAAAAAGCTAAACTAGGAAGTTAAGACTTCTAAGAACACTAAATAGAGTATAACGGTCTATTTTGATGCCTTAAGAATGCTCAATTATATGCATGGACAAGTTTTTGACGTTTCGTGCAATTTTGAACTTAACTTGGTCTATTGGCTTCTTTACCTCACAAAACATTGTGCAAAAGCTAAACTAGCAAGTTAAGACTTCCAAGAACACTAAATAGAGTATATCGGTCTATTTTGATGCCTTAGGAATGCTCAATTCTATGCATGGACAAGTTTTTCCCGTTTCGTACAATTTTGAACTTAACTTGGTCTATTGGCTTCTTTACCGACCGAAACGTTGTCCAAAAGCTAAACTAGCAAGTTAAGTCTTCTAAGAACACTAAATAGAGTATAACGGTCTATTTTGATGCCTTAGGAATGTTCAATTCTATGCATGGACAAGTTTTTCACGTTTCGTGCAATTTTGAACTTAACTTGGTCTATTGGCTTCTTTACCTAACGAAACGTTGTCCAAAGGGTAAACTAGAAAGTTATGTTTTCTAAGAACACCAAATAGAGTATAACGGTCTATTTTGATGCCTTAGGAATGTTCAATTCTATGCATGGACAAGTTTTTCACGTTTCGTGCAATTTTGAACTTAACTTGGTCTATTGGCTTCTTTACCTAACGAAACGTTGTCCAAAGGTAAAGTAGAAAGTTAAGTTTTCTAAGAACACCAAATAGAGTATAACGGTCTATTTTGATGCCTTAGGAATGCTCAATTCTATGCATGGACAAGTTTTTCACGTTTCGTGCAATTTTGAACTTAACTTGGTCTATTGGAATCTTTACCTAATGAAACGTTGTCCAAAAGCTAAATTAGAGTGTTAAGACTTCGAAGAACACTAAATAGAGTATAACTATCCAATTTGATGCCTTAGGAATACTCAGTTCTATGCATAGACACGTTTTTCTCGTTTCGTGCAATTTTGAACTTAACTTGGTCTATTGGCTTCTTTACCTAACGAAACGTTGTCCAAAAGCTAAACTAGCAAGTTAAGACTTCTAAGAACAATAAATAGAGTATAACGGTCCAATTTGATGCCTTAGGAATGCTCAATTCTATGCATAGACAAGTTTTTCACGTTTCATGCAATTTTGAAGTTAACTTGGTCTATTGGCTTCTTTACCTAACGAAACGTTGTCCAAAAGCTAAACTAGGAAGTTAAGACTTCTAAGAACACTAAATAGAGTATAACGGTCTATTTTGATGCCTTAAGAATGCTCAATTATATGCATGGACAAGTTTCTCACGTTTCTGGCAATTTTGAACTTAACTTGGTCTATTGGCTTCTTTACCTAACGAAACATTGTCCAAAAGCTAAACTAGCAAGTTAAGACTTCTAAGAACACTAAATAGAGTATAACGGTCTATTTTGATGCTTTAGGAATGCTCAATTCTATGCATGAAAAGTTTTTCACGTTCCGTGCAATTTTGAACTTAACTTGGTCTATTGGCTTCTTTACCTAACGAAACGTTGTCCAAAAGCTAAACTAGCAAGTTTAGTCTTCTAATAACACTAAATAGAGTATAACGGTCTATTTTGATGCCTTAGGAATGCTCAATTCTATGCATGGACAAGTTTTTCACGTTTCGTGCAATTTTGAACTTAACTTGGTCTATTGGCTTCTTTACCGACCGAAACGTTGTCCAAACGCTAAATTAGCAAGTTAAGTCTTCTAAGAACACTAAATAGAGTATAACGGTCTATTTTGATGCCTTAGGAATGTTCAATTCTATGCATGGACAAGTTTTTCACGTTTCGTGCAATTTTGAACTTAACTTGGTCTATTGGCTTCTTTACCTAACGAAACGTTGTCCAAAGGGTAAACTAGAAAGTTATGTTTTCTAAGAACACCAAATAGAGTATAACGGTCTATTTTGATGCCTTAGGAATGTTCAATTCTATGCATGGACAAGTTTTTCACGTTTCGTGCAATTTTGAACTTAACTTGGTCTATTGGCTTCTTTACCTAACGAAACGTTGTCCAAAGGTAAAGTAGAAAGTTAAGTTTTCTAAGAACACCAAATAGAGTATAACGGTCTATTTTGATGCCTTAGGAATGTTCAATTCTATGCATGGACAAGTTTTTCACGTTTCGTGCAATTTTGAACTGAACTTGGTCTATTGGCTTCTTTACCTAACGAAACGTTGTCCAAAGGGTAAACTAGAAAGTTATGTTTTCTAAGAACACCAAATAGAGGATAACGGTCTATTTTGATGCCTTAGGAATGCTCAATTCTATGCATGGACAAGTTTTTCACGTTTCGTGCAATTTTGAACTTAACTTGGTCTATTGGAATCTTTACCTAATGAAACGTTGTCCAAAAGCTAAATTCGAGTGTTAAGAATTCGAAGAACACTAAATAGAGTATAACTATCCAATTTGATGCCTTAGGAATACTCAGTTCTATGCATAGACATGTTTTTCTCGTTTCGTGCAATTTTGAACTTAACTTGGTCTATTGGCTTCTTTACCTAACGAAACGTTGTCCAAAAGCTAAACTAGCAAGTTAAGACTTCTAAGAACAATAAATAGAGTATAACGGTCCAATTTGATGCCTTAGGAATGCTCAATTCTATGCATAGACAAGTTTTTCACGTTTCATGCAATTTTGAAGTTAACTTGGTCTATTGGCTTCTTTACCTAACGAAACGTTGTCCAAAAGCTAAACTAGGAAGTTAAGACTTCTAAGAACACTAAATAGAGTATAACGGTCTATTTTGATGCCTTAAGGAATGCTCAATTATATGCATAGGACAAGTTTTTCACGTTTCATGCAATTTTGAACTTAACTTGGTCTATTGGCTTCTTTACCTAACGAAACGTTGTCCAAAAGCTAAACTAGGCAAGTTAAGACTTCTAAGAACACTAAATAGAGTATAACGGTCTATTTTGATGCCTTAGGAATGCTCAATTCTATGCATGGACAAGTTTCTTCACGTTTCGTGCAATTTTGAACTTAACTTGGTCTATTGGCTTCTTTACCTAACGAAACGTTGTCCAAAAGCTAAACTAGCAAGTTTAGTCTTCTAAGAACACTAAATAGAGTATAACGGTCTATTTTGATGCCTTAGGAATGCTCAATTCTATGCATGGACAAGTTTTTCACGTTTCGTGCAATTTTGAACTTAACTTGGTCTATTGGCTTCTTTACCGACCGAAACGTTGTCCAAAAGCTAAACTAGCAAGTTAAGTCTTCTAAGAACACTAAATAGAGTATAACGGTCTATTTTGATGCCTTAGGAATGTTCAATTCTATGCATGGACAAGTTTTTCACGTTTCGTGCAATTTTGAACTTAACTTGGTCTATTGGCTTCTTTACCTAACGAAACGTTGTCCAAAGGGTAAACTAGAAAGTTGTGTTTTCTAAGAACACCAAATAGAGTATAACGGTCTATTTTGATGCCTTAGGAATGTTCAATTCTATGCATGGACAAGTTTTTCACGTTTCGTGCAATTTTGAACTTAACTTGGTCTATTGGCTTCTTTACCTAACGAAACGTTGTCCAAAGGTAAAGTAGAAAGTTAAGTTTTCTAAGAACACCAAATAGAGTATAACGGTCTATTTTGATGCCTTAGGAATGTTCAATTCTATGCATGGACAAGTTTTTCACGTTTCGTGCAATTTTGAACTGAACTTGGTCTATTGGCTTCTTTACCTAACGAAACGTTGTCCAAAGGGTAAACTAGAAAGTTATGTTTTCTAAGAACACCAAATAGAGGATAACGGTCTATTTTGATGCCTTAGGAATGCTCAATTCTATGCATGGACAAGTTTTTCACGTTTCGTGCAATTTTGAACTTAACTTGGTCTATTGGAATCTTTACCTAATGAAACGTTGTCCAAAAGCTAAATTAGAGTGTTAAGAATTCGAAGAACACTAAATAGAGTATAACTATCCAATTTGATGCCTTAGGAATACTCAGTTCTATGCATAGACATGTTTTTCTCGTTTCGTGTAATTTTGAACTTAACTTGGTCTATTGGCTTCTTTACCTAACGAAACGTTGTCCAAAAGCTAAACTAGCAAGTTAAGACTTCTAAGAACAATAAATAGAGTATAACGGTCCAATTTGATGCCTTAGGAATGCTCAATTCTATGCATAGACAAGTTTTTCACGTTTCATGCAATTTTGAAGTTAACTTGGTCTATTGGCTTCTTTACCTAACGAAACGTTGTCCAAAAGCTAAACTAGGAAGTTAAGACTTCTAAGAACACTAAATAGAGTATAACGGTCTATTTTGATGCCTTAAGAATGCTCAATTATATGCATGGACAAGTTTCTCACGTTTCTGGCAATTTTGAACTTAACTTGGTCTATTGGCTTCTTTACCTAACGAAACATTGTCCAAAAGCTAAACTAGCAAGTTAAGACTTCTAAGAACACTAAATAGAGTATAACGGTCTATTTTGATGCTTTAGGAATGCTCAATTCTATGCATGAAAAGTTTTTCACGTTCCGTGCAATTTTGAACTTAACTTGGTCTATTGGCTTCTTTACCTAACGAAACGTTGTCCAAAAGCTAAACTAGCAAGTTTAGTCTTCTAATAACACTAAATAGAGTATAACGGTCTATTTTGATGCCTTAGGAATGCTCAATTCTATGCATGGACAAGTTTTTCACGTTTCGTGCAATTTTGAACTTAACTTGGTCTATTGGCTTCTTTACCGACCGAAACGTTGTCCAAACGCTAAATTAGCAAGTTAAGTCTTCTAAGAACACTAAATAGAGTATAACGGTCTATTTTGATGCCTTAGGAATGTTCAATTCTATGCATGGACAAGTTTTTCACATTTCGTGCAATTTTGAACTTAACTTGGTCTATTGGCTTCTTTACCTAACGAAACGTTGTCCAAAGGGTAAACTAGAAAGTTATGTTTTCTAAGAACACCAAATAGAGTATAACGGTCTATTTAGATGCCTTAGGAATGTTCAATTCTATGCATGGACAAGTTTTTCACGTTTCGTGCAATTTTGAACTTAACTTGGTCTATTGGCTTCTTTACCTAACGAAACGTTGTCCAAAGGTAAAGTAGAAAGTTAAGTTTTCTAAGAACACCAAATAGAGTATAACGGTCTATTTTGATGCCTTAGGAATGTTCAATTCTATGCATGGACAAGTTTTTCACGTTTCGTGCAATTTTGAACTGAACTTGGTCTATTGGCTTCTTTACCTAACGAAACATTGTCCAAAGGGTAAACTAGAAAGTTATGTTTTCTAAGAACACCAAATAGAGGATAACGGTCTATTTTGATGCCTTAGGAATGCTCAATTCTATGCATGGACAAGTTTTTCACGTTTCGTGCAATTTTGAACTTACCTTGGTCTATTGGAATCTTTACCTAATGAAACGTTGTACAAAAGCTAAATTAGAGTGTTAAGACTTCGAAGAACACTAAATAGAGTATAACTATCCAATTTGATGCCTTAGGAATACTCAGTTCTATGCATACACACGTTTTTCTCGTTTCGTGCAATTTTGAACTTAACTTGGTCTATTGGCTTCTTTACCTAACGAAACGTTGTCCAAAAGCTAAACTAGCAAGTTAAGACTTCTAAGAACAATAAATAGAGTATAACGGTCCAATTTGATGCCTTAGGAATGCTCAATTCTATGCATAGACAAGTTTTTCACGTTTCATGTAATTTTGAAGTTAACTTGGTCTATTGGCTTCTTTACCTAACGAAACGTTGTCCAAAAGCTAAACTAGGAAGTTAAGACTTCTAAGAACACTAAATAGAGTATAACGGTCTATTTTGATGCCTTAAGAATGCTCAATTATATGCATGGACAAGTTTCTCACGTTTCTGGCAATTTTGAACTTAACTTGGTCTATTGGCTTCTTTACCTAACATAACATTGTCCAAAAGCTAAACTAGCAAGTTACGACTTCTAAGAACACTAAATAGAGTATAACGGTCTATTTTGATGCTTTAGGAATGCTCAATTATATGCATGGACAAGTTTCTCACGTTTCTGGCAATTTTGAACTTAACTTGGTCTATTGGCTTCTTTACCTAACGAAACATTGTCCAAAAGCTAAACTAGCAAGTTAAGACTTCTAAGAACACTAAATAGAGTATAACGGTCTATTTTGATGCTTTAGGAATGCTCAATTCTATGCATGAAAAGTTTTTCACGTTTCGTGCAATTTTGAACTTAACTTGGTCTATTGGCTTCTTTACCTAACGAAACGTTGTCCAAAAGCTAAACTAGCAAGTTTAGTCTTCTAATAACACTAAATAGAGTATAACGGTCTATTTTGATGCCTTAGGAATGCTCAATTCTATGCATGGACAAGTTTTTCACGTTTCGTGCAATTTTGAACTTAACTTGGTCTATTGGTTTCTTTACCGACCGAAACGTTGTCCAAACGCTAAATTAGCAAGTTAAGTCTTCTAAGAACACTAAATAGAGTATAACGGTCTATTTTGATGCCTTAGGAATGTTCAATTCTATGCATGGACATGTTTTTCATGTTTCGTGCAATTTTGAACTTAACTTGGTCTATTGGCTTCTTTACCTAACGAAACGTTGTCCTAAGGGTAAACTAGAAAGTTATGTTTTCTAAGAACACCAAATAGAGTATAACGGTCTATTTAGATGCCTTAGGAATGCTCAATTCTATGCATGGACAAGATTTTCACGTTTCATGCAATTTTGAACCTAACTTGGTCTACTGGCTTCTGTACCTAACGAAACGTTGTCCAAAAGCTAAACTAGAAAGTTAAGACTTCTAAGAACGCTAAATAGAGTATAACGGTCTATTTTGATGCCTTAGGAATGCTCGATTCTATGCATGGCAAGTTTTTCACGTTTCGTGCAATTTCGAACTTAACTTGGTTTATTGGCTTCTTTACCTAACGAAACGTTGTCCAAAAGCTAAAGTAGCAAGTTAAGTCTTCTAAGAACACCAAATAGAGTATAACGGTCTATTTTGATGCCTTAGGAATGCCCAATTCTATGCATGGACAAGTTTTTCACGTTTCGTGCAATTTTGAACTTAACTTGGTCTATTGGAATCTTTACCTAATGAAACGTTGTCCAAAAGCTAAATTAGAGTGTTAAGACTTCGAAGAACACTAAATAGAGTATAATTGTCCAATTTGATGCCTTAGGAATGCTCAGTTCTATGCATAGACAAGTTTTTCAAGTTTCGTGCAATTTTGAGCTTAACTTGGTCTATTGGCTTCGTTACCTAACGAAACATTGTCCAAAAGCTAAACTAGTAAGTTAAATCTTCTAAGAACACTAAATAGAGTATAACGGTCTATTTTGATGCCTTAGGAATGCACAATTCTATGCATGGACAAGTTTTTCATGTTTCGTGCAATGTTAAACTTAACTTGGTCTATTGGCTTCTTTACCTAACGAAACGTTGTCCAAAAGCTAAACGAGCAAGTTAAGACTTCTAAGAACACTAAATAGAGTATAACGGTCCAATTTGATGCCTTAGGAATGCTCAATTCTATGCATAGATAAGTTTTTCACGTTTCATGCAATGTTAAACTTAACTTGGTCGATTGGCTTCTTTACCTAACGAAACGTTGTCCAAAAGCTAAACTAGAAAGTTAAGACTTCTAAAAACACTAA
Source organism: Tripterygium wilfordii (assembly GCF_013401445.1). Lineage (NCBI taxonomy): Eukaryota > Viridiplantae > Streptophyta > Magnoliopsida > Celastrales > Celastraceae > Tripterygium > Tripterygium wilfordii. Next base: position 8,302,541 of record NC_052254.1, read on the forward strand.
ATAGAGTATAACGGTCTATTTTGATGCCTTAGGAATGTTCAATTCTATGCATGGACAAGTTTTTCACGTTTCGTGCAATTTTGAACTGAACTTGGTCTATTGGCTTCTTTACCTAACGAAACGTTGTCCAAAGGGTAAACTAGAAAGTTATGTTTTCTAAGAACACCAAATAGAGGATAACGGTCTATTTTGATGCCTTAGGAATGCTCAATTCTATGCATGGACAAGTTTTTCACGTTTCGTGCAATTTTGAACTTAACTTGGTCTATTGGAATCTTTACCTAATGAAACGTTGTGCAAAAGCTAAATTAGAGTGTTAAGACTTCGAAGAACACTAAATAGAGTATAACGGTCCAATTTGATGCCTTAGGAATGCTCAATTCTATGCATAGACAAGTTTTTCACGTTACATGCAATTTTGAAGTTAACTTGGTCTATTGGCTTCTTTACCTAACGAAACGTTGTCCAAAAGCTAAACTAGGAAGTTAAGACTTCTAAGAACACTAAATAGAGTATAACGGTCTATTTTGATGCCTTAAGAATGCTCAATTATATGCAAGGACAAGTTTCTCACGTTTCTGGCAATTTTGAACTTAACTTGGTCTATTGGCTTCTTTACCTAACGAAACATTGTCCAAAAGCTAAACTGGCAAGTTAAGACTTCTAAGAACACTAAATAGAGTATAACGGTCAATTTTGATGCTTTAGGAATGCTCAATTCTATGCATGAAAAGTTTTTCACGTTTCGTGCAATTTTGAACTTAACTTGGTCTATTGGCTTCTTTACCTAACGAAACGTTGTCCAAAAGCTAAACTAGCAAGTTTAGTCTTCTAATAACACTAAATAGAGTATAACGGTCTATTTTGATGCCTTAGGAATGCTCAATTCTATGCATGGACAAGTTTTTCACGTTTCGTGCAATTTTGAACTTAACTTGGTCTATTGGCTTCTTTACCGACCGAAACGTTGTCCAAAAGCTAAATTAGCAAGTTAAGTCTTCTAAGAACACTAAATAGAGTATAACGTCTATTTTGATGCCTTAGGAATGTTCAATTCTATGCATGGACAAGTTTTTCATGTTTCGTGCAATTTTGAACTTAACTTGGTCTATTGGCTTCTTTACCTAACGAAACGTTGTCCAAAGGGTAAACTAGAAAGTTATGTTTTCTAAGAACACCAAATATAGTATAACGGTCTATTTAGATGCCTTAGGAATGCTCAATTTTATGCATGGACAAGATTTTCACGTTTCATGCAATTTTGAACCTAACTTGGTCTACCGGCTTCTTTACCTAACGAAACGTTGTCCAAAAGCTAAACTAGAAAGTTAAGACTTCTAAGAACGCTAAATAGAGTATAACGGTCTATTTTGATGCCTTAGGAATGCTCGATTCTATGCATGGCAAGTTTTTCACGTTTCGTGCAATTTCGAACTTAACTTGGTTTATTGGCTTCTTTACCTAACGAAACGTTGTCCAAAAGCTAAAGTAGCAAGTTAAGTCTTCTAAGAACACCAAATAGAGTATAACGGTCTATTTTGATGCCTTAGGAATGCCCAATTCTATGCATGGACAAGTTTTTCACGTTTCGTGCAATTTTGAACTTAACTTGGTCTATTGGAATCTTTACCTAATGAAACGTTGTCCAAAAGCTAAATAAGAGTGTTAAGACTTCGAAGAACACTAAATAGAGTATAATTGTCCAATTTGATGCCTTAGGAATGCTCAGTTCTATGCATAGACAAGTTTTTCACGTTTCGTGCAATTTTGAGCTTAACTTGGTCTATTGGCTTCGTTACCTTACGAAACATTGTCCAAAAGCTAAACTAGCAAGTTAAATCTTCTAAGAACACTAAATAGAGTTTAACGGTCTATTTTGATGCCTTAGGAATGCACAATTCTATGCATGGACAAGTTTTTCACGTTTCGTGCAATGTTAAACTTAACTTGGTCTATTGGCTTCTTTACCTAACGAAACGTTGTCCAAAAGCTAAACTAGAAAGTTAAGACTTCTAAGAACACTAAATAGAGTATAAAGGTCTATTTTGATGCCTTAGGAATGCTCAATTCTATGCATGGCAAGTTTTTCACGTTTCGTGCAATTTTGAACTTAACTTGGTCTATTGGCTTCTTTACCTAACGAAACGTTGTCCAAAAGCTAAACTAGAAAGTTAAGAATTCTAAGAACACTAAATAGAGTATAAAGGTCTATTTTGATGCCTTAGGAATGCTCAATTCTATGCATGGCAAGTTTTTCACGTTTCGTGCAATTTTGAACTTAACTTGGTCTATTGGCCTCTTTACGTAACGAAACGTTGTCCAAAAGCTAAAGTAGCAAGTTAAGTCTTCTAAGAACACCAAATAGAGGATAACGGTCTATTTTGATGCCTTAGGAATGCTCAATTTTATGCATGGACTTGTTTTTCACGTTTCGTGCAATTTTGAACATAAATTGGTCTATTGGAATCTTTACCTAATGAAACGTTGTCCAAAAGCTAAATTAGAGTGTTAAGACTTCGAAGAACACTAAATAGAGTATAATTGTCCAATTTGATGCCTTAGGAATGCTCAGTTCTATGCATAGACGAGTTTTTCACGTTTCGTGCAATTTTGAGCATAACTTGGTCTATTGGCTTCGTTACCTAACGAAACATTGTCCAAAAGCTAAACTAGCAAGTTAAATCTTCTAAAAACACTAAATAGAGTATAACGGTCTATTTTGATGCCTTAGGAATGCACAATACTATGCATGGACAAGTTTTTCACGTTTCGTGCAATGTTAAACTTAACTTGGTCTATTGGCTTCTTTACCTAACAAAACGTTGTCCAAAAGCTAAACTTGCAAGTTAAGACTTCTAAGAACACTAAATAGAGTATAACGGTCCAATTTGATGCCTTATGAATGCTCAATTCTATGCATAGATAAGTTTTTCACGTTTCATGCAATGTTAAACTTAACTTGGTCTATTGGCTTCTTTACCTAACAAAACGTTGTCCAAAAGCTAAACTAGAAAGTTAAGACTTCTAAAAACACTAAATAGAGTATAACGGTCTATTTTGATGCCTTAGGAATGCTCAATTCTACGCATGGACAGGTTTTTCACTTTTCGTGCAATTTTGAACTTAACTTGGTCTATTGGCTTCTTTACCTAACGAAACGTTGTCTAAAAGCTAAACTAGCAAGTTAAGACTTCTAAGAACACTAAATAGAGTATAACGGTCTATTTTGATGCCTTAGGAATACACAGTTCTATGCATAGACAAGTTTTTCTTGTTTCGCGCAATTTTAAACTTAACTTGGTCTATTGGCTTCTTTACCGACCGAAACGTTGTCCAAAAGCTAAATTAGAGTGTTAAGACTTCGAAGAAAACTAAATAGAGTATAACTGTCCAATTTGATGCCTTAGGAATACACAGTTCTATGCATAGACAAGTTTTTCTCGTTTCGTGCAATTTTAAACTTAACTTGGTCTATTGGCTTCTTTACCTAACGAAACGTTGTCCAAAAGCTAAACGAGCAAGTTAAGACTTCTAAGAAAACTAAATAGAGTATAACGGTCCAATTTGATGCCTTAGGAATGCTCAATTCTATGCATAGACAACCTAACGAAACGTTGTCCAAAAGCTAAACTAGGAAGTTAAGTCTTCTAATAACACTAAATAGAGTATAACGGTCTATTTTGATGCCTTAGGAATGCTCAATTCTATGCATGGATAAATTTTTCACATATCGTGCAATTTTGAACTTAGCTTGGTCTATTGGCATCTTTACCGACCGAAACGTTGTCCAAAAGCTAAACTAGCATGTTAAGTCTTCTAAGAACACTAAATAGAGTATAACGGTCTATTTTGATGCCTTAGGAATGTTCAATTCTATGCATGGACAAGCTTTTCACGTTTCGTGCAATTTTGAACTTAACTTGGTCTATTGGCTTCTTTACCTAACGAAACGTTGTCCAAAGGGTAAACTAGAAAGTTAAGTTTTCTAAGAACACCAAATAGAGTATAACGGTCTATTTTGATGCCTTAAGAATGCTCAATTCTATGCATGGACAAGATTTTCACGTTTCATGCAATTTTGAACCTAACTTGGTCTACCGGCTTCTTTACCTAACGAAACGTTGTCCAAAAGCTAAACTAGAAAGTTAAGACTTCTAAGAACGCTAAATAGAGTATAACGGTCTATTTTGATGCCTTAGGAATGCTCGATTCTATGCATGGCAAGTTTTTCACGTTTCGTGCAATTTCGAACTTAACTTGGTTTATTGGCTTCTTTACCTAACGAAACGTTGTCCAAAAGCTAAAGTAGCAAGTTAAGTCTTCTAAGAACAGCAAATAGAGTATAACGGTCTATTTTGATGCCTTAGGAATGCCCAATTCTATGCATGGACAAGTTTTTCACGTTTCGTGCAATTTTGAACTTAACTTGGTCTATTGGAATCTTTACCTAATGAAACGTTGTCCAAAAGCTAAATAAGAGTGTTAAGACTTCGAAGAACACTAAATAGAGTATAATTTTCCAATTTGATGCCTTAGGAATGCTCAGTTCTATGCATAGACAAGTTTTTCACGTTTCGTGCAATTTTGAGCTTAACTTGGTCTATTGGCTTCGTTACCTAACGAAACATTGTCCAAAAGCTAAACTAGCAAGTTAAATCTTCTAAGAACACTAAATAGAGTATAACGGTCTATTTTGATGCCTTAGGAATGCACAATTCTATGCATGGACAAGTTTTTCACGTTTCGTGCAATGTTAAACTTAACTTGGTCTATTGGCTTCTTTACCTAACGAAACGTTGTCCAAAAGCTAAACTAGAAAGTTAAGACTTCTAAGAACACTAAATAGAGTATAAAGGTCTATTTTGATGCCTTAGGAATGCTCAATTCTATGCATGGCAAGTTTTTCACGTTTCGTGCAATTTTGAACTTAACTTGGTCTATTGGCTTCTTTACCTAACGAAACGTTGTCCAAAAGCTAAACTAGAAAGTTAAGACTTCTAAGAACACTAAATAGAGTATAAAGGTCTATTTTGATGCCTTAGGAATGCTCAATTCTATGCATGGCAAGTTTTTCACGTTTCGTGCAATTTTGAACTTAACTTGGTCTATTGGCCTCTTTACGTAACGAAACAATGTCCAAAAGCTAAAGTAGCAAGTTAAGTCTTCTAAGAACACCAAATAGAGGATAACGGTCTATTTTGATGCCTTAGGAATGCTCAATTTTATGCATGGACTTGTTTTTCACGTTTCGTGCAATTTTGAACTTAAATTGGTCTATTGGAATCTTTACCTAATGAAACGTTGTCCAAAAGCTAAATTAGAGTGTTAAGACTTCGAAGAACACTAAATAGAGTATAATTGTCCAATTTGATGCCTTAGGAATGCTCAGTTCTATGCATAGACGAGTTTTTCACGTTTCGTGCAATTTTGAGCTTAACTTGGTCTATTGGCTTCGTTACCTAACGAAACATTGTCCAAAAGCTAAACTAGCAAGTTAAATCTTCTAAAAACACTAAATAGAGTATAACGGTCTATTTTGATGCCTTAGGAATGCACAATACTATGCATGGACAAGTTTTTCACGTTTCGTGCAATGTTAAACTTAACTTGGTCTATTGGCTTCTTTACCTAACGAAACGTTGTCCAAAAGCTAAACTTGCAAGTTAAGACTTCTAAGAACACTAAATAGAGTATAACGGTCCAATTTGATGCCTTATGAATGCTCAATTCTATGCATAGATAAGTTTTTCACGTTTCACGCAATGTTAAACTTAACTTGGTCTATTGGCTTCTTTACCTAACAAAACGTTGTCCAAAAGCTAAACTAGAAAGTTAAGACTTCTAAAAACACTAAATAGAGTATAACGGTCTATTTTGATGCCTTAGGAATGCTCAATTCTACGCATGGACAGGTTTTTCACTTTTCGTGCAATTTTGAACTTAACTTGGTCTATTGGCTTCTTTACCTAACGAAACGTTGTCCAAAAGCTAAACTAGGAAGTTAAGACTTCTAAGAACACTAAATAGAGTATAACGGTCTATTTTGATGCCTTAAGAATGCTCAATTATATGCATGGACAAGTTTTTCACGTTTTGTGCAATTTTGAACTTAACTTGGTCTATCGGCTTCTTTACCTAACGAAACATTGTCGAAAAGCTAAACTAGCAAGTTAAGACTTCTAAGAACACTAAATAGAGTATAACGGTCCAATTTGATGCCTTAGGAATGCTCAATTCTATGCATAGACAACCTAACGAAACATTGTCCAAAAGCTAAACTAGGAAGTTAAGACTTCTAAGAACGCTAAATAGGGTATAACGGTCTATTTTGATGCCTTAAGAATGCTCAATTATATGCATGGACAAGTTTTTCACGTTTCGTGCAATTTTGAACTTAACTTGGTCTATTGGCTTCTTTACCGACCGAAACGTTGTCCAAAAGCTAAATTAGAGTGTTAAGACTTCGAAGAAAACTAAATAGAGTATAACTGTCCAATTTGATGCCTTAGGAATACACAGTTCTATGCATAGACAAGTTTTTCTCGTTTCGTGCAATTTTAAACTTAACTTGGTCTATTGGCTTCTTTACCTAACGAAACGTTGTCCAAAAGCTAAACTAGCAAGTTAAGACTTCTAAGAACACTAAATAGAGTATAACGGTCCAATTTGGTGCCTTAGGAATGCTCAATTCTATGCATAGACAACCTAACGAAACGTTGTCCAAAAGCTAAACTAGGAAGTTAAGTCTTATAATAACACTAAATAGAGTATAACGGTCTATTTTGATGCCTTAGGAATGCTCAATTCTATGCATGGACAAGCTTTTCACGTTTCGTGCAATTTTGAACTTAACTTGGTCTATTGGCTTCTTTACCTAACGAAACGTTGTCCAAAGGGTAAACTAGAAAGTTAAGTTTTCTAAGAACACCAAATAGAGTATAACGGTCTATTTTGATGCCTTAAGAATGCTCAATTCTATGCATGGACAAGATTTTCACGTTTCATGCAATTTTGAACCTAACTTGGTCTACTGGCTTCTTTACCTAACGAAACGTTGTCCAAAAGCTAAACGAGAAAGTTAAGACTTCTAAGAACACTAAATAGAGTATAAAGGTCTATTTTGGTGCCTTAGGAATGCTCAATTCTATGCATGGTAAGTTTTTCACGTTTCGTGCAATTTTGAACTTAACTTGGTCTATTGGCCTCTTTACGTAATGAAACGTTGTCCAAAAGCTAAAGTAGCAAGTTAAGTCTTCTAAGAACACCAAATAGAGGATAACGGTCTATTTTGATGCCTTAGGAATGCTCAATTCTATGCATGGACATGTTTTTCACGTTTCGTGTAATTTTGAACTTAACTTGGTCTACTGGAATGTTTACCTGATGAAACGTTGTCCAAAAGCTAAATTAGAGTGTTAAGACTTCGAAGAACACTAAATAGAGTATAACTGTCCAATTTGATGCCTTAGGAATACACAGTTCTATGCATAGACAAGTTTTTCTCGTTTCGTGCAATTTTGAACTTAACTTGGTCTATTGGCTTCTTTACCTAACGAAACGTTGTCCAAAAGCTAAACTAGCAAGTTAAGACTTCTAAGAACAATAAATAGAGTATAACGGTCCAATTTGATGCCTTAGGAATGCTCAATTCTATGCATAGACAAGTTTTTCACGTTTCATGCAATTTTGAAGTTAATTTGGTCTATTGGCTTCTTTACCTAACGAAACGTTGTCCAAAAGCTAAACTAGGAAGTTAAGACTTGTAAGAACACTAAATTGAGTATAACGGTCTATTTTGATGCCTTAAGAATGCTCAATTATATGCATGGACAAGTTTTTCACGTTTCGTTCAATTTTGAACTTAACTTGGTCTATTGGCTTCTTTACCTAACGAAACATTGTCCAAAAGCTAAACTAGCAAGTCAAGTCTTCTAAGAACACTAAATAGAGTATAACGGTCAATTTTGATGCTTTAGGAATGCTCAATTCTATGCATGAAAATTTTTTCACGTTTCGTGCAATTTTGAACTTAACTTGGTCTATTGGCTTCTTTACCTAACGAAACGTTGTCCAAAAGCTAAACTAGCAAGTTAAGTCTTCTAATAACACTACATAGAGTATAACGGTCTATTTTGATGCCTTAGGAATGCTCAATTCTATGCATGGACAAGTTTTTCACGTTTCGTGCAATTTTGAACTTAACTTGGTCTATTGGCTTCTTTACCGACCGAAACGTTGTCCAAAAGCTAAACTAGCAAGTTAAGTCTTCTAAGAACACTAAATAGAGTATAACGGTCTATTTAGATGCCTTAGGAATGCTCAATTCTATGCATGGACAAGATTTTCACGTTTCATGCAATTTTGAACCTAACTTGGTCTACTGGCTTCTTTACCTAACGAAACGTTGTCCAAAAGCTAAACGAGAAAGTTAAGACTTCTAAGAACACTAAATAGAGTATAAAGGTCTATTTTGATGCCTTAGGAATGCTCAATTCTATGCATGACAAGTTTTTCACGTTTCGTGCAATTTTGAACTTAACTTGGTCTATTGGCCTCTTTACGTAACGAAACGTTGTCCAAAAGCTAAAGTAGCAAGTTAAGTCTTCTAAGAACACCAAATAGAGGATAACGGTCTATTTTGATGCCTTAGGAATGCTCAATTCTATGCATGGACATGTTTTTCACGTTTCGTGCAATTTTGAACTTAACTTGGTCTATTGGAATGTTTACCTGATGAAACGTTGTCCAAAAGCTAAATTAGAGTGTTAAGACATCGAAGAACACTAAATAGAGTATAACTGTCCAATTTGATGCCTTAGGAATACACAGTTCGATGCATAGACAAGTTTTTCTCGTTTCGTGCAATTTTGAACTTAACTTGGTCTATTGGCTTCTTTACCTAACGAAACGTTGTCCAAAAGCAAATCTAGCAAGTTAAGACTTCTAAGAACACTAAATAGAGTATAACGGTCCAATTTGATGCCTTAGGAATGCTCAATTCTATGCATAGACAAGTTTTTCACGTTTCATGCAATTTTGAAGTTAACTTGGTCTATTGGCTTCTTTACCTAACGAAACGTTGTCCAAAAGCTAAACTAGGAAGTTAAGACTTATAAGAACACTAAATAGAGTATAACGGTCTATTTTGATGTCTTAAGAATGCTCAATTATATGCATGGACAAGTTTTTCACGTTTCGTTCAATTTTGAACTTAACTTGGTCTATTGGCTTCTTTACCTAACGAAACATTGTCCAAAAGCTAAACTAGCAAGTCAAGACTTCTAAGAACACTAAATAGAGTATAACGGTCAATTTTGATGCTTTAGGAATGCTCAATTCTATGCATGAAAAATTTTTCACGTTTCGTGCAATTTTGAATTTAACTTGGTCTATTGGCTTCTTTACCTAACGAAACGTTGTCCAAAAACTAAACTAGCAAGTTAAGTCTTCTAATAACACTACATAGAGTATAACGGTCTATTTTGATGCCTTAGGAATGCTCAATTCTATGCATGGATAAGTTTTTCACGTTTTGTGCAATTTTGAACTTAACTTGGTCTATTGGCTTCTTTACCGACCGAAACGTTGTCCAAAAGCTAAACTAGCAAGTTAAGTCTTCTAAGAACACTAAATAGAGTATAACGGTCTATTTTGATGCCTTAGGAATGTTCAATTCTATGCATGGACAAGTTTTTCACGTTTCGTGCAATTTTGAACTTAACTTGGTCTATTGGCTTCTTTACCTAACGAAACGTTGTCCAAAGGGTAAACTAGAAAGTTATGTTTTCTAAAAACACCAAATAGAGTATAACGGTCTATTTAGATGCCTTAGGAATGCTCAATTCTATGCATGGACAACATTTTCACCTTTCATGCAATTTTGAACCTAACTTGGTCTACTGGCTTCTTTACCTAACGAAACGTTGTCCAAAAGCTAAACTAGAAAGTTAAGACTACTAAGAACGCTAAATAGAGTATAACGGTCTATTTTGATGCCTTAGGAATGCTCAATTCTATGCATGGCAAGTTTTTCACGTTTCGTGTAATTTCGAACTTAACTTGGTCTATTGGCTTCTTTACCTAACGAAACGTTGTCCAAAAGCTAAACTAGGAAGTTAAGAGTTCTAAGAACACTAAATAGAGTATAACTGTCCAATTTGATGCCTTAGGAATGCTCAATTCTATGCATAGATAAGTTTTTCACGTTTCATGCAATTTTGAACTTAACTTGGTCTATTGGCTTCTTTACCTAACGAAACGTTGTCCAAAAGATAAACTAGAAAGTTAAGACTTCTAAAAACACTAAATAGAGTACAACGGTCTATTTTGATGCCTTAGGAATGCTCAATTCTATGCATGGACAAGTTTTTCACGTTTCGTGCAATTTTGAACTTAACTTGGTCTATTGGGATCTTTACCTAATGAAACGTTGTCCAAAAGCTAAATTAGAGTGTTAAGACTTTGAAGAACACTAAATAGAGTATAATTGTCCAATTTGATGCCTTAGGAATGCTCAGTTCTATGCATAGACAAGTTTTTCACGTTTCGTGCAATTTTAATCTTAACTTGGTCTACTGGCTTCTTTACCTAACGAAACGTTGTCCAAAAGCTAAACTAGCAAGTTAAGTCTGCTAAGAACCCTAAATAGTGTATAACGGTCCATTTTGATGCCTTAAGAATGCTCAATTCTATGCATGGCAAGTTTTCCACGTTTCGATCAATTTTGAACTTAACTTGTTCTATTGGCTTCTTTACCTAACGAAATGGTGTCCAAAAGCTAAACTAGCAAGTTAAAACTTCGAAGAACACTAAATAGAGTATAACAGTCCAATTTGATGCCTCAGGATTGCTCAATTCTATGCATAGACAAGTTTTTCACGTTTCATGCAATTTGAACTTAACTTGGTCTATTGGCTTCTTTACCTAACGAAACGTTGTCCAAAAGCTAAACTAAAAAGTTAAGACTTCTAAAAACACTAAATAGAGTATAACGTTCTATTTTGATGCCTTAGGAATGCTCAATTCTATGCATGGACAAGTTTTTCACGTTTCGTGCAATTTTGAACTTAACTTGGTCTATTGGAATCTTTACCTAACGAAACGTTGTCCAAAAGCTAAACTAGCAAGTTAAGACTTCTAAGAACACTAAATAGATTATAACGGTCCAATTTGATGCCTTAGGAATGCTCAATTCTATGCATGGAAAGTTTTTCACATTTCGTGCAATTTTGAACTTAACTTGGTCTATTGGCTTCTTTACCTAACGAAACGTTGTCCAAAAGCTAAACTAGCAAGTTAAGTCTTCTAAGAACACTAAATAGTATATAACGGTCTATTTTGATGCCTTAGGAATGCTCAATTCTATGCATGGCAAGTTTTCCACGTTCCGGACAATTTTGAACTTAACTTGTTCTATTGGCTTCTTTACCTAAGAAAGCTATATTTGCATATTGTAGGAGTCAAGGCAAGAAAGGGAGGAAAAGAGTGCAAAATGAAGATTTGGAGCCCAGTACTGATTTCCGATCGATCGGCCATATTCCCGATCTATCGGACCTGCCAAAACACCTAACTTGTTCTATTGGCTTCTTTACCTAACGAAATGGTGTCCAAAAGCTAAACTAGCAAGTTAAAACTTCGAAGAACACTAAATAGAGTATAACAGTCCAATTTGATGCCTCAGGATTGCTCAATTCTATGCATAGACAAGTTTTTCACGTTTCGTGCAATTTTGAACTTAACTTGGTCTTTTGGAATCTTTACCTAATGAAACGTTGTCCAAAAGCTAAATTAGAGTGTTAAGACTTCTAAGAACACTAAATAGAGTATAACGGTCCAATTTGATGCCTTAGGAATGCTCAATTCTATGCATAGATAAGTTTTTCACGTTTCATGCAATGTTAAACTTAACTTGGTCTATTGGCTTCTTTACGTAACGAAACGTTGTCCAAAAGCTAAACAAGAAAGTTAAGACTTCTAAAAACACTAAATAGAGTATAACGGTCTATTTTGATGCCTTAGGAATGCTCAATTCTACGCATGGATAGGTTTTTCACTTTTCGTGCAATTTTGAACTTAACTTGGTCTATTGGCTTCTTTACCTAACGAAACGTTGTCCAAAAGCTAAACTAGAAAGTTAAGACTTCTAAGAACACTAAATAGAGTATAAAGGTCTATTTTGATGCCTTAGGAATGCTCAATTCTATGCATGGCAAGTTTTTCACGTTTCGTGCAATTTTGAACTTAACTTGGTCTATTGGCCTCTTTACGTAACGAAACGTTGTCCAAAAGCTAAAGTAGCAAGTTAAGTCTTCTAAGAACACCAAATAGAGGATAACGGTCTATTTTGATGCCTTAGGAATGCTCAAGTCTATGCATGGACATGTTTTTCACGTTTCGTGCAATTTTGAACTTAAATTGGTCTATTGGAATCTTTACCTAATGAAACGTTGTCCAAAAGATAAATTAGAGTGTTAAGACTTCGAAGAACACTAAATAGAGTATAATTGTCCAATTTGATGTCTTAGGAATGCTCAGTTCTATGCATAGACAAGTTTTTCACGTTTCGTGCAATTTTGAGCTTAACTTGGTCTATTGGCTTCGTTACCTAACGAAACATTGTCCAAAAGCTAAAATAGCAAGTTAAATCTTCTAAGAACACTAAATAGAGTATAACGGTCTATTTTGATGCCTTAGGAATGCACAATTCTATGCATGGACAAGTTTTTCACGTTTCGTGCAATGTTAAACTTAACTTGGTCTATTGGCTTCTTTACCTAACGAACCGTTGTCCAAAAGCTAAACTAGCAAGTTAAGACTTCTAAGAACACTAAATAGAGTATAACGGTCCAATTTGATGCCTTAGGAATGCTCACTTCTATGCATAGATAAGTTTTTCACGTTTCATGCAATGTTAAACTTAACTTGGTCTATTGGCTTCTTTACACAACGAAACGTTGTCCAAAAGCTAAACTAGAAAGTTAAGACCCCTAAAAACACTCAATAGAGTATAACGGTCTATTTTGATGCCTTAGGAATGCTCAATTCTACGCATGGACAGGTTTTTCACTTTTCGTGCAATTTTGAACTTAACTTGGTCTATTGGCTTCGTTACCTAACGAAACATTGTCCAAAAGCTAAAATAGCAAGTTAAATCTTCTAAGAACACTAAATAGAGTATAACGGTCTATTTTGATGCCTTAAGAATGCTCAATTATATGAATGGACAAGTTTTTCACGTTTCGTGCAATTTTGAACTTAACTTGGTCTATCGGCTTCTTTACCTAACGAAACATTGTCCAAAAGCTAAACTAGCAAGTTAAGACTTCTAAGAACACTAAATAGAGTATAACGGTCTATTTTGATGCTTTAGGAATGTTCAATTCTATGCATGGACAAGCGTTTCACGTTTCGTGCAATTTTGAACTTAACTTGGTCTATTGGCTTCTTTACCTAACGAAACGTTGTGCAAAGGGTAAACTAGAAAGTTGCGTTTTCTAAGAACACCAAATAGAGTATAACGGTCTGTTTAGATGCCTTAGGAATGCTCAATTCTATGCATGGACAAGATTTTCACGTTTCATGCAATTTTGAACCTAAATTGGTCTACTGGCTTCTTTACCTAACGAAACGTTGTCCAAAAGCTAAACTAGAAAGTTAAGACTTCTAAGAACACTAAATAGAGTATAAAGGTCTATTTTAATGCCTTAGGAATGCTCAATTCTATGCATGGCAAGTTTTTCACGTTTCGTGCAATTTTGAACTTAACTTGGTCTATTGGCCTCTTTACGTAACGAAACGTTGTCCAAAAGCTAAAGTAGCAAGTTAAGTCTTCTAAGAACACCAAATAGAGGATAACGGTCTATTTTGATTCCTTAGGAATGCTCAATTCTATGCATGGACATGTTTTTCACGTTTCGTGCAATTTTGAACTTAACCTGGTCTATTGGAATCTTTACCTAATGAAACGTTGTCCAAAAGCTAAATTAGAGTGTTAAGACTTCGAAGAACACTAAATAGAGTATAACTGTCCAATTTGATGCCTTAGGAATACACAGTTCTATGCATAGACAAGTTTTTCTCGTTTCGTGCAATTTTGAACTTAACTTGGTCTATTGGCTTCTTTACCTAACGAAACGTTGTCCAAAAGCTAAACTAGCAAGTTAAGACTTCTAAGAACACTAAATAGAGTATAACGGTCCAATTTGATGCCTTAGGAATGCTCAATTCTATGCATAGACAAGTTTTTCACGTTTCGTGCAATTTTGAAGTTAACTTGGTCTATTGGCTTCTTTACCTAACGAAACGTTGTCCAAAGGGTAAACTAGAAAGATATGTTTTCTAAGAACACCAAATAGAGTATAACGGTCTATTTAGATGCCTTAGGAATGCTCAACTCTATGCATGGACAAGATTTTCACGTTTCATGCAATTTTGAACCTAACTTGGTCTACTGGCTTCTTTACCTAACGAAACGTTGTCCAAAAGCTAAACTAGAAAGTTAAGACTTCTAAGAACACTAAATAGAGTATAAAGGTCTATTTTGATGCCTTAGGAATGCTCAATTCTATGCATGGCAAGTTTTTCACGTTTCGTGCAATTTTGAACTTAACTTGGTCTATTGGCATCTTTACGTAACGAAACGTTGTCCAAAAGCTAAAGTAGCAAGTTAAGTCTTCTAAGAACACCAAATAGAGGATAACGGTCTATTTTGATGCCTTAGGAATGCTCAAGTCTATGCATGGACATGTTTTTCACGTTTCGTGCAATTTTGAACTTAAATTGGTCTATTGGAATCTTTACCTAATGAAACGTTGTCCAAAAGATAAATTAGAGTGTTAAGACTTCGAAGAACACTAAATAGAGTATAATTGTCCAATTTGATGCCTTAGGAATGCTCAGTTCTATGCATAGATAACTTTTTCACGTTTCGTGCAATTTTGAGCTTAACTTGGTCTATTGGCTTCGTTACCTAACGAAACATTGTCCAAAAGCTAAAATAGAAAGTTAAATCTTCTAAGAACACTAAATAGAGTATAACGGTCTATTTTGATGCCTTAGGAATGCACAATTCTATGCATGGACAAGTTTTTCATGTTTCGTGCAATGTTAAACTTAACTTGGTCTATTGGCTTCTTTACCTAACGAACCGTTGTCCAAAAGCTAAACTAGCAAGTTAAGACTTCTAAGAACACTAAATAGAGTATAACGGTCCAATTTGATGCCTTAGGAATGCTCAATTCTATGCATAGATAAGTTTTTCACGTTTCATGCAATGTTAAACTTAACTTGGTCTATTGGCTTCTTTACCCAACGAAACGTTGTCCAAAAGCTAAACTAGAAAGTTAAGACCCCTAAAAACACTCAATAGAGTATAACGGTCTATTTTGATGCCTTAGGAATGCTCAATTCTACGCATGGACAGGTTTTTCACTTTTCGTGCAATTTTGAACTTAACTTGGTCTATTGGCTTCTTTACCTAACGAAACGTTGTCCAAAAGCTAAACTAGGAAGTTAAGACTTCTAAGAACACTAAATAGAGTATAACGGTCTATTTTGATGCCTTAAGAATGCTCAATTATATGCATGGACAAGTTTTTCACGTTTCGTGCAATTTTGAACTTAACTTGGTCTATCGGCTTCTTTACCTAACGAAACATTGTCCAAAAGCTAAACTAGCAAGTTAAGACTTCTAAGAACACTAAATAGAGTATAACGGTCTATTTTGATGCTTTAGGAATGTTCAATTCTATGCATGGACAAGCTTTTCACGTTTCGTGCAATTTTGAACTTAACTTGGTCTATTGGCTTCTTTACCTAACGAAACGTTGTCCAAAGGGTAAACTAGAAAGTTATGTTTTCTAAGAACACCAAATAGAGTATAACGGTCTATTTAGATGCCTTAGGAATGCTCAATTCTATGCATGGACAAGATTTTCACGTTTCATGCAATTTTGAACCTAAATTGGTCTACTGGCTTCTTTACCTAACGAAACGTTGTCCAAAAGCTAAACTAGAAAGTTAAGACTTCTAAGAACACTAAATAGAGTATAAAGGTCTATTTTGATGCCTTAGGAATGCTCAATTCTATGCATGACAAGTTTTTCACGTTTCGTGCAATTTTGAACTTAACTTGGTCTATTGGCCTCTTTACGTAACGAAACGTTGTCCAAAAGCTAAAGTAGCAAGTTAAGTCTTCTAAGAACACCAAATAGAGGATAACGGTCTATTTTGATTCCTTAGGAATGCTCAATTCTATGCATGGACATGTTTTTCACGTCTCGTGCAATTTTGAACTTAACCTGGTCTATTGGAATCTTTACCTAATGAAACGTTGTCCAAAAGCTATATTAGAGTGTTAAGACTTCGAAGAACACTAAATAGAGTATAACTGTCCAATTTGATGCCTTAGGAATACACAGTTCTATGCATAGACAAGTTTTTCTCGTTTCGTGCAATTTTGAACTTAACTTGGTCTATTGGCTTCTTTACCTAACGAAACGTTGTCCAAAAGCTAAACTAGCAAGTTAAGACTTCTAAGAACACTAAATAGAGTATAACGGTCCAATTTGATGCCTTAGGAATGCTCAATTCTATGCACAGATAAGTTTTTCACGTTTCGTGCAATTTTGAAGTTAACTTGGTCTATTGGCTTCTTTACCTAACGAAACGTTGTCCAAAGGGTAAACTAGAAAGTTATGTTTTCTAAGAACACCAAATAGAGTATAACGGTCTATTTAGATGCCTTAGGAATGCTCAATTCTATGCATGGACAAGATTTTCACGTTTCATGCAATTTTGAACCTAACTTGGTCTACTGGCTTCTTTACCTAACGAAACGTTGTCCAAAAGCTAAACTAGAAAGTTAAGACTTCTAAGAACACTAAATAGAGTATAAAGGTCTATTTTGATGCCTTAGGAATGCTCAATTCTATGCATGGCAAGTTTTTCACGTTTCGTGCAATTTTGAACTTAACTTGGTCTATTGGCCTCTTTACGTAACGAAACGTTGTCCAAAAGATAAAGTAGCAAGTTAAGTCTTCTAAGAACACCAAATAGAGGATAACGGTCTATTTTGATGCCTTAGGAATGCTCAAGTCTATGCATGGACATGTTTTTCACGTTTCGTGCAATTTTGAACTTAAATTGGTCTATTGGAATCTTTACCTAATGAAACGTTGTCCAAAAGATAAATTAGAGTGTTAAGACTTCGAAGAACACTAAATAGAGTATAATTGTCCAATTTGATGCCTTAGGAATGCTCAGTTCTATGCATAGACAAGTTTTTCACGTTTCGTGCAATTTTGAGCTTAACTTGGTCTATTGGCTTCGTTACCTAACGAAACATTGTCCAAAAGCTAAAATAGCAAGTTAAATCTTCTAAGAACACTAAATAGAGTATAACGGTCCAATTTGATGCCTTAGGAATGCTCAATTCTATGCATAGATAAGTTTTTCACGTTTCATGCAATGTTAAACTTAACTTGGTCTATTGGCTTCTTTACCCAACGAAACGTTGTCCAAAAGCTAAACTAGAAAGTTAAGACCCCTAAAAACACTCAATAGAGTATAACGGTCTATTTTGATGCCTTAGGAATGCTCAATTCTACGCATGGACAGGTTTTTCACTTTTCGTGTAATTTTGAACTTAACTTGGTCTATTGGCTTCTTTACCTAACGAAACGTTGTCCAAAAGCTAAACTAGGAAGTTAAGACTTCTAAGAACGCTAAATAGAGTATAACGGTCTATTTTGATGCCTTAAGAATGCTCAATTATATGCATGGACAAGTTTTTCACGTTTCGTTCAATTTTGAACTTAACTTGGTCTATTGGCTTCTTTACCTAACGAAACGTTGTCCAAAAGCTAAACTAGGAAGTTAAGACTTCTAAGAACGCTAAATAGAGTATAACGGTCTATTTTGATGCCTTAAGAATGCTCAA
The DNA here is from genome assembly GCF_013401445.1 of Tripterygium wilfordii. NCBI lineage: Eukaryota > Viridiplantae > Streptophyta > Magnoliopsida > Celastrales > Celastraceae > Tripterygium > Tripterygium wilfordii. Next base: position 8,320,479 of record NC_052254.1, read on the forward strand.
TTATATGCATGGACAAGTTTTTCACGTTTCGTTCAATTTTGAACTTAACTTGGTCTATTGGCTTCTTTACCTAACGAAACGTTGTCCAAAAGCTAAACTAGCAAGTTAAGTCTTCTAATAACACTAAATAGAGTATAACTGTCTATTTTGATGCCTTAGGAATGCTCAATTCTATGCATGGACAAATTTTTCACGTTTCGTGCAATTTTGAACTTAACTTGGTCTATTGGCTTCTTTACCGACCGAAACGTTGTCCAAAAGCTAAACTAGCAGGTTAAGTCTTCTAAGAACACTAAATAGAGTATAACGGTCTATTTTGATACCTTAGGAATGTTCAATTCTATGCATGGACAAGCTTTTCACGTTTCGTGCAATTTTGAACTTAACTTGGTCTATTGGCTTCTTTACCTAACGAAACGTTGTCCAAAGGGTAAACTAGAAAGTTATGTTTTCTAAGAACACCAAATAGAGTATAACGGTCTATTTTGATGCCTTAGGAATGCTCAATTCTATGCATGGACAAGATTTTCACGTTTCATGCAATTTTGAACGTAACTTGGTCTACTGGCTTCTTTACCTAACGAAACGTTGTCCAAAAGCTAAACGAGAAAGTTAAGACTTCTAAGAACACTGAATAGAGTATAAAGGTCTATTTTGATGCCTTAGGAATGCTCAATTCTATGAATGGCAAGTTTTTCACGTTTCGTGCAATTTTGAACTTAACTTGGTCTATTGGCCTCTTTACGTAACGAAACGTTTTCCAAAAGCTAAAGTAGCAAGTTAAGTCTTCTAAGAACACCAAATAGAGGATAACGGTCTATTTTGATGCCTTAGGAATGCTCAATTCTATGCATGGACATGTTTTTCACGTTTCGTGCAATTTTGAACTTAACTTGGTCTATTGGAATCTTTACCTGATGAAACGTTGTCCAAAAGCTAAATTAGAGTGTTAAGACTTCGAAGAACACTAAATAGAGTATAACTGTCCAATTTGATGCCTTAGGAATACACAGTTCTATGCATAGACAAGTTTTTCTCGTTTCGTACAATTTTGAACTTAACTTGGTCTATTGGCTTCTTTACCTAACGAAACGTTGTCCAAAAGCTAAACTAGCAACTTAAGACTTCTAAGAACACTAAATAGAGTATAATGGTCCAATTTGATGCCTTAGGAATGCTCAATTCTATGCATAGACAAGTTTTTCACGTTTCATGCAATTTTGAAGTTAACTTGGTCTATTGGCTTCTTTACCTAACGAAACGTTGTCCAAAAGCTAAACTAGGAAGTTAAGACTTCTAAGAACACTAAATAGAGTATAACGGTCTATTTTGATGCCTTAAGAATGCTCAATTATATGCAAGGACAAGTTTTTCGCGTTTCGTTTAATTTTGATCTTAACTTGGTCTATTGGCTTTTTTACCTAACGAAACATTGTCCAAAAGCTAAACTAGCAAGTGAAGACTTCTAAGAACACTAAATAGAGTATAACGGTCAATTTTGATGCTTTAGGAATGCTCAATTCTATGCATGAAAAATTTTTCACGTTTCGTGCAATTTTGAACTTAACTTGGTCTATTGGCTTCTTTACCTAACGAAACGTTGTCCAAAAGCTAAACTAGCAAGTTAAGTCTTCTAATAACACTACATAGAGTATAACGGTCTATTTTGATGCCTTAGGAATGCTTAATTCTATGCATGGACAAGTTTTTCACGTTTCGTGCAATTTTGAACTTAACTTGGTCTATTGGCTTCTTTACCGACCGAAACGTTGTCCAAAAGCTAAAATAGCAGCTTAAGTCTTCTAAGAACACTAAATAGAGTATAACGGTCTATTTTGATGCCTTAGGAATGTTCAATTCTATGCATGGACAAGTTTTTCACGTTTCGTGCAATTTTGAACTTAACTTGGTCTATTGGCTTCTTTACCTAACGAAACGTTGTCCAAAGGGTAAACTAGAAAGTTATGTTTTCTAAAAACACCAAATAGAGTATAACGGTCTATTTAGATGCCTTAGGAATGCTCAATTCAATGCATGGACAAGATTTTCACCTTTCATGCAATTTTGAACCTAACTTGGTCTACTGGCTTCTTTACCTAACGAAACGTTGTCCAAAAGCTAAACTAGAAAGTTAAGACTACTAAGAACGCTAAATAGAGTATAACGGTCTATTTTGATGCCTTAGGAATGCTCAATTCTATGCATGGCAAGTTTTTCACGTTTCGTGCAATTTTGAACTTAACTTGGTCTTTTGGCTTCTTTACCTAACGAAACGTTGTCCAAAAGCTAAACTAGCAAGTTAAGAGTTCTAAAAACACTAAATAGAGTATAACTGTCCAATTTGATGCCTTAGGAATGCTCAATTCTATGCATAGATAAGTTTTTCACGTTTCATGCAATTTTGAACATAACTTGGTCTATTGGCTTCTTTACCTAACGAAACGTTGTCCAAAAGCTAAACTAGAAAGCTAAGACTTCTAAAAATACTAAATAGAGTATAACGGTCTATTTTGATGCCTTAGGAATGCTCAATTCTATGCATGGACAAGTTTTTCACGTTTCGTGCAATTTTGAACTTAACTTGGTCTATTGGAATGTTTACCTAATGAAACGTTGTCCAAAAGCTAAATTAGAGTGTTAAGACTTCGAAGAACACTAAATAGAGTATAATTGTCCAATTTGATGCCTTAGGAATGCTCAGTTCTATGCATAGACAAGTTTTTCACGTTTCGTGCAATTTTGAGCTTAACTTGGTCTACTGGCTTCTTTACCTAATGAAACGTTGTCCAAAAGCTAAACTAGCAAGTTAAGTCTGCTAAGAACCCTAAATAGTGTATAACGGTCCATTTTGATGCCTTAAGAATGCTCAATTCTATGCATGGCAAGTTTTCCACGTTTCGGGCAATTTTGAACTTAACTTGTTCTATTGGCTTCTTTACCTAACGAAATGGTGTCCAAAAGCTAAACTAGCAAGTTAAAACTTCGAAGAACACTAAATAGATTATAACAGTCCAATTTGATGCCTCAGGGTTGCTCAATTCTATGCATAGACAAGTTTTTCACGTTTCGTGCAATTTTGAACTTAACTTGGTCTATTGGAATCTTTACCTAACGAAACGGTGTCCAAAAGCTAAACTAGCAAGTTAAGACTTCGAAGAACACTAAATAGAGTATAACAGTCCAATTTGATGCCTCAGGATTGCTCAATTCTATGCATAGATAAGTTTTTCACGTTTCATGCAATTTGAACTTAACTTGGTCTATTGGCTTCTTTACCTAACGAAACGTTGTCCAAAAGCTAAACTAAAAAGTTAAGACTTCTAAAAACACTAAATAGAGTATAACGTTCTATTTTGATGCCTTAGGAATGCTCAATTCTATGCATGGACAAGTTTTTCACGTTTCGTGCAATTTTGAACTTAACTTGGTCTATTGGAATCTTTACCTAACGAAACGTTGTCCAAAAGCTAAACTAGCAAGTTAAGTCTTCTAAGAACACTAAATAGTGTATAACGGTCTATTTTGATGCCTTAGGAAGGCTCAATTCTATGCATGGACAAGTTTTTCACGTTTCGTGCAATTTTGAACTTAACTTGGTCTATTGGAATCTTTACCTAACGAAACGGTGTCCAAAAGCTAAACTAGCAAGTTAAGACTTCGAAGAACACTAAATAGAGTATAACAGTCCAATTTGATGCCTCAGGATTGCTCAATTCTATGCATAGATAAGTTTTTCACGTTTCATGCAATTTGAACTTAACTTGGTCTATTGGCTTCTTTACCTAACGAAACGTTGTCCAAAAGCTAAACTAGCAAGTTAAGTCTTCTAATAACACTACATAGAGTATAACGGTCTATTTTGATGCCTTAGGAATGCTTAATTCTATGCATGGACAAGTTTTTCACGTTTCGTACAATTTTGAACTTAACTTGGTCTATTGGCTTCTTTACCGACCGAAACGTTGTCCAAAAGCTAAACTAGCAGCTTAAGTCTTCTAAGAACACTAAATAGAGTATAACGGTCTATTTTGATCCCTTAGGAATGTTCAATTCTATGCATGGACAAGTTTTTCACGTTTCGTGCAATTTTGAACTTAACTTGGTCTATTGGCTTCTTTACCTAACGAAACGTTGTCCAAAGGGTAAACTAGAAAGTTATGTTTTCTAAAAACACCAAATAGAGTATAACGGTCTATTTAGATGCCTTAGGAATGCTCAATTCTATGCATGGACAAGATTTTCACCTTTCATGCAATTTTGAACCTAACTTGGTCTACTGGCTTCTTTACCTAACGTAACGTTGTCCAAAAGCTAAACTAGAAAGTTAAGACTACTAAGAACGCTAAATAGAGTATAACGGTCTATTTTGATGCCTTAGGAATGCTCAATTCTATGCATGGCAAGTTTTTCACGTTTCGTGCAATTTTGAACTTAACTTGGTCTTTTGGCTTCTTTACCTAACGAAACGTTGTCCAAAAGCAAAACTAGCAAGTTAAGAGTTCTAAGAACACTAAATAGAGTATAACTGTCCAATTTGATGCCTTAGGAATGCTCAATTCTATGCATAGATAAGTTTTTCACGTTTCATGCAATTTTGAACATAACTTGGTCTATTGGAATCTTTACCTAATGAAACGTTGTCCAAAAGCTAAATTAGAGTGTTAAGACTTCGAAGAACACTAAATAGAGTATAATTGTCCAATTTGATGCCTTAGGAATGCTCAGTTCTATGCATAGACAAGTTTTTCACGTTTCGTGCAATTTTGAGCTTAACTTGGTCTACTGGCTTCTTTACCTAATGAAACGTTGTCCAAAAGCTAAACTAGCAAGTTAAGTCTGCTAAGAACCCTAAATAGTGTATAACGGTCCATTTTGATGCCTTAAGAATGCTCAATTCTATGCATGGCAAGTTTTCCACGTTTCGGGCAATTTTGAACTTAACTTGTTCTATTGGCTTGTTTACCTAACGAAATGGTGTCCAAAAGCTAAACTAGCAAGTTAAAACTTCGAAGAACACTAAATAGAGTATAACAGTCCAATTTGATGCCTCAGGGTTGCTCAATTCTATGCATAGACAAGTTTTTCACGTTTCGTGCAATTTTGAACTTAACTTGGTCTATTGGAATCTTTACCTAACGAAACGGTGTCCAAAAGCTAAACTAGCAAGTTAAGACTTCGAAGAACACTAAATAGAGTATAACAGTCCAATTTGATGCCTCAGGATTGCTCAATTCTATGCATAGATAAGTTTTTCACGTTTCATGCAATTTGAACTTAACTTGGTCTATTGGCTTCTTTACCTAACGAAACGTTGTCCAAAAGCTAAACTAAAAAGTTAAGACTTCTAAAAACACTAAATAGAGTATAACGTTCTATTTTGATGCCTTAGGAATGCTCAATTCTATGCATGGACAAGTTTTTCACGTTTCGTGCAATTTTGAACTTAACTTGGTCTATTGGAATCTTTACCTAACGAAACGTTGTCCAAAAGCTAAACTAGCAAGTTAAGTCTTCTAAGAACACTAAATAGTGTATAACGGTCTATTTTGATGCCTTAGGAATGCTCAATTCTATGCATGGACAAGTTTTTCACGTTTCGTGCAATTTTGAACTTAACTTGGTCTATTGGCTTCTTTACCGACCGAAACGTTGTCCAAAAGCTAAACTAGCAGCTTAAGTCTTCTAAGAACACTAAATAGAGTATAACGGTCTATTTTGATGCCTTAGGAATGTTCAATTCTATGCATGGACAAGTTTTTCACGTTTCGTGCAATTTTGAACTTAACTTGGTCTATTGGCTTCTTTACCTAACGAAACGTTGTCCAAAGGGTAAACTAGAAAGTTACGTTTTCTAAAAACACCAAATAGAGTATAACGGTCTATTTAGATGCCTTAGGAATGCTCAATTCTATGCATGGACAAGATTTTCACCTTTCATGCAATTTTGAACCTAACTTGGTCTACTGGCTTCTTTACCTAACGAAACGTTGTCCAAAAGCTAAACTAGAAAGTTAAGACTACTAAGAACGCTAAATAGAGTATAACGGTCTATTTTGATGCCTTAGGAATGCTCAATTCTATGCATGGACAAGATTTTCACCTTTCATGCAATTTTGAACCTAACTTGGTCTACTGGCTTCTTTACCTAACGAAACGTTGTCCAAAAGCTAAACTAGAAAGTTAAGACTACTAAGAACGCTAAATAGAGTATAACGGTCTATTTTGATGCCTTAGGAATGCTCAATTCTATGCATGGCAAGTTTTTCACGTTTCGTGCAATTTTGAACTTAACTTGGTCTATTGGCTTCTTTACCTAACGAAACGTTGTCCAAAAGCTAAACTAGCAAGTTAAGAGTTCTAAGAACACTAAATAGAGTATAACGGTCCAATTTGATGCCTTAGGAATGCTCAATTCTATGCATAGATAAGTTTTTCACGTTTCATGCAATTTTGAACATAAGTTGGTCTATTGGCTTCTTTACCTAACGAAACGTTGTCCAAAAGCTAAACTAGAAAGTTAAGACTTCTAAAAACACTAAATAGAGTATAACGGTCTATTTTGATGCCTTAGGAATGCTCAATTCTATGCATGGACAAGTTTTTCACGTTTCGTGCAATTTTGAACTTAACTTGGTCTATTGGAATCTTTACCTAATGAAACGTTGTCCAAAAGCTAAATTAGAGTGTTAAGACTTCGAAGAACACTAAATAGAGTATAATTGTCCAATTTGATGCCTTAGGAATGCTCAGTTCTATGCATAGACAAGTTTTTCACGTTTCGTGCAATTTTGAGCTTAACTTGGTCTACTGGCTTCTTTACCTAATGAAACGTTGTCCAAAAGTTAAACTAGCAAGTTAAGTCTGCTAAGAACCCTAAATAGTGTATAACGGTCCATTTTGATGCCTTAAGAATGCTCAATTCTATGCATGGCAAGTTTTCCACGTTTCGGGCAATTTTGAACTTAACTTGTTCTATTGGCTTCTTTACCTAACGAAATGGTGTCCAAAAGCTAAACTAGCAAGTTAAAACTTCGAAGAACACTAAATAGAGTATAACAGTCCAATTTGATGCCTCAGGGTTGCTCAATTCTATGCATAGACATGTTTTTCACGTTTCGTGCAATTTTGAACTTAACTTGGTCTATTGGAATCTTTACCTAACGAAACGGTGTCCAAAAGCTAAACTAGCAAGTTAAGACTTCGAAGAACACTAAATAAAGTATAACAGTCCAATTTGATGCCTCAGGATTGCTCAATTCTATGCATAGATAAGTTTTTCACGTTTCATGCAATTTGAACTTAACTTGGTCTATTGGCTTCTTTACCTAACGAAACGTTGTCCAAAAGCTAAACTAAAAAGTTAAGACTTCTAAAAACACTAAATAGAGTATAACGTTCTATTTTGATGCCTTAGGAATGCTCAATTCTATGCATGGACAAGTTTTTCACGTTTCGTGCAATTTTGAACTTAACTTGGTCTATTGGAATCTTTACCTAACGAAACGTTGTCCAAAAGCTAAACTAGCAAGTTAAGACTTCTAAGAACACTAAATAGATTATAACGGTCCAATTTGATGCCTTAGGAATGCTCAATTCTATGCATGGAAAGTTTTTCACATTTCGTGCAATTTTGAACTTAACTTGGTCTACTGGCTTCTTTACCTAACGAAACGTTGTCCAAAAGCTAAACTAGCAAGTTAAGTCTTCTAAGAACACTAAATAGTGTATAACGGTCTATTTTGATGCCTTAGGAATGCTCAATTCTATGCATGGCAAGTTTTCCACGTTCCGGACAATTTTGAACTTAACTTGTTCTATTGGCTTCTTTACCTAATGATGTGTCAAATATATACATACATTTGTGCATCCTTTACACATAAGTTCATTGCATTTTGAGTTGATTAAGAGTTAATATTGCCTAAGAAAGCTATATTTGCATATTGTAGGAGTCAAGGCAAGAAAGGGAGGAAAAGAGTGCAAAATGAAGATTTGGAGCACAGTACTGATTTCCGATCGATCGGCCATATGCCCGATCGATCGGACCTGCCAAAACACCTAAAAATATCATCGAGACAGATTGTATTTCCGATCGATCGGACTCCCGAGCGATCGGAGTACTATTCACAGCACTGCGCAGTTTCGCGAAAAAGACCCGAATTCACGTGTTTCTAAGCCAAAACGACCCCAACTTGTTTTGGAAACGACATAAGAGTTTGGAGAAGTATAAAATGACATAAGATAGGGTTTTGGAGGAGAGCTTGGAGGCTGGGGAGCTGGATTTCGTGCTACCTCCATTGGAGAGCTTGGAGGCCACCTTGGAGCTTGGAGAAGAAGAGGATCTACAAGGGGGTTTCCTCTCTCCTTTTCTATCCTAGTTTCTATGGTTGATTTCCTTTGTTTAATGATGTATTTTGCTTCCATGAGTGGCTAGATTTCCTACTAGGGTCTTAATGTAACCAAACCTTGAAGATTCAATAAACTTGATTTCCTTATTTCTTGATTTCTCTTTCTCTCTTGATTGTCTATGGGTGTGATTAATGCTTTTGAGTGTTTGGCCATCATTCAATTGATTTGCTGCCTAGATTGAGACCAGAAGGAGATATCTAGGGTTTGCGTCAAGCCATAGATGACATAGGATGCATGAACCATAGGAATATAGGTTTGTGACTTATGCAATCGCTAAATGATTTCCATAGTTCGTAATGAGTTTTTGATATATTAATCCGATTGTTAGGAATAACAGGGATTTATATTGAAAATACGTTTGATGTATCTAGGAATAGAACATTGAATAGGTTGGGAAATCGATTGTCATTATTGAGAGATGAATTAGGGATTAAAGAATCAAGGGAATTGAATTGGATAGGTGAGGTGAAGTTAAGTACCCTAGTGCTTTCCACCCTTGATTTCATATTTGTGTTTGATTTGTTTTTGTTCTTTTTAATTAGTTTAGTAAAAATCAAAAACCAATCGCTAATCATTTTCTCCAATTTACATAATTGTAGCTTGTTTGACATTGATTTCTTTTGCCAACACATCCCTAGTGGAAACGATAATTTACTCATCTTTATATTACTTGTGCGATTTGTGCGCTTGCAAAAGCTAAACTAGCAAGTTAAGACTTCTAAGAACACTAAATAGAGTATAACGGTCCAATTTGATGCCTTAGGAATGCTCAATTCCATGCATAGATAAGTTTTTCACGTTTCATGCAATTTTGAAGTTAACTTGGTCTATTGGCTTCTTTACCTAACGAAAGGTTGTCCAAAAGCTAAACTAGAAAGTTAAGACTTCTAAGAACACTAAATAGAGTATAACGGTCCAACTTGATGCCTTAGGAATGCTCAATTCTATGCATAGATAAGTTTTTCACATTTCATGCAATTTTGAAGTTAACTTGGTCTATTGGCTTCTTTACCTAACGAAACGTTGTCCAAAAGCTAAACTAGAAAGTTAAGACTTCTAAGAACACTAAATAGAGTATAACGGCCTATTTTGATGCCTTAGGAATGCTCAATTCTATGCATGGACAAGTTTTTCACGTTTCGTGCAATTTTGAACTTAACTTGGTCTATTGGCTTCTTTACCTAACGAAACGTTGTCCAAAAGCTAAACTAGCAAGTTAAGTCTGCTAAGAACACTAAATAGAGTATATTTTGATGCCTTAGGAATGCTCAATTCTATGCATGGAAAGTTTTTCACGTTTCGTGCAATTTTGAACTTAACTTGGTCTATCGGCTTCTTTACCTAACGAAACGTTGTTCAAAAGCTAAACTAGCAAGTTCAGTCTTCTAAGAACACTAAATAGTGTATGACGGTCTATTTTGATGCCTTAGGAATGCTCAATTCTATGCATGGCAAGTTTTCCACGTTTCGGGTAATTTTGAACTTAACTTGTTCTATTGGCTTCTTTACCTAACGAAACGTTGTCCAAAAGCTAAACTAGCAAGTTAAGACTTCGAAGAACACTAAATAGAGTATAACAGTCCAATTTGATGCCTTAGGATTGCTCAATTCTATGCATAGGCAAGTTTTTCACGTTTCGTGCAATTTTGAACTTAACTTGGTCTATTGGCTTCTTTACCTAACGAAACGTTGTCCAAAAGCTAAACTAGCAAGTTAAGTCTTTTTAGAACACTAAATAGAGTATAACGGTCTATTTTGACGCCTTACGAATGCTCAATTCTATGCATAGACAGGTTTTTCACGTTTCGTGCAATTTTGAACTTAACTTGGTCTATTGGAATCTTTACCTAAAGTAACGTTGTCCAAAAGCTGAACTAGCAAGTTAAGACTTTGAAGAACACTAAATAGAGTATAACTGTCCAATTTGATGCCTTAGGAATGCTCAGTTCTATGCATAGACAAGTTTTTCACGTTTCGTGCAATTTTGAACTTAACTTGGTCTATTGGCTTCTTTACCTAACGAAACGTTGTCCAAAAGCTTAACTAGCAAGTTAAGACTTCTAAGAATACCAAATAGAGTATAACGGTCCCATTTGATGCCTTTGGAATGCTCAATTCTATGCATGGTAAGTTTTTCACGTTTCGTGCAATTTTGAACTTAACTTGGTCTATTGGCTTTTTTACCTAACGAAACGTTGTGCAAAAGCTAAAGTAGCAAGTTAAGTCTTCTAAGAACACCAAATAGAGGATAACGGTCTATTTTGATGCCTTAGGAATGCTCAATTCTATGCATGGACAAGTTTTTCACGTTTCGGGCAATTCTGAACTAAAATTGGTCTATTGGAATCTTTACCTAATGAAACGTTGTCCAAAACCTAAATTACAGTGTTAGACTTCGAAGAACACTAAATAGAGTATAACTGTCCAATTTGATGCCTTAGGAATGCTCAGTTCTATGCATAGACAAGTTTTTCTCGTTTCGTGCAATTTTGAACTTAACTTGGTCTGTTGGCTTCTTTACCTAACGAAACGTTGTCCAAAAGCTAAACTAGCAAGTTAAGACTTCTAGGAACACTAAATAGAGTATAACGGTCCAATTTGATGCCTTAGGAATGCTCAATTCTATGCATAGACAGGTTTTTCACGTTTCGTGCAATTTTGAACTTAACTTGGTCTATTGGAATCTTTACCTAAAGTAACGTTGTCCAAAAGCTGAACTAGCAAGTTAAGACTTTGAAGAACACTAAATAGAGTATAACTGTCCAATTGGATGCCTTAGGAATGCTCAGTTCTATGCATAGACAAGTTTTTCACGTTTCGTGCAATTTTGAACTTAACTTGGTCTATTGGCTTCTTTACCTAACGAAACATTGTCCAAAAGCTTAACTAGAAAGTTAAGACTTCTAAGAACACTAAATAGAGTATAACGGTCCAATTTGATGCCTTAGGAATGCTCAATTCCATGCATAGATAAGTTTTTCACGTTTCATGCAATTTTGAAGTTAACTTGGTCTATTGGCTTCTTTACCTAACGAAAGGTTGTCCAAAAGCTAAACTAGAAAGTTAAGACTTCTAAGAACACTAAATAGAGTATAACGGTCCAACTTGATGCCTTAGGAATGCTCAATTCTATGCATAGATAAGTTTTTCACATTTCATACAATTTTGAAGTTAACTTGGTCTATTGGCTTCTTTACCTAACGAAACGTTGTCCAAAAGCTAAACTAGAAAGTTAAGACTTCTAAGAACACTAAATAGAGTATAACGGCCTATTTTGATGCCTTAGGAATGCTCAATTCTATGCATGGACAAGTTTTTCACGTTTCGTGCAATTTTGAACTTAACTTGGTCTATTGGCTTCTTTACCTAACGAAACGTTGTCCAAAAGCTAAACTAGCAAGTTAAGTCTGCTAAGAACACTAAATAGAGTATATTTTGATGCCTTAGGAATGCTCAATTCTATGCATGGAAAGTTTTTCACGTTTCGTGCAATTTTGAACTTAACTTGGTCTATTGGCTTCTTTACCTAACGAAACGTTGTCCAACAGCTAAACTAGCAAGTTAAGACTTCTAATAACACTAAATAGAGTATAACGGTCCATTTTGATGCCTTAGGAATGCTCAATTCTATGCATGGACAAGTTTTTCACGTTTCGTGCAATTTTGAACTTAACTTGGTCTATTGGCTTCTTTACCTAACGAAACGTTGTCCAAAAGCTAAACTAGCAAGTTAAGTCTGCTAAGAACACTAAATAGAGTATATTTTGATGCCTTAGGAATGCTCAATTCTATGCATGGAAAGTTTTTCACGTTTCGTGCAATTTTGAACTTAACTTGGTCTATTGGCTTCTTTACCTAACGAAACGTTGTCCAACAGCTAAACTAGCAAGTTAAGACTTCTAATAACACTAAATAGAGTATAACGGTCCAATTTGATGCCTTAGGAATGCTCAATTCTATGCATGGAAAGTTTTTCACGTTTCGTGCAATTTTGAACTTAACTTGGTCTATCGGCTTCTTTACCTAACGAAACGTTGTTCAAAAGCTAAACTAGCAAGTTCAGTCTTCTAAGAACACTAAATAGTGTATGACGGTCTATTTTGATGCCTTAGGAATGCTCAATTCTATGCATGGCAAGTTTTCCACGTTTCGGGTAATTTTGAACTTAACTTGTTCTATTGGCTTCTTTACCTAACGAAACGTTGTCCAAAAGCTAAACTAGCAAGTTAAGACTTCGAAGAACACTAAATAGAGTATAACAGTCCAATTTGATGCCTTAGGATTGCTCAATTCTATGCATAGGCAAGTTTTTCACGTTTCGTGCAATTTTGAACTTAACTTGGTCTATTGGCTTCTTTACCTAACGAAACGTTGTCGAAAAGCTAAACTAGCAAGTTAAGTCTTTTTAGAACACTAAATAGAGTATAACGGTCTATTTTGACGCCTTACGAATGCTCAATTCTATGCATAGACAGGTTTTTCACGTTTCGTGCAATTTTGAACTTAACTTGGTCTATTGGAATCTTTACCTAAAGTAACGTTGTCCAAAAGCTGAACTAGCAAGTTAAGACTTTGAAGAACACTAAATAGAGTATAACTGTCCAATTTGATGCCTTAGGAATGCTCAGTTCTATGCATAGACAAGTTTTTCACGTTTCGTGCAATTTTCAACTTAACTTGGTCTATTGGCTTCTTTACCTAACGAAACGTTGTCCAAAAGCTTAACTAGCAAGTTAAGACTTATAAGAATACCAAATAGAGTATAACGGTCCCATTTGATGCCTTTGGAATGCTCAATTCTATGCATGGTAAGTTTTTCACGTTTCGTGCAATTTTGAACTTAACTTGGTCTATTGGCTTTTTTACCTAACGAAACGTTGTGCAAAAGCTAAAGTAGCAAGTTAAGTCTTCTAAGAATGCTCAATTCTATGCATGGACAAGTTTTTCACGTTTCGGGCAATTCTGAACTAAAATTGGTCTATTGGAATCTTTACCTAATGAAACGTTGTCCAAAACCTAAATTACAGTGTTAGACTTCGAAGAACACTAAATAGAGTATAACTGTCCAATTTGATGCCTTAGGAATGCTCAGTTCTATGCATAGACAAGTTTTTCTCGTTTCGTGCAATTTTGAACTTAACTTGGTCTGTTGGCTTCTTTACCTAACGAAACGTTGTCCAAAAGCTAAACTAGCAAGTTAAGACTTCTAGGAACACTAAATAGAGTATAACGGTCCAATTTGATGCCTTAGGAATGCTCAATTCTATGCATAGACAGGTTTTTCACGTTTCGTGCAATTTTGAACTTAACTTGGTCTATTGGAATCTTTACCTTAAGTAACGTTGTCCAAAAGCTGAACTAGCAAGTTAAGACTTTGAAGAACACTAAATAGAGTATAACTGTCCAATTGGATGCCTTAGGAATGCTCAGTTCTATGCATAGACAAGTTTTTCACGTTTCGTTCAATTTTGAACTTAACTTGGTCTATTGGCTTCTTTACCTAACGAAACGTTGTCCAAAAGCTTAACTAGCAAGTTAAGACTTCTAAGAACACCAAATAGAGTATAACGGTCCAATTTGGAGCCTTGGGAATGCTCAATTCCATGCATAGACAAGTTTTTCACGTTTCACGCAATTTTGAACTTAACTTGGTCTATTGGAATCTTTCCCCAACTAAACCTTGTCCAAAAGCTAAACTATCAAGTTAAGTCTTCTAAGAACACTAAATAGAGTATAACGGTCTATTTTGATGCCTTAGGAATGCTCAATTCTATGCATGGCAAGTTTTTCACGTTTCGAGCAATTTTGAACTTAACTTGGTCTATTGGCTTCTTTACCTAACGAAACGTTGTCCAAAAGCTAAAGTAGCAAGTTAAGTCTTGTAAGAACAACAAATAGAGGATAACGGTCTATTTTGATGCCTTAGGAATGCTCAATTCTATGCATGGACAAGTTTTTCACGTTTCGGGCAATTCTGAACTTAACTTGGTCTATTGGAATCTTTACCTAATGAAACGTTGTCCAAAACCTAAATTACAGTGTGAGACTTCGAAGAACACTAAATAGAGTATAACTGTCCAATTTGATGCCTTAGGAATGCTCAGTTCTATGCATAGACAAGTTTTTCTCGTTTCGTGCAATTTTGAACTTAACTTGGTCTGTTGGCTTCTTTACCTAACGAAACGTTGTCCAAAAGCTAAACTAGCAAGTTAAGACTTCTAGGAACACTAAATAGAGTATAACGGTCCAATTTGATGCGGACTCGCGTGAAATACCAAATAGAAGAGAGAAAAAAAATGAAAGGAGGTGGGGGCGTGGCGCGGCGCGGGCTGGGGTCTTTAAAAACCCTGGCCCGCGCGTCCGATCGATCGGACTGTAGTCCCGATCGATCGGCCTTGCTCTCGGGTCATTTTGTGACCCAGCTGCTCCGATCGATCGGATACACATCCGATCGATTGGATTTCTACTATATCCACATCAAATATACCTGTTCCGATCGATCGATCGGATTTTAGGTCCGATCAATCGGACTTTGCCTCTGTCCAAATTTTTCATAAACCTGCATATTCTGCACCAAAACACTTCCAAACCAACCCAGGCAGTTTTAAAAACAAGCAAAACAAATATATACATAAAATAAAACAATGAAAAAGACAATAGGGAACGAAAGTACCCCGGTTGGGTTGCCTCCCAACAAGCGCCTAGTTTATAGTCGATGGCCCGACTCTTGCTTGCTCATTGTTGTGGATTTTGGAGAGGAAGAGTGACCTTCCCTCCAGAAAATGCAGCTTCATAATAAGGCTTCAATCTCTGCCCATTCACCTTGAAAGTAGTTCCCATTGCTCCATGCTTTATCTCAACGGCGCCATGGGGAAACACCGCGGTAACTAGAAAAGGACCCGACCATCTTGATTTGAGCTTGCCCGAAAATAGACGGAGTCTTGAATTGAATAACAACACTTGTTGCCCGACTTTGAACTCCTTCTGAACAATGTGACTATCATGCCATTTCTTGGTCCGTTCCTTGTAGATATTTGCATTTTCATAAGCATCAAGGCGAATTTCATCAAGCTCATTCAATTGCAATAACCGCTGCTCTCCCGCACTAGCCATGTCAAAATTCAGAAATTTAATAGCCCAAAAGGCTTTGTGCTCCAATTCAACCGGGAGATGGCAAGCTTTCCCAAATACCAAACGGAAGGGAGACATGCCAATAGGAGTTTTGAAAGCTATACGGTAAGCCCACAAAGCATCATCTAGCTTCAAAGACCAATCCTTCCTTGAGGCATTGACCATTTTTTCGAGAATTTTCTTCAACTCTCTATTAGAAATCTCCACTTGGCCACTTGTTTGAGGATGGTAGGGAGTGGCCACCTTGTGAGTAATGCCATATTTGGCAAGCAAGGAATTGAATTGTCGGTTGCAAAAGTGGGTACCCCCATCACTAATAATCACCCTCGGGGTACCAAATCTTGTAAAAATGTTCTTCTTCAAAAACTTCAACACCCCTTTGGAATCATTGGTGGGCAATGCCATGGCCTCCACCCATTTAGAAACATAGTCAACCGCCACAAGGATATAGTAATTGCCCAAAGAGTTAGGGAATGGCCCCATAAAATCTATCCCCCACACATCAAAAAGTTCCACCTCAAGAATATTGGTCAAGGGCATTTGATTTCGATTGGAAATGTTCCCCGTACGTTGACATTCATCACAAGCAAGAACAAATGAGTGGGCATCCTTGAATAAAGTAGGCCAATAGAAACCGGATTGCAAGACCTTAGCCGCTGTCTTGTTTCCCCCAAAATGACCACCACATTGAAATGAGTGGCAATGTCTCAAGATACTAACCATCTCTTCCTCCGGAACACACCGACGAATAATTTGATCCGCACATTGCTTCCACAAGAAAGGCTCCTCCCAATAATAGAACCGAACAAGATAAAGAAATCTTTTTCTTTGTGAGTGAGATAAGTCCGGAGGAAGGATCTCCTTGGCCAAATAATTGACAAAATCAGCATACCAAGGAGTTGTAGATGAGTGAATAGCAAATAATTGTTCATCTGGAAATGTTTCTTTGATAGGGATGGTGGCTTCCTCCCGACCCTCCAACAATCTAGACAAATGATCCGCCACCACATTCTCGGATCCCCTTTTGTCTCGAATTTCCAAATCAAATTCTTGTAGAAGAAGAATCCATCGAATCAACCTTGGCTTGGCTTCCTTTTTCGTCAATAAGTACCGCAAGGCTGCATGATCGGTATACACAATGACTTTGGAGCCAATCAAGTATGAGCGGAACTTGTCAAGAGCAAAGACAACCGCCAAAAGTTCTTTCTCCGTTGTTGTGTAATTAAGTTGAGCATCACTGAGAGTGCGGCTAGCATAGTAGATAACATACAAAATTTTATTCTTCCTTTGACCAAGAACCACTCCCATAGCATAATCACTAGCATCACACATGAGCTCAAATGGAATGTTCCAATCCGGAGAAGTAATAATAGGGGCTGTAGTAAGCCTTTCCTTGAGAGTGGTATAGGC
Source organism: Tripterygium wilfordii (assembly GCF_013401445.1). Classification (NCBI taxonomy): domain Eukaryota; kingdom Viridiplantae; phylum Streptophyta; class Magnoliopsida; order Celastrales; family Celastraceae; genus Tripterygium; species Tripterygium wilfordii. The sequence goes on from NC_052254.1 coordinate 8,337,426, forward strand.
TTCCAAGCATTCCTTTGTGAAATGAAACTTGACATCCTTCAACAATAGCTCACACAAAGGTTTGGTGATTTTAGAGAAATCCTTTATGAAACGCCGATAGAAACCCGCATGCCCCAAGAAACTTCGCACCTCGTTAACCGAAGTTGGTGGAGGGAGTTTCTCAATAATTTCAATCTTAGCTCTATCCACTTCAATGCCCTTTTGAGAAATCCGATGCCCCAAGACTATTCCTTCTTGCACCATAAAATGGCATTTCTCCCAATTAAGCACTAGATTGGTCTCTTCACATCTTTGAAGTACCATAGATAGATTTTTCAAACAAGAATCAAATGATGAGCCAAAAACAGAAAAGTCATCCATGAATACCTCAATTGTGTGCTCCACCATATCACTGAAAATACTCATCATACACCGTTGAAAGGTGGCCGGTGCATTGCATAAACCGAAAGGCATCCTTTTATAAGCAAAAGTGCCAAAAGGACAAGTGAAAGTAGTCTTTTCTTGATCTTCCGGAGCAATGGGGATTTGATTGTACCCCGAATAACCATCCAAGAAACAATAGTAAGAATGCCCCGCAAGCCTCTCTAGCATTTGATCAATAAAGGGCAAAGGAAAGTGATCCTTCCTAGTGGCATTGTTGAGCTTCCTATAATCAATGCAAATTCGCCAACCAGTAGTAGTTCGGGTGGGAATCAATTCATTCTTCTCATTCTTCACCACTGTGATTCCACCCTTTTTGGGAACTACTTGCACCGGACTTACCCAAGAACTATCCGAGATAGGGTAAATAATTCCTGCATCAAGAAGCTTTAAAATTTCAGCTTTCATCACCTCTTTCATATTAGGATTGAGTCGGCGTTGATGTTCCACCGAAGACTTGTAATCCTCCTCCATCAAAATACGATGCATGCACATAGTGGGGCTAATTCCCCAAATGTCCGCTATTGTCCACCCCAAAGCCATTTTATGCTCCCTCAACACTCTTAAAAGCTTGTCCTCTTCCTCCATATTCAAATTCGAAGAGATAATAACCGGTAAGGTACTAGAGTTTCCCAAATAAGCGTAGCGAAGATGAGATGGAAGAGGTTTCAAAGTAAGTGTTGGAGCTTCCACAATACTTGGTTGTGGTCTAGAAGGTAAGACACCAAGAGGCTCAAATTTCTGGAACCTTCTTGGTTTAGAGTCTTTCATAGATTCTAAACAATTCATGAATTCCACCACATCATCATCATTACATTCTATAGCATCCTCATTCACCAAGCAAGACTCAAGAGGATCTTTGCAAGAAGTTATGGCAAAAGTATGTGCTACTATATGATCCACCGTGTCTATACGAAAACAAGATTCCCCATCCTCCGGATACTTGGTAGTTTCAAGGATTTTGAATGTGACTTGCTCATCCACAATTCTCAACACCAAAGTTCCCTTCTCAACATCAATAAGAGTTCTCCCCGTACGCAAGAAAGGTCTCCCCAAAATAATTGGAGTATTGGCATCTCCTCCATATCAAGAATAACAAAGTCCACTGGAAATACCAATTTGTCCACCTTGACAAGAACATCCTCAATGATACCACGGGGATATTTAACTGACCGATCCGCCATGACAAGAGACATTGTAGTGGGGCTGATTTCATGCAAACCAATGAGCTTGGCTATTGATAGTGGCATCAAATTGATACTAGCTCCCAAATCACATAGCGCCCTTTCAATTTCCGTACTACCAATGGTGTAAGGAATGGTGAAACTTCCTGGATCTTTCTTCTTAATTGGAAGCTTTTGCTGCACGATGGCACTACACTCATCCGTTAATTGGACACTCTCATAATCCTTCAACCTCCGCTTCTTAGAAAGAATTTCCTTCATAAACTTGGCATAGCTAGGCATTTGCTCCAAAGCTTCTGCAAAAGGTATGTTGATCTGTAATTTCTTGAACACCTCAAGGAATTTTGAGAATTGAGAATCATTCTTGGTGTTTTTCAACCTTTGTGGAAAAGGAATTGGAGGCACATACGCTTTAACTGGAGGTGCTGGCAATGAACTATCGGGCCAATCCATTTCAATTGCATATCGAGACTGCACATCCTTGCTTTTCTGCATTTTTTCAACTTTTTCATTCTGGTCTACAGTGGTCCGATCGATCGGAATTGGGGCCGATCGATCGGAGTTGGGCTCTGTCCCATTTTCAATTTCTGCTGGAATAGTGGTCCGATCGATCGGGGCTGAGGTCCGATCGATCGGAGTTGGGCTCTGTCCCTCCTCAACTGCATTTTTCTGTAATTCTTCATCTTTCAGTTTTTTCGCTTTTTCAGCATCTAGATCAGCAGTAGTTTTCACAAGATTACCATTCCGTAGAGTAATAGCATAACAATGATTCTTCCCTTTCGGATTCACTTCCGTTTGGCTAGGAAGTCCCCCTTTTTCTCTAGAAGATAAAGCATTAGCTAGTTGCCCCACTTGTATCTCAAGATTTCTAATGGAAGCCCCTTGATTGTGAATCAGTGATGCTTGGGTTTGTAATGCAGAATCAGTCTTGCTAATGAAGTTGTTTGTGTTGTTGGCTAATGCCTCCATACTCCCGGCCATCTTAGCAAACATTTCATCAATGTCCCTCTTCTTCTCTTGGGGCTGCATTTGTTGAGGAGGAGGGTTTTGCACGTTTTGATTATTGCTCCAAGAGAAATTTGGATGATTTCTAAATCCCGGATTGTAGAAATTTGAGTATGGATCATTTCTTGGCCGATTATAGTGCCCACCTCCAATAGCATTAGCTTGCTCACTTTGAGAGGAAGATGCATTAGTAATCAAGCATTCTCCGGTTTGATGGCTAGCACCACAATAATCACAAGATACGAAAGGCATTCCTTGAACCGCATGCACTCCTTGAGAAGAATTCACCGTCAAAGCATCAATCTTTTTCGCCATAGCAGCCAAGGCGCACATCAAGTCGGCATCTCTTGGATTACCTTGCCTTTGTGGTAGCCTCTCCGTAGGCCAAGAAGTATTCGTCTTAGCAACCTTCTCAAGCAAATTTCGAGCATCCTCTTGAGATTTAGTCATAAAAGAACCACCCGCGGCGGCATCTAACATTTGCCTCGTTGACATACTCAATCCGGAATAAAAATCTTGATAAACAATCCACTCCGCAAGTCCATGATTGGGACAACTCCTCAAGATGGCTTTGAACCGCTCCCAAGCTTCATGGAAAGACTCAAGATCGAATTGAGAGAAAGTCATGATATCATTCCGGATTTGAACCGCTTTCGCCGGAGGGAAAAATTTAGATAGAAATTGCTCCGAAAGCTCATCCCATGTAGTGATGGAGTTCGGAGGAAGTGACATCAACCACGCCTTAGCTTTATCCCGCAATGAGAATGGAAATAACCTCAAGAGAATTGCATCACGTGAAGCACCATGAATATCAAATGTAGCGCAAATGTGCAAGAATGAAGCAATGTGCACATTTGGTTCTTTATGAGGAAAGCCATGGAACACAACGGAGTTGGAGATCATAGTGATAATAGCCGGCTTGATTTCAAAGTGAGTGGAGTTGATAGGCGGATACCGGATACTAGAGGGAGTGGTATCCCAAGTTGGTCTAGCACATTCCTCCAAAGAACGAGGATCAATTTGCCTTGGGGGACCATCCACCTCATTGACTCCATTTCCACCATTTCCATTATAAGCACCTCCGCCATTATCATTTCTTTCATTCAAACCATTTCCACCAATGACACCCGCACCATTTCTTCCCTCCAAGTTGTCTCCCATGCCTTCGATTTGGTTATTATGTTGTTCCCGTCTAAGCATACGAAACGTTCTCTCAATCTTCGGATCAAAATCAATCACATCCGAGCTAAGAGCATGTCTTCCTAAGCTCATACAAGAGAAAGAATTTCTGCAGAAAATTAAAACCAAATTAGCACAAAAATTACCTAGATTGACACCAAAAATAAAATTTCCTCAATCCCCGGCAACGGCGCCAAAAACTCGATGTGAAATATTCGCAAGCGGACAAAATCGCACAAGTAATAAAGAGTGAATAGAGTATCGTCCCACAAGGATGTTTTGGCAATTTCAAATCAATGACAAAATAAGCAATTAACACACTAAAATGGCAAGCGAATTGTTGATTTGGTTTTTACCTAATGCTAAACAAGTAAATTGAAAGAGTACTAAGTAAATGACACTTAAATGATTAACAAAGCAACAAACCAGAAATTTTGTTTCAAGCAAAGTAAACACTAAGGTTCCTAATTTCACCACTTCTTATCCAACTAAACTCCATTGGTTCATTAATTCTCACTTCTCAATTTAGTTGTTGACAATAGATTTCCCAAATTATCCAATGTTCTATTCCTAGATACACTGAAAGTATTTTCAATAGAATCCCTGTTATTCCTAACATTCGATTTCATATCAAAAATCCCTTAAGCATAATGGAACTCAATTAATGATTGCATAAGTCTTGAACCTATATTCCTATGGTTCATACAACCTATGTCTTCTATGGACTCTTGCAACCCTAGGTTTATCCTTCCGGTTTCAACCTAGACTAGACATCATTCAAATGGTGATCAAGCATTTGAAAGCAATAAGCATATCCACAGAAAATCAACAACATAAAAAGAGATTCAAGAACCAGAAACCAATTTCATTTAATCTTCAAAGAAGGGTTCCATTAGGACCCTTAGTTAGAGGATTAGTTCCTCATAACTAAGGAATACAATATAAAATCAGAAATGGCAGTCATTAAATACAAGAATAAAAAGAAAAGAAGGAAAAACCCCTTAACCCCCTTGCGCTTGCAACAATGACTGCTGTAGAGAGCTCTCCCCAAAACCCTAGGTTTTGCTCCAAAGGTCAAAAAGTCCCCCAAAACCCTAGAAATCTAAGCTTATATACCCTTATAACTCTTCAGTCGTTCTATCTAATAAGTCTGTGCCATTTTGAGTGGGACCATTTGGATTTAGAGAGAGATCGTCATTTTACAAATCTTCAGAATCCTTGCGCGATTCTGGCCGATCGATCGGACAGAGGTCCGATCGATCGGACTTCTCTTCTGTCTGATTCTGTTTTCTTGACGTCCGATCGATCGGACCATCAGGCCGATCGATCGGATTTTCTCTCTGTCTTCACTTCTTGGCTCTTTTCTCTTCAACTTGCTCCTTTTCTTCCATATTCGCCCTTACACCTGAATTACACAATTAAACACTCTTTAGGCATAAATAGTCCAAAATAACTCTAAAACAATGCAAGATTTCATGTAAAATGATGCACAATTATATGAATATAATTGGCATATCATATTCCATGTAAGCATCCAACTTTTCCTAAGTTAAAAAAACCATAGTTCACATTGTACACTCCTTTCCTGTATTTCCACAAACTCTGATGATAATATGAAGTTGTGTTGATGTTCTTCTTCTTGAACAGTACTGTATTGATTATGTAAGAAGAAGAGTGTGCTTGAAAATATGGCATCTTGAAGATTTCAGGGGCGAGTAAAACTAAAAAAGATGGGGGTCTATTCCACTGTTTGAAAAGAGTGTATCAATTGGTATCGGAGTTGGTGATTCCTACATCTCTCTTCCAGTGATAGGTTAAGGTCGAAAGAAGGTTTGTTTGATCTTGATTCCGATTTGATCCTTATTGTTCCTTTCCTAAGCATGCAAAGCCACCGTAAGCGAGCGGTCATAGCCATGGAGAATCATGTCTTCAATTTGGAAGCAACCATGGATAAAATCTCTATCACCGTCGAAAACCTTCAAATCTCTATTGCAAATCTGTCTGCATCTCTCGAGTTGCTTCTTTATTCTACGTTGATTGTCGATTTTGAGAGATTGCGTCACGATTTGATCCATCAAGATTCAAGATCTATGGCGGATGATCATCAATCTGAGTTAGGGCTTACAAGTGCACACAAGGTGCTTGACGAACTGGCTTAACCAAGTATGAAACCTTGTGCAATTTATGTTACGGACTATGTACAACAAGGAGGTTAAAAGAGGATTTTTACCCCTAATTTATGATCCTATTGACCGCCAAAAATGTGAATCCAAGTGTGAGATAGATGAATCGACTATGATTGTGAAAAAGGATAGAAAAAATTTATTTCAGTCCAAATACGGTGAATATTTGCAAGAATGTCAACATTTTTTAGTGACGAGATAAAGTTTATGACATGAATATGCTTGGTTCCCATTTGTTAGTCAATATGGCTCCATTTGCTTTAGGATGGTTTTGTTTACTGAAGCAATGTTATCAATGGGATCCAAGAGGCAAAGTTTGTGATAAGATTTCCTTTCCCTCGTTTGATGGTATAGAAGATTTCTCACATCAAATTGCAAGAATGATGGGGCTGATAAATGATTCTCAGTTGATACAAGCTGGAGTTAGAACTATTTTTGATAAGGATATTGCTTCTGAAATGAAGAGGAGTGTTGTTTATAGTATGACTATACCTGAATTTCAGGATTTGCTTAGAAAATTTAGAATATACACAGCTCAATATGTAAGGATATTAGGGATTCATATAAGATACCAGAAGCTTGTGGTAATGGATCAAGAGAGAAGTAGACATGAAGTTGCCTTTTCAGGAGAAGTATGTTGTGCAGCAGGTTTCCATATTGGGGACTTAGAAGATATTGGGGTCTTACAAAATTCTTTTAGAAGCGAGATACTTGACAATGAGAACCCTTACAAAGATGATAATGGTGTTCTCCTTGTAGTGATTGAGTTTGGAGCTGGGAGAGGGTACTTTCTAGTTGAGAGGAAGTCATACAAGCTGAAGGCTGATCGACCCTTGTGGCAGAAAGAGAGCTTGATTTCAGAGCATTTGAGAATTGACATTGAGGATCTAAATTTGAGTGATGTCGAGTTTTTACATGGAGTTCCTTATTTTGCTATTGATAAATACCTTTGTGGACCTACAATAGATTTGACTTTAAGATGTTGCCTGGGAGAACAATCTAGTGAATATAATCTTGAGCAGAGCATTGTTCATCATTATCTGATAGGTATGGCTTTAATGTAGTTGAGAGGATTTATGTAGAAGCAGATCATTGACATGGGGATATTGATGTGGATCATGGAACGTGGTTTCAAAATACAGCCGTGAAGATCACAATGTGGAGGAAGCCATTAGGACAATGATGAAGAGTTTGTAGTCAAATTGTGTGACTTTCAACTCTTGACTTCTTATATTGGTCATTTTGGTTTGCTCTGGATGTTCATTCTTTGAGGACAAAGAATTTTTCAAGGAGGAAGAAATTGATATGAACCTGGGATTATATTAGGCATTATTAACTAGTTTAAGTCGGTTATGTTTTAAAATATAAACATGTATTGTTGAGAAGGTCAATGATATTCTAGCATTCATAGACAAGATATCCGGCCATTCATTGACGAATATATTGTATTAGTTGTATATTTGTTTAGTTTCCTTATATACTTAGAATAGATTAGCGTGATTGTAGAAAATCTCTTGTATAAAGCAACGTCTCCTAATTCAATAGAATTTATTGAAAGGCAAAATATTCTTTTCCTTATTTTACATGGTATCGGAGCAGGGAACGATACCCTAGCTCTCTGTAATTTTTTTGCCTTCTTTTATCATCACTTCCATTATCATGGCCAACGAGAAACCTTCAAATGGAGGCAAGACTGATGCTGTCAATCCATATTTTCTTCATCATTCCGATCATCTAGGAATGATTCTTGTTTCCAAGCCCCTCACTGGAGATAATTATTCGACATGGAGTAGAGCCATGACAATTTCTTTGAACGCCAAATCCAAGTTAGGCTTCATAGATGGGACCATCAAAATGCCGTCTGCCACAGACAAACCAGCCGACTATGCTCGTGGAACAAATGCAATGATATGATCCTCTCTTGGATTCTAAATTCAATCACAACGGAACTTGCAGACAATGTCATTTTTTGCCACTGTCCAGGGGGTATGGGAAGATTTTAGGGATTGTGTTTCTCAAGGCAATGCCCCTCGTCTTTTTCAAATTGAGAGGGACATTGATTGTCAATTTATTGGCTTTAGCAGCTGCCCAGAATTGGTCCCTTCACCAACTTGACGTCAACAATGCTTTTCTTCATGGTGATCTCCATGAAGAAATTTATATGTCTCTACCTCCTAGTCTTCGGCGATAGGGGGAGAATCTAGTGTGTGGCCTTCACAAATCGCTATATGGTATAAAGCAAGTCTCCTGACAAGGGTTTGCCAAGTTCTCTAATGCCATTCAAGCTGCTGGATTTGTTCAATCTAAAGTAGATTAGTCGTTAATCACATGTCGGAAAGGCAAATCTTTTACAAGTTTGCTGATATATATTGACGACATTCTTATCACGGGAAATGATGTCAATGCCGTATTAGCTCTCAAGCAATTTCTACATAGTCTTTTTCAGATTAAAGATTTGGGTGATTTGAAGTATTTTCTGGGCATCGAAGTTTCTCGGTCAAAGAAAGGTATTTCCATCTCGCAACAAAAATATGATTTTAGAAATTTTAAAAGATGGTGGATTTTGGGGTGTTAAACCAGTGAACTTTCCCATGGAACAAAACATAAAGCTCTCGGATTTAGGTGAATTGCTCAAAGATCCATCTCAATGTAGGCGACTTGTTGGACACCTAATTTATTTGACTGTTACTCGACCAGATATCACCTATTCGGTCCATGTGTTAAGTAGATTCATGCATGCACCACACAAACCACACATAGAAGCTGCCTTGCGTGTGTTGCGTTATTTGAAAAATAGTCCAGGACAAGGTTTGTTTTTCCTTTCTCAGAATGATTTATCTTTGTGAGCATTTTCTGATTCAGATTGGGCTGGTTGTCCAATATCTCGAAGATCCACTACGGGCTATTGTGTTTTTTTGGGATCTTCTCTTATTTCCTGGTGGACAAAGAGGCAGAAAATTGTATCTCTCTCCTCGACAGAAGTCGAATATAGAGCCATGGCAGGTACACGTTGTGAATTATCCTGGCTACGCTCATTATTGACAGATTTGAGGATATTGCATCTGAAGCCAGCATTGTTATATTGTCATTTTATTCACTCTCCATGAAAGAATTGTCATTTTATTCATGACAACAGACAAGATGGTTCAGTTGTGACTAAACATGTTACATTGCTTCAACAAATCAGCTTGCGGATGTGTTCACCAAGCCATTGGGAAATGAAGCTTTCTCAATTATGGTACGCAAGTTGAGAGTTCTCGATATTCACTCTCCAACTTGAGGCGGAGTGTTGAGAAGGTCAATGATATTCTTGCATTCATAGACAAGATATCCGGACATTCATTGACGAATATATTATATTAGTTGTATATTTGTTTAGTTTCCTTATATACTTAGAATAGAGTAGCGTGATTGTAGAAAATCTCTTGTATAAAGCAACGTCTCCTAATTCAATAGCATTTATTCAAAGGCAAAATATTCTTTTTCTTATTTTACATGTACTAGCTACTCCAAAATTAGTCTTGATAATGAAATGGAAATGATGAAGTCTTTCTTCACAACTTTCTGTGCTCTTCCTCTGTGGTCTCTTCTCCATTCTTGCTAGATCAAGGTTTGAAAGGAGTGTATCACATGAATCTAGGTTTATCAAGAATTATGTCCCAACTAGGTTTTTCAGGAAATCAATGTTTGGTCCTGTTAATATGAATGAACCAGTTATAACATTGAAATTTTTTAATGTTAAGATGAATGAATCAGGAGTAACGTTGAGTTATGTCCCATATTACATAGTTAATTACTTTATGTAATATAGGACTTGCTATTGATATGACATCTTGGACTTAAGCCAAAACAATTTGCATTAAGTTTGTTTTTTTAATGAGAATAATCAATGGTATCTTTTAATTATGTTTTATTTACATGTTAATTATGCCATTAAACTATGAGGAGCTAAGCCCTACATGATTAGCCATAGCCATCCAAAGTTTGTTAAGTAACGTCAGGGACAGAGTCAGGATTTCAGACAAAGGGGGGCCAAGAAATTTAGCGGGGGTTCCCCCGAAATTTTTTTTAGGACTAAGTGTTGTTTTTGTAAACTCACATTTCACCTGTCATGGAATTAGGTCATCTCCGTCATTTGACTAACTTTGTCAGTTTGTTGTAGTTGAGACTTGAGTGCTGAGTGTTGAGAGTTGAGAGACGGAGAAAGATAGAGAGCACTTGAGCAAAGTTAGGTGGGTTTGCGCCTTTGGTTTTTGGAGATTTTGCAGAGAGGTCAAAGTGGGTTTAAGGGGTAAGTTTAATGGATTTAGAATAAAAGAAATTTAATAGGATCGTTTTGGAAAAAATATTTTTTAAAGGGGAAACATTTAAAAATGGTTAGTATATATGATATTTTTAAAAAAATTAAGGGGGTAAAATAGAAAAGATTGATAATATAAGGATATTTTTCAAAAAACAAAGGGGGTAAAATGGAAAAGATTGATAATATAAAAGTATTTTCAAAAACAAAGGGGGACAATTGCCCCCTTACTTTACACATAGATCCGCCCGTGTAACATGATTGGTATTTTATTGGTACAACTTTTATTTTGTTATTTTGACATTGTCAGCTGAAGGCTTTTTCTAGAAAACTTAGCATTGAATTAGGGTTTCATTTCACATTTAACAATAATTGCAAAAATTTTGGATTAGAATTGAGTTAGATTCTTAATAATTGGTATCAGAGACATCCTCGTAATTGAGTTTGAGTGATAGAAAAGATGACTTATGGGATTTTGTAGAGTTGGTTTTATCTAATTATATAGCGGTGTTGTAAAAATCGGACCAAATCAGCCACTCAGATCGAGACCCAGCCATAGGTCTAGTATGGAGTTAGTGAAAAACTAAAATTTTGGGGTCATGTATTAAATAATTATTGTTAATAAATTTAAATAACATTGATGATTACGTTAATGTTATTAGACTAATTAATGCAAATTATTTAAAGGAAAATTTATCAAAAGTTCTCTCGATTAAAGATACTAAGCCACCGCTTAATGAAATAAACAAAGGATCCAGGGGAGATTCAATGTCAAAAAAAAACACTGGACTCCTTCGGATAAATGTCTCTTTTCTGCAAATATTGTTAAAGAAACAAGGTCCGACCAGATGGTGCCATCGAAGACCCTTGAATTCCTCCTTGGATGGTTGTCCAGCTCCTTTAATCCGACGGCATTGTGTTGATTCCTTTAGCTCTTAATCACGGGTGGCTATCCAATCAAATACAGAATCTCGCCATCAAGTCTAGCCAGACCTTGGTAATAAGGAGTACAAACCCACCCTAGTTAAAATACCGTCATAAAATGGCCTATAACGACCCATACCGAAGGGGTCTGCAGAATTATTAAATTAACCCTAAACATATAAATTTAAAGCAAATTCCTCCAAGATATTTATTTCATATCCAAAAAAAACCAAATCTAAAATTATCCAACAATTTAAATACAAAATTTAATACATCATATGAATAAAAAATGTAAAAGTTCAAATAATTAAATCCTAAATACTACCAATCAATCCACACTGGTATCCATGGCAATCGCTCATGTTGCGGGATGTTGGTTGCCATCTGCGTTACACACTTGAAAGGGAGACAAATAACGGGAAAAGCTAAATAGCCCAATAGGGGTGTATTACCTAATACAAACCCGAATATCTATAAGAGAAATACTCGAGTGAGCAAAACACAACAATCAAGATACGATAACAGCAAACATAGAACAAGTCTATAAATAAAGCAATCTTATCCAAAAACGATGTAATATAGTAGGACAGGAACAATATAAATATGATCATGCCACAATAACCATCATTTATGCATATACATCAACATGCAAGTAGATATGCTGTCACACACAACACAAACCTGTGTGCATAGTAGTCCAGAACAACCTTCAGAGGCCATGGCACCATCACCATCCAAACCAATAGGTAGCACATGGTAGTCTGGAACCTCCATCGGAAGTCTTGGTGCTCAAATACTCGTATCATCCTGCGGATAACAGAAAGGGGATGTAATCACAGACAATGATCACGTCTCATATTGGTATGTAGCCAGCACGACCATTGCAAATAGCCAGACAACAACAAGGCTACCACAACAATCCATCCAACTCTTCAACCACAATCAAATCCACCATTCCAACAACAACTCCAACACAATGGAACTAATAACTCCTCAACAACTCATGATCACAAGCCATAATGATGCATGGATTTTTATAAATTTTCCATGTACAATAAATAATTCGTAAACATGTTTAGAATATAATTTATTTTTTAAAATATTATGCAAGACTCTACGAAAAATTTAATAAGACTAAAATACTTTTATTTGAGTTAAATACTTTTTAAAAATTTTTCTATTTAAATAGGTACAAAATAAATTTTCATTAAATTTTGTAAATTTGAAAGAAATTTAAAACAAAATAATTCTATTTTAAAATTTTTACCAACCCAATTTCCAAATCAATGCATACCTAGCTACATGACGAAATAAATTTTCAATCAAAAAGGGCAAACGAATTATGAATGAAATCTAAAACAACAAAAGGATAAAATTGTAGATATAATAATCAAAGAGTCACAACCAACTCCTGATGTGGATGACATTAGAAATTTATCAACCAACAAACCAGCCAAACGACCCAAGAATAAAGGAACCCCTATATGCCATAAAAGGAATCAAAACTAACAACAAAACAAACTAGCTCTACACGAGCCCAATAAGATACAACTCTAACTAACTAATAATTTCTAATTTAGATGACATTAAGCAATTTACTGAGCAGATAAATAATAAGGAAAATAATACTAAAAAAGAAAAAGTTGTGTATTAGAGGCCAAAAATATCATAACCCTTACCTTGATAGCAGTGTATGACAAATTATGCATCTACTGCATCTCTTGATCCCTTATAAAAATGCCGATGTATCGCGGGTTACTAATGATCTGATTTACTAGCCGATCTAAAAATAATTTCTTTAGGTTGTATTTGGTATCACTTCCAAAAATTTTGAAAATAAAAATAAAAGACAAAAACATAAAACATAAAACATAAAATGAAAACATAAAATTGAAACTTGTTTGGTTGAACACTTAAAACTGAAACCTGAAAGCATAAAATTGAAAAAAAAAAAATTTCATAATAATGAAATATATCCACACCACTATATTTTTTATAACTACAGCATTTGCCGTGCTTCACCATTGAAAACATTAGCAGAGAGAAAAAATAGATAAGAAATAAAACAATAACCCAAAGTATATTTGATCATTGTCTTCATATCTCTATGCAATTTACAATTTGAAATCTTAAAGAAAGTGTAATCTATAATAAGTGTAACTAGTTCTGTTTTCAAAACTTTTAAAAACATTCTTTTCTTGTTTTCAAAAATTTTTGAAAACTGTTTTTGGTTTTCATAAAAACCAAAACAGAAAATACAAACAAACAATATTTTTTGTTTTTATTTTCTATTTCTTGAAAACTAAAACATAAAACGAGAAACAAAAGTGATACCAAACACACCCTTAGTCTCCCAATTATTTTAATTATTTTTTTGGCCTGTATGCCTGGCCAATTGGGCCTTAGACCCATTTACACTAACGGTCAAGCTGGTCAATGATCAAATAACCAAACTACATCAAATGAAAACTAATAGGCCAACTCAGACGGTTGATTCATATTTAGGCATTATTCACTTACCTCGAGAAACGTTCGACGACTCAACGAACACTAAAAATACTTAAAACATCCCCCGACAATATACCCAGATCAACTATCTCCAATATACCTAAGCAACCAGTGTGAAAACCCAATTTGAAAATACTTTTTATCAAAATCATTGATTCTCATACAATAAGTTTTCGTTGTTTTCTATGTGATTGCTCTCCTTGGGTTTATTTCTTTCGCCAATTGGTAATTTTAGTTTGAAGATGAGTGTTGTAACCTTGTTGTTTTAGTCCTTCCTCCGAGCTTCTCATGTTTATTTTTTTACGACTATATCCCGTCACGGTTATTGTAATAACCCGAACTTCTTTTCTTACAGAAATTAGGTAGGACCAACATGTGTTTAGTATATAGATATATTTAAAACCATTAGAAATAAAAAGCAAGTGAATTGGGACTGTACAAGTGGTTTAAAAACGGAAAATTTGGATTACAGGTGTACTGTCCGGATAGCTTTTAAAAGCTGTCCGGATAGCTTTAATAAAATAGCGCAGATCTGTCAAATAGGCAGAGGTGTCCGGATACCCTTCTAGGAGAAGGGTGTCCGGACACCTCTTTAAAATCAGCCCGTGAATTGTTTTAAAAACACCCATTTCGTGATTTCTCTTGAAATACCCGACCTAAACAAACCCTAAACCCCATTTTCTCTCAAATTTTCTCCGGTTGTATTTCTAGATCCTATTGTTGATTGAAGTGGCAAGCTTGAGTAGGTAAAGTTCAAGAACTTGGAAAGTTTTGGGTAAGAGAAGGTAATGTTTTCTGGATTTATTGGGTTAATTTGTGTTAGATTTATGAAATTGAAGTTGCTGTATATTGATTGGAGGATGGACCTATCGAATAATAGGTCGATTGTGGCCGGAGAATTCAAGGTTGAGTATTGGTTTACATAACTAGTTTTTGAAGTGCGAGGTAGGGAAATTCCACCCTTTGCTATTCTCTTTGAATATGTCTTCCTATTGAGAACATTTATCCTTCCCCATTGTTTATTATGATGCGTTCTCGCCTTAATTGCACCTAAGGAAGAACAACCCCACTTGGTGTTTTATTCATTGTATGATTTGAGTTATATTGCATACCCTACTTGTTCAATTTTCCATTGAGCATGAACTATTCTTGAACATGCATCATGTAGTATATATATATATATATATAGATATATATATATATATGTAGGTTGTATGTAGATCCTATTGCATCGCCATATTGGACATACATTGTAGTTGCATGGTAGATGTCGGGTATGTACCCGTATATCTCCTAGTTGTGATTGATGTGAAATATGGAATGTCATTGGGTCGTTTAGGGTTCCTAAAAGTACGGGAATGCCGGTGGGCCGAGTCAGGATTTCATATGTGTTCGAAACACCATGCGATGATGCCATTGGGCTATTCAGGGTCCTGATATGTATAGGGATGCCGGTGGGCCACGTTAGGATCTCGTATGGTGTGGTTATATACTTGTGTTTGGTGTACATGATGTTAGCTATCATATTGTTGTATTTGTGCATTTCTTTAGTATTTCAGCCTTGTATTATTCACTTACTCTTTATTATTCCTTACTAGGCCTTTCGCTCTCCCTTTCTTTCTCCTATTCTCTCCTCGCAGGTGAGTCTAGTTCCGGTACTAGGGTCGCGGATCAGGAGGAGGGTGCGTGACATGGATGGACCCCTGGAGAGTGATAGGACTAGATGGTTCTAAACTTTGATTATGTTATTACTATTTTATCGTACTTATTTTCTTAGTTGAGACGCATTGTGTGGTATCCTTCGATGGTGGGAAGGACGGTTGGGAGGGCACTCCGTGTGATCGGGACTCCCGAATCGGGTTTGTGGACTTTGTGTCCTGACGATTTCTTATGTTTGTGGGATTGCTACTTGTGTTGGTTGTTGATTATACATGTTATTGTGTGTGGAGAAATTATGTGTGATTGCTAGGTGGCCTGAACTCCTGCTTAGATGTGAAATTGATTGATGATATGAGATGTTAGGTGGCCTGAGGCCCTGCTTAGACTTGAGAATTGAACTGTGTTATGAATTGTTAGATGGCCGGAGGTCCTGCCTAGGTTGTGAATATATTTGTGATATTGCTGCGCGTTTACTCTAGGTTGGCATCCTTCGTATTATGGGGAGGTGCTGTCGCAATTTTTGGTGGTGTGATGATTGAATTAATTATGGTTTGATTTAGATGGTACCAAAAGTAATGTAATCCGAGTCGGGGCGTTACATTTTGGTATTGGAGCGCCAGTGGGTAGAGTCAGGATTCCATATGTGTTCGAAACATCATACGATGATGCCCTTGGGCTGTTCAGGGTCCCGATATGTATAGGGATGCCGGTGGGCCAAGTTAGGATCTCGTATGGTGTGGTTATCTACTTGTGTTTGGTCTACATGATGTTAGCTATCATATTGTTGCATTTGTGCATTTCTTTAGTATTTCAGCATTGTATTATTCACTTACTCTTTATTATTCCCTACTGGGCCTTTCGCTCACCCTTTCTTTCTCCTATTCTTTCCTCGTAGGTGAGTCTAGTTCCGGTACTAGGGTCGCGGATTAGGAGGAGGGTGCGTGACATGGATGGACCCCTGGAGAGTGATAAGACTAGATGGTTCTAAACTTTGATTATGTTATTACTATTTTATCGTACTTATTTTCTTAGTTGAGATGCATTGTGTGGTATCCCTATTCGATGGTGGGAAGGACGGTTGGGAGGGTACTCCGTGTGATCGGGACTCCTGAACCGGGTTTATGGACTTTGTGTCCTGACGATTTCTTATGTTTGTGGGATTGCTACTTGTGTTGGTTGTTGATTATAGATGTTATTGTGTGTGGAGAAATTATGTGTGATTGTTAGGTGGCTTGAGACACTGCTTAGATGTGAAATTGATTGATGATATGAGATGCTAGGTGGCCTGAGACCCTGTTTAGACTTGAGAATTTAACTGTGTTATGAATTGTTAGATGGCCGGAGGCCCTGCCTAGGTTGTGAATATATTTGTGATATTGCTGCGCGTTTACTCTAGGTTGGCATCCTCTGTATTATGGGGAGGTGCTGTCAAAATTTTTGGTGGTGTGATGATTGAATTAATTATGGTTTGATTTAGACGGTACCAAAAGTAACGCAATCCGGGTCGGGGCTTTACATTTTGGTATCGGAGCCAGGTTACAAAATATAGGATCTGTGTATGAGTCCAGGGAAGTGTGTATAGTATGTTAGTGAGTCTCCAGGCCATGTCACGACCGCCACTGATTCGGTATGTATTCTTTCTCCATAAACTCATGTTTGAGTTGATTGTTGAATTGTATTATCTGTGGTGATACAGATGGATACTCGTAGGACGACTCGATCTTCTCGTACTGTGAAGGCCCCCTAGTGTCGAGGGCAGATGAGGGAGACCGAGAGGCCGAGTTAAAGGCCGAGGTGGTAGGATGACACGTACTATTAGGCATACTTATATCACACAGGAGTCGGTACCCGATTCTGATACAGGGACTAGGGAGGAGGGGATTGTACAGGACGAGCCACATACGGAGAGTGGCCAGCATGCGAAGACCACGGTTGTTCCACCAGGGCAAGTGCGGGAGACCCCCGGGGTGCAGGTGACCCTTCCTACTATTGAGGAGTCACCAACATCTATGAGGGACATTATGGAGATAGTGAGGTCACTAGCTCAGGTGGTACTGACTCAGATGGTTAGGGCACCAGTGGACTGCAGTGAGGGGCAGATTTCAGGAGCTGATATTGAGGATAGAGCTGTACCGAGGCCGGGATGAGAGTTATATGAGATGGATGTAATATCCAGACCCGATTATACATTGTTCATAGTACTTTGACACGTTAATCGAGGTGGAGTAAATCTCGGTGATCGTGAATCGGGATTTGGGAAGAATAAAAATTAAATCAAGATAAAAATATGAATCTATTTTTAGTAAATGGGGGATTTAAAAAGAAAATTTTTGGAGCGAGAATCACTTAAATCGGATTTAAATTAGATTTATTATGAATTTTTGAAGTTCATTGGAACATTTTATTAAGGGGTGTTTTTGAAAGATGGGTGTTTATGAAAGTAAAAAGATTGTATAAAAGAAAAATTAAAATAATTAAAAAATTAAAAAAGCAAATATGCCCTCACTCTCACACGACTTTCTCTCTCCTCTTTCTCTCTCTCTATCACGGTTTACAGGCTATTCCGACGATTCCGACGACGTTGACGGTCATGGTTGGTACCAAAAGAAGTGTAGGAGTGAGGCGAGTATAACTCAAGTTGAATCACATCGAACGGAGCTCCGGTTTGGGAGAACCCTAGGATTGAAGTTCCAGCCACCGTGAACTTCCTTTGGTCGATCCGGCCGATTCTGACAACGGTTTGGCTTGTTTCAGGTACCTATGAGTTCATCTCATCGAGCTCTTCAATTTGGTGTAAGATTTGACAGGTTTGGGAGGCCGGATCGTTGGCGGTGGTGTTGAATGGGTTTGGCCCGAGTCTGGCCGAGTTGACCCGGTTTGACTCGGTTTGACCCGGTCAACCCATTGGACTCGGTTTGACCCGGTCAACCCATTGGACTCGGTTTGACCCGGTTTAACCCATTTGACTAGGTTTGACCCGATTTAACCCATTTGACCCATTTGACTCGGTTTGACCGTTGACCATAGTTGACCGAACGTATTTTAACTGTATTTTCGTATATCGTGTTTTTCGATGTAGACGGTGATCCCAGTTGAGATTCGAAGCGGGTTGACTTTCGAAGTCAAGGGTTTGACGGGGACGCGTGTGTGGTATTCGCATTTTGATTTTCAGGTAGGGGTTTCCGTGTCTCTCGCGTGTGGTTCCAATGTTTCGGTTTCACGGACTCTTATTATATTGTGGTTTTGTCGGTTTCGGGGGTGGAAATTCGACCTGTTTGTATGTTTTATACGTTTTCTCTGTTGATTACCATTGTTGGTATGTTTTTAGGAGTGACATGATTAGAGGTGATTGATGTAGATTGTGGGGCCCATATAGGAGCCCAATATATCGGATTATGATGGATTATACAATAGACCGGGTACGTACCTGTAGACTGTCTGAGGTGAGGTGCATCACAGGGGACACTTTCTGGTGTAGGTCATGCTATCGGGATATCCGATCCTCATCCAGTTTCGGTGTGGACCTGAACTGGGAGACACCCAACGGGGATTAGGGTGGGTCGAGGGGTGGATTATGGATTATGGATTACCGGAGACTGGTGTTTGTGGTTACGGTGCTGTATAGCTTTATCGGCTGTCATGTTACTTAGTTGGATTACTGATAGTTACATATTAATTGTACTTCATATTATGCGTCATATTCCTTGATTTCTTATTTCTGGATATCGGTGTTCTCTTTCTATGCCCTACTGAGCTTCTTGGCTCACCCCTCTTCTTGTTTTCCCTTTCAGGTGAGTTGGATATAGGTGACGATGGTCAGCGGTGGGACGCATGAGCTGGTGTGTAGTCTCGAGCTGTTTCTTTAGCCGAGTGTGAGGACTTTGGGTATTATATTTTGTATATATTACATATTTACTCAGTTTGATCTCGGGTAGATATGTCTTCTTATTTCCGCTGTGTATAGATACTCCGATGGTTTTGGTGGGTGTATATATGGTATTTTGGAGAGACTGTTTCCTTATATGTTCAGGAGTTGTTTTCATTTTATATACTTTATTAGGTTTATATATATTGGATTAAGGCTTGGTTCGGGGGATAGGGTCCCCTATCGGTCACGTTCTTGTAGGTATAGGTACAATTCGGTATACCTTAGGAGAGAGGGACGTGACATGGAGCAGTTGCGTAAGACAAATCCCCCGGAGTTTTCTAGAGAGGGGGAGGGTTTTGAGGCTGGGGAGTGGTTGCACCAGATGAGCAGGAGATTGGATACCTTGGCCATACCGGACAGTAGGAGGATGATGTTGATCTCATATTATTTGAGGGGGACAACTTTCGAGTGGTGGGATTCCCAAAGGAAGAATGATTTGACTTGGATGTCCTTTGAGTTACTATTCATGCAACGATTCGTGCCACGGTCTTTCCAGGTGGATAACGCCATGCAGTATCTTGATTTGGTGCAGACACCCGAGATGACAATGTCACAGTATACCAAGAAGTATGAGGAGTTGTACAAGTATGGGAAGAAGTATGCTCCAGATGATGAAAGTAAAGCTGAGAAATACCGAGACAGTCTACTTCTGAGCATCTGTAGGATGGTGATTGCTTCTAGGGTGAGGACTTATGATGAGATGGTGGATATGACACTAGAGTTGGAGCGAGGAGAGCGCAACTCCCGCCAGTATTGGGATGTGCAGAAAGGTCGTAAAGCTTCAACAATTAGTGGCAGTGGAGGAGGTAGCCAGAAGAAACCGAGGACTGAGTTTCAGGGCTTGAGAGGCCAGAAGGTTGATCAAGGCAAAGGTTCGGGGCCAAAGGATGGCAAGATTGTGTGCTTCAAGTGCAGCCGGGAAGGCCATAAAAAGAATCAGTGCACTATCTTGGGAGTCAAGTGTTATGGGTGTGGTATGATCGGTCATAAGAAGCATGAGTGTCCACGGGGTGGCAGAGCTTCAGAGCAGTCACAGGCTCCGGGTTGACCACCACCAGCTCCTACTCCAGCTCTTCCTTCTACTATTTTGTTAGGAGGGTGGGGCTAAGCAGCAGACGACATTGACTCATGGGAGAGCATTTGCATTAGGACACCAGGAGGCACCTGAGCATCCTAACTTCATTGGAGGTACCTTTCTCATTTTAAATTGCTGGGCAAAGCTGTTATTTGATTCAGAAGCTACGACATCATTCATTTCTGCATCCCTTGCACGCGCATTGAGTTTGAAAATCTCTCCAATGAGGCTAATGTTTACGGTAGACATCCCTTTTGGACATTTCACTTCATTGGAGGGTGTAGTTCTTGATTGTGTGTGCCGGTTTGGTAGTATAGCCCTAAAGGTTGATTTGTATGTCTTAGACTTCAAGGATTTTGATGTAATCCTTGGAGTAGATCGGTTAACAAAGTATCATGTGTTGATGGACTTTTGGGATAGAAAGGTCACTCTTAAACTACCTGAAGGTGGGGAGATACAGTTACACGGATCGAAGGGTGTCCCATGTCCTCACTTCATGGACAACCCTTCATATTAAAATTGTAGGATCACGAGTTTGATGACATCGGCACCTAGGGGTGATGTAGCTACTCTGACACGTGTGGTAGAAGAAAACATGGATGTATTTCCAGATGAGTTACCTGGATTACCACCGAAGGGGGAGATTGACTTTACCATTGAGTTGCATCCGAATGTTAAGCCGATTTCAATTCCACCATATCGAATGGCTCCGGCATAATTGAAGGAGTTGATGACTCAGTTGAAAGAGTTGCAAGACTTGGGATTTATTAGACCGAGTGTGTCCCCGTGGGGAGCACCAGTATTGTTCGTAAAGAAGAAAGATGGCTTGTTGAGGATGTGTATAGACTACCGGCAATTGAACAAGGTTACAATAAAGAACAAGTATTCGAAGACGGCATTTAGGACACGATATGAGCATTATGAGTTTTTAGTGATGCCATTTGGGTTGACAAATGCTCCGGCGGTGTTTATGGATTTGATGCAAAGGGTCCTTCGCCCATTTTTGGATAGATTTGTGGTTGTGTTCATTGACGATATTTTGACTTATTCTCCGACGATAGAGGAGCATGAGGAACACTTGAGGTTAGTGTTGCAAACATTGAGAGATAATCAATTATATGCTAAATTGAGTAAATGTGAGTTTTGGGCTACGGAGGTAAAATTCCTAGGCCACGTGATTAAGCAAGAGGGCATTGCGGTAGATAACTCTAAGGTTGAATCCGTGTTGAATTGGGAGAGACCTAAGAATATTTCAGAGATTAGGAGTTTCTTGGGATTAGCGGGGTATTATAGAAGGTTTATCCAAGACTTTTCAAGTGTTGCCGCACCTCTGATGCAACTCACACGGAAAGGTACACCGTTTGTGTGGTCCAATGAGTGTGAGAAAGCTCTTAAGGATTTGAAGGGTCCGTTGACATCTCCACCGGTATTAGTGGTTCCGGAGAGGAGTGTATGATACCAAGTGTATTGTGATGCTTCCGGAGTGGGGTTGGGTTGTGTGTTGATGCAAAGAGATAGGGTAGTGGAGTATGGTTCTAGATTGTTGAAGATACATGAGAAAAACTATCCGGTTCATGATTTGGAGTTAGCGGCAATTGTATTTGCTTTGAAGCAATGGAGGTATTATCTTTATGGAGAGAAATTTGAGGTCTTTTCAGATCATAAAAGTCTCAAGTATTTATTGACCCAAAGAGAGTTGAATTTCCGACAAAGGAGGTGGATGGAATATTTAGAGGACTATGACTTTAGTTTACAATATCACCCAGGTAAGGCAAATGTGGTTGCGGATGCATTGAGTAGAAAGCATAGAGTTGCTAGTTTGTTTATACATGACTGGGGAATTGTAGAGACAATAAGTCAATTTGGTTTGGAGTTGCAAAGTGTAGAGGAAAATGTGTATTTGGGTAGTATGACTTCTAGACCAATGTTGATTCAAAGGTGATGGATGCACAAAATGGAGACCCGATTTTTTATACATCTGAGGAGGACTCCGGATGGGTTCGGGGTGATGATGGAGGTATGAGGTTTGTGGGGAGATTGATAGTACCCGATGACAAGGAGGTACAAGAGGAGATCATGAAAGAAGCACACCATTCTCGATTTGCTATGCATCCCGGAGGCACGAAGATGTACTAAGATTTGAGAAGAAACTTTTGGTGGAGAGGCATGAAGGCCGATGTAGCTAGATTTGTGGCAAGATGCTTGACATGTGAAGAAGTGAAAGAGGAACACCAAAGGCCGGCGGGTTTGCTACAACCCCTACCGATGGCACAATGGAAATGGGAGATGATCACTATGGACTTTGTGATAGCGTTGCCGATGACACCTAAGCAAAATGATACCGTTTGGGTGATAGTCGATAGATTGACCAAATCAGCTCACTTCCTACCGATGAACAAGACAAACACCTTAGAGTCATTGAGCACATTGTACGTGCAGGAGATAGTGCGACTCCATGGAGTGCCACTATCCATTGTGTCAGATCGAGACCCACGATTAATGGGTAGATTTTGGGGCAGTTTGAGGGAGGCTTTAGGGACACAACTGGATTTCACTACGCCATATCATCCGCAAAGTGATAGGCAGAGTGAGAGGACTATCCAGATGTTAAGAGGATATGTTATGTGCTTGTGTGATAGATTTTGGTGGTAATTGAGAGAAATACCTGCGTTTGGCAGAGTTTGTATACAACAACTCATACCAGAGTAGTATTGGGATGGCACCATTTGAAGCACTTTTATGGGGGACCTTGTAGGTCACCATTGTGTTGGGCGGAGGTTGGGGAGAAAGCAATATCGGGACCCGAAATGGTGAAGGAGGTGAGAGACGGAATTGAAAATATTAGAAAAAGGTTGATCACGGCTCAAAGTAGGCAAAAGTCCTACGCAGATAAGAGGAGAAGGCCATTGGAATTTGTAGTTGGGGACAAGGTATTTTTGAAGGTTAGTCCACGACGTGGCATTCAAAGGTATAGCAAGCAAGGGAAGTTGGCACAGCGGTTTGTGGGTCCTTTTGAAATCCTTGAGCTAGTTGGACCGGTAGCCTATCGTTTAGCGTTTCCACCAAAATTGGCTAAAGTTCATAATGTGTTCCATGTTTCTATGCTATGAAAATATGAGCCGGATCCATCACATGTTTTAGATTGGACTACATTGGAAGTGGAGGAAGATGGAAGCTACACTCTTCAACCGATAAGGATTTTGGATCGAAAGGACAAGGTCACACGATCAAGTGCCATACCATTGGTTAAGGTCTTGTGGATGCATCATGACACGGAAGAGGCAACTTAGGAGGTTGAGTCGAAGATGAAGGAGAAATATCCGCATTTATTCACAAGTCTAGGTAAGTTTTTTTTTAATTTCAAGGACGAAATTTCTTTAAGGGGGAAAGGATGTAATAACCCGAACTTCTTTTCTTGTAGAAATTAGGTAGGACCAACATGTGTTGAGTATATAGATATATTTAAAACTATTAGAAATAAAAACCAAGTGAATTGGGAGTACACAAGTGGTTTAAAAACTGAAAATTTGGGTTACAGGTGTAACTGTCTGAACAGCTTTTAAAAGCTGTCCGGACAGCTCCAATAAAATGGCGCAGATCTACCAAATAGGCAGAGGTGTTCGGACAGCCTTCTAGGGTGTCCGGACACCTCTTTAAAAATCAGCCCGTGAATTGTTTTAAAAACATCAATTTCACGATTTCTCTTAAAATACACGACCTAAACAAACCCTAAACCCCATTTTCTCTCAAATTTCCTCCCTCCCATCAATCTAAGATCATTAACCAAGGTAAGATTGTCCTTTTCAAGTTATTTCAAGTTTGATTCATGACTTCTCTCTCTAGTTTACATGTTCTTAAATTCCTCTCTTTGTCCTAATCTTTGAAGGTTTGAACCCAAACTCAAATCCATGAGTTCCTACATCATTTGAGGCATAAAGAAGCTTGAATCCCTTCATTCTACTTGTTAACTATGGTAAGTTTTCTTAAACCTAAAAGCTAGTATTTAGAGATTGGGTGATTTGGGATTCTAGGGTTTTATGGGTTTTGTAGATTTGAGGGAAAATCTTTAAATTAGATGAAATTAGTGATTTAATAGGTTGATTTAGACTTGTTTATGATTGTATTTCTAGATTCCATTGTTGATTGAAGTGGCAAGCTTGAGTAGGTGAAGTTCAAGAACTTGGAAAGTTTTGGGTAAGAGAAGGTAATAGTTTCTTGATTTATTGGGTTAATTTGTGTTAGATTTATGAAATTGAAGTTGTTATATATTGATTGGAGGATGGACCTATCGAATAATAGGTTCATTGTGGCCGGAGAATTCAAGGTTGAGTATTGGTTTACATAACTAGTTTTTGAAGTACGAGGTAGGGAAATTCCACCCTTTGTTATTCTCTTTGAATATGTCTTCCTATTGAGAACATTTATCCTTCCCCATTGTTCATTATGATGCATTCTCGCCTCAATTGCACCTAAGGGAGAACAACCCCACTTTGTGTTTTCTTCGTTGTATGATTTGAGTTATATTGCATACCCTACTTGTTCAATCTTTCATTGAGCATGAATTATTCTTGAACATGCATCATGTGGTATATATATATATATATATATATATATATATATATATATGTAGGTTGTATGTAGATCCCATTGCATCGCCATGTTGGACATACATTGTAGTTGCATGGTAGATATCGGGTATGTACCCGTATATCTCCTAGTTGTGATTGATGTGAAATGTGGAATGCCATTGGGCCGTTCAGGGTCCCTAAAAGTACGAGAATGTCAGTGGGCCGAGTCAGGATTCCATATGTGTTCGAAACACCATGCGATGATGCCGTTGGGCTGTTCAGGGTCCCGATATGTATAGGGATGCCGGTGGGCCAAGTTAGGATCTCGTATGGTGTGGTTATCTACTTGTGTTTGGTGTACATGATGTTAGCTATCATATTGTTGCATTTGTGCCTTTCTTTAGTATTTCAACCTTGTATTATTCACTTACTCTTTATTATTCCCTACTTGGCCTTTCGCTGACCCTTTCTTTCTCCTATTCTCTCCTAGCAAGTGAGTCTAGTTCTGGTACTAGGATCGCGGATCAGTAGGAGGGTGTGTGACATGGATGGACCCCTGGAGACTGATAGGACTAGATGGTTCTAAACTTTGATTATGTTATTACTATTTTATCGTACTTCTTTTCTTACTTGAGACGCATTGTGTGGTATCCCTATTCGATGGTGGGAAGGACGGTTGGGAGGGTACTCCGTGTGATCGGGACTCTCGAACCGGGTTAGTGGATTTTGTGTCCCGACGATTTCTTATGTTTGTGGGATTGCTACTTGTGTTGGTTGTTGATTATACATGTTATTGTGTGTGGAGAAATTGTGTGATTGTTAGGTGGCCTGAGGCCCTGCTTAGATGTGAAATTGATTGATGATATGAGATGTTTGGTGGCCTGAGGCCCTGCTTAGACTTGAGAATTTAACTGTGTTATGAATTGTTAGATGGCCGGAGGCCCCGCCTAGGTTGTGAATATCTTTGTGATATTGCTACGCGTTTACTCCAGGTTGGCATCCTCCGTATTATTGGGAGGTGCTGTCAAAATTTTCAGTGGTGTGATGATTGAATTGATTATGGTTTAATTTAGACAGTACCAAAAGTAAAGCAATCCTGGTCGGGGCGTTACAGTTATGGTCATCCCTTGTGAGAAGCAGTGTTCTCCAATCCGACCCAAGTATGTCTGCATTGGTTTTTAGTTGGTTGAATTCTATCCAAATAACATCTTCAAGTCCGAAAGGGTGACCTTTTAGGAAGGTAAAGTGCCCCAGTACTTATGAGATGCATTCCCAATTTGTTTTTGTTTTGGGTTAGATTTAAAACTCTGATTTATGTTTTGGTGGTTATGTAGCCGCATTATAATTTTACTTTTTTGCAATAAAACTTCTACCCTTACACAAAAAGTATTAGTGCAGAATGAGTTAGAATAAATGGTTTTGGAAGATTTTACCACTTATTCAATCAAGAGGACCTAAGAATCCAACAAGAGAATGTTGAGAATCGAACATGAGAATGTAGTATGTGATAGGAATAGTATGTTAAAGGCCATTATTTTATGTAATATTCAAACTCGATTTATTTATTTGAATAAACTATATTTATCATTTAAAATGAGAAAAGACATATTGACATCAATGTCTTTTATTCTATATGGTATATGAATTGGTGTTTAGAGTCTAAGCTTACACACGGAAGATCAATTCATAAGTTCCTATCGAATATAAGTAAGCGATCACAGCTAAGACGGAATTAGACAAACCGTCGGCTTGGCTGTGGTATAGTATTTCAGTATACCTATCTTGGTTACGGAGAGTGGCAAAGCTTGAACTTACTATACTAGTACACTTGGAGTGTATTGATCAGGACTACGTGTGAGTCAATTTTTCCAGTCTGACTATATGGAAAATTGTACACTCACACAGACGTTATAGAATTGTTCATATTCTTAATTTATTAAAGATTATTAGTACATGTGCATTTAATGTACGGGACCTTGATTTATTAAAGGGTGAGATCTTTTTGTACAGGTCAACAAACACCAAGTGAGTTGGGTCACCGCATTAATTGTACGATGGAAAATAATCTGTTAATAAAATTCACATCCAATTATGGATTGATGATACCCTCTTGAGAATGCTTATAAGATTTGAGATTGTGTCAAAACCCTACAGGTGGATTTTAATTAATCCAACACATTCAAATAAGTTTAGCGGTAAGATTAAGGAAATATTTAAAGATGTCAATTAAATATTATATGTCAGTGGCATATTTAATTGACGGGTATCTGTAACTTAACGTGAGGAATTTATGAACAAGTATTTCGAAAGGCTCAAATTTAATTTGAGATAAAATGGGGAGTGCAATACTAGAAGATACCGGAAAACCTAAACGGACCGGAATTAGGAGAGGGAGAGGCTTAGGGGCTGGCCCACCTAGGGAGAAAACCCTAGGTGTGGCCGAACCCTATAAATACACACATAGTGTGTGTTTTGTTAACACAAATTTTGAGACACCAGTTGGCCTCTCTACTCTCTATTCGTTTCCACTCGTTTTGGTTTGTGTTCTTCATGTTCTTGGAGAAAAGAGATCACCTTCTCAATCCGAGTTTGGGAATTGGTACATACGGTGGAAGATCCGCAAGTTTAAGCTTAGTATCAAACTCGCTGACTCCATCCTTCATTCTTGATTATTAGAGATCAAATCAAAGAGATCTAAAGGTATATAATCTTCTTGTAATTAATTGATATATAATTTGTGCTATGGTGATTAGTATTTGATAAGAAATTTTTGAAACTAGTCTAGTTATCGTTTATGTCTATGAGGTCCTTATACGCTTCCGCGAGTTACATGTTTCCAACAGTATGTGCATTTGAAAAGGTAATACGCCACAATTTCAACACCAAAAACAAAAGATTCTTGTGGTAGTTTTGTCGTACTCGAGCAAATAATGTTTCCACACTTGCTTATGAATGTTCATGCTTAATGTTGTCATAGAGCAAACAATGGAAATGATGCATAGCCTTCTCAACATTCGGAGCATATCGGCCCATGCAATAAGCCGGTGATTCCAGTCCCCTTTGAACACCTTCACACAGCATAACGTCTTCCATCTGCAAATCACAAAAAGGTTTTCACTCTCACTTCCAAACTTCATCTGCAATAATTAGCAGAACATAACTTGTACGTTTTACCTGCACTTGCTCACTGTCAACTAGACTTGCATCTATGAAATATTTATCGTCCTGCGTTCGGAAACAAAATACCATCATATAAAATAAAATCAGCCGGAGGAACCAATTGACCTATATCGATGGTCTCGAATAGTGCAGAGACATGTAAGAGTAGGAATCACCTTAAGATGTGGTTCAAGGAAGTAGTCAAATACTACTTTGCACATTTTGGGTCCTAGTGGGAGTACAAGATTGGTGTCCATCCAAGGTCCATACCTTATATGATCCCAAAGAATTAGTTGATCAGAAAATAACTAAATCAAACATGGCCATTATAGATAGATGAGCAAGCATTTACCTATTAATCATGAAATTCGGATAGATGAACGCATAGAGAGCTTTCGATCCAAGTCGAAGAGAACCGTTTTCACTTTTTATTGAACCACTTTCGCAGCTCTGGATGCTTACCTTCTCAAACATCTACCATACACATTGGTAACAATCACTTAGATATATACAAAGACAAACACCATCAAATTCCGAGTAGTATAGAGAAGGAAGGGAAGTATACGGTGGTAGAATACGAATCAAGCTTGAGACCAGATGCGAGGCCTTTATGTGCATAAGGCACATGGTAACCACCATCCAAGTAGTTGTCACAAAACACCTGCAAATTGAGGACAAGAATGTAGAGCTAACAAGGCACTTGGGCATAAACAGAGTAGAAAATGCAGAGGACCATACCTTCCAGTTACATTCAATCGTGTATTCGCGTCTGCAAACATGACTTAGCGATGAATCAATTCCATTCGTACTTAGTATCTCGGAACAGCTACCGAGCCATTCACTTCCGATCGTATTGGAATTGATTTCCTCCTGAGACATCTCTTTGTCCAAATTCAGAATTACAAATGGCCCCCAAGTTGCCACTTTTATAGGTACAAGCCCCATATCCTGAACTCCAATGACCAGAGAATCCATAAAATCAATCAAAATTTATAAACAAAAGAAGATAAGAATTACCGTATTGACACGACATCTCATACCTTTTTATTGAAGTTTTCTATCCCTGTTATTCTGTTTGCTTTAAGCAAAGAGCCATCTAGTCCATAAGTCCATCCCTGCAGAAGAAATTTTGTTCACTACATATGTTTAGTAACCGTTTCAACCCAATAAGTCAACAGGTTTAGCGAGGGCAAATATCATTACATTTAAGCACACCCCAACAAGCCCGTATGAGACTTTGGAGTTTGAAAAGTGAGGATTCAGCAACTGAAGAGAGATAGATGAGCCTTGAGATAGCTAAACCACATTATCACCCAATAGTCTAATTTCATTATCATAGTAATCCATTGAGAGATACAATACCGTTTTGTGTCACTTATACATCTAAGGATTAAGTACATACTGATATAAACAGCTCCACATGTTTAATTATTCATATATGAGGCACCGATACGGGTGCGGTGCCACGAATACGAGGATACAAGATACAGTGATTCGTCATTTTCTCATGTAGGATACGGGTATGGCGGGGGTACGGCTAATTTAGTACTCAAACAAAAATATATATATATATGCTAAAAATGATATATAATATTCATATTCCACAGCAAATATACTGACATGCATATATTGGCATATATAATGGCAATACAATGATATATGATTGGTGGGACTAATACAAACCCCATGTGGAGAATGGAGACCAGTCTTCTATTCCTTTCTTAGTTTTAAATTGCAATGGAACCTCAGGACCTATGTACCACGGACACTCTGTTTTGGTCAGAGTGTCGGTGTTCGACAGACTAGTCTTCTATTCCTTTTTTAGTTTTAAATTGCAATGGAACCTCAGGTCGGGACTACAAAATTAGTGGCAGACAGTGAATTTTAAAAAATATCTTTGTTTGGCTATTCGCCTGTGTACAAATGGCGTTCTTATTAGTGGACCATTACTACTCACATTTCAGATTTCACAAATAATGATATAACAAAATTAGAAAACAAAGAGAGAGAGCCGGTTAGATTGACAATCGATTGAGTTAGGTATATGTGTACTAAAGGTTCGATTCTAATGAGAAAAATATTTCTTAGTGATATTTCAAAAAAAGAAAAAAGTGAGAGGCAGAGGTGGCAAACCAAAGAGGTGTAAGCATCAACACCAACCTACCACCAGAGAGGTTTTGTTGACAAACAAGAGATGCAGAGAGCCGAAGAGAGATAACAGAAAGTTGGAGCACGTAAAGTGTCGACTAGAGAGAACACAGAGCTGTCACGAAAGTGAACGAGAGCAGTCGCGAGAAACGCTATTCATTCTAAGTCGTATCGGATTTTGTTAAAAAAATTAAAAAAAAATGCAATTCGTTTTCAGTCACACCAAGTACGTTTTCCGCCGCACCGACAGCGCACCCTCACCGGAAATGCACCCAGTGCAGGTACACGGTCATTTCTGCCACACCGGTGCTTCATCTCTACACCATGGCAATGGCGTGATCAATGAAATGCATGGATGCAGAAATGAAACAACTCAAATATGTATAATTGAAGTAAAAAACAAAAACAGTAATAGTAATTGCAAGTAGAAGCAATACATGATATGGGCAAACGAAGCAAGACTTTGTTGCGCCACTTCCAGAAGCAACAAGAGAGGCATGATGACGACAAACATTGTGGAAAGCAAAGAGCCTCCCATTTTCATCCCTGCACACCACATATTCTACATCTCCTAATCTGCAACCATTCACTACATTAAATTATCCACGTAATTTGTAATCCCAATAGTAAAAATGCATTGAAATTACTCAATAGTAAAAGTCGAACTTACCTTTTCCTTTTTTCCCTTTCTTTTACTAATAATGGAGGAATTTCAAGTAATTGTATATTCCAGAAATAACAATTCAAATATCAATCAGAATAATAATAACAAAAAATTTTAAACCTTCGTGAATTTACCTTCCAGTGAAAAACTGACGAGGGTTTTTTATCTGTTCAGAATATCCTGACAATAGATAAAAAAAAAATAATTATTATTAATATGAAAAGATTAAAAAGAGATCAGAGAAGAGATAGGGAGCATGGCAATCACCAATGGCGTGCCAGCCCCGATAGAAGATCCGTGGCAGCTCGAGTTGGAAAAAAGACGAATCGGTGTACCACGAACTGGGTGGAGTCACTGCTCTCTCGATTGGGATTTTGGGGTCGAACTCCTCCACCATGCGTTCAGCTGCAACAGTTTCGTGACAACAACCACTCAAGATCCGACTCCGATTTCGATCTCGGATCTCTATACTGGGTCTGTGTGAAGGAGGAGCAGCAGCAGTCCCGGGTCTCAGCAACCCTATCGTCGTCGTCTTCATCGTCGTTGTCATAGCTGCATGATTCTGACTTTTTAAAAGAGGATCTGCACACCACAATAATTGTAACCCAAATGAATGAATATTATGCCCATATCATCTACTTTTGGTACAACCACTACTGTACATGCTATTGTCATCGTCTTTTATTTATTATTTTCCCCATTTGTACAGAACTGCCAGTTTTGATTAGTTTAAAAAGGTTCCAAGTAAATGGTAAGCGATGACCTAATTTTTTTTAATCCAAGTTATCCCAAGTCTATGTGGCATTGTCACATAATCATGTTGACATGAAATATTTATTGACATAATAATTTTTTTGAAAATCAAATTTCCCTTTCTCTCTCCATTCTTTTTTGTTTAAAATTTGAAAATCAAAGATTTCCTCTTTTATTTCTCACTTTCATTTTCTCTCACACTTTCATTATTTCATCATATCTTATTCAATCACAAATAGACAAGTAAATCATTCATATTCAGATATTACGATATTGCACTATTTTTTTTGCCATACAAACCTGTGATTACATTTTTTTTTTGCACACAGATATGCGATTACATTGTTTTTTTGTCAAATTTCCAAAACAATCTAAATTGTCAAATTTATCAAAACAATGTAATTTCCAGAACAAATGTAAATTGTCAAATTTCATAACAATGTAAATTGCCAAATTTCATAACAATGTAATTTCTAGAACAAATATAAATTACCAAATTCCAGAACAATGTAAATTGTTAAATTTATCAAAACAATGTAATTTACAATTTTTTGCCATATATAAGCTGGAGAAAAAATAGCTAAAGAATAACAAGGTAACGATGTGTAACAATGTCAAACACATTGTTTTCATTACAGTGCAATTTCCAAAATATGAAGAAAAAAAAGTGAGAACAAATTACATTGTTTCTAGAGGTGGTAGGAGAGTTGTTGGAGGTGGAGGTGGAGGTGACAGGAGACGTTGCTGGAGGTGATTGGATGCATAGATCGACGAATTACATTGTTTTTAAACAATGTAATTTGAACTGGATTGTCAGATTCCGCCAGCTATCTGGCCAGAAAATGGATGGGTAAGGTGCTTCTTGATGTGTAGAGTCCAAATATGGGGTCAGTTGTCGGAGATGTCACCAAAGGTGGCCGGATCGACACGATTTGTGCCGCGATTACCTCCTACTTTGGGTGCTTTTTTTCAACGATAGGAGCGGCGATGGGTGGTGTGGAGGGTATGAAAATTATCATGGTGGCTGAACGCTTCCGTTCGATGGGTCGACAGCTCTGATCGGTGGCCGAACGAAGGAGTTCCGATGGAAAGTGATGGTGCTCGTGAGAGTGGGAGGGAGAAAATGAGAGAGAAGAGAGAAAGGAGAAAAAAGAAAGAGAGAGAGAGAGAGAGAGTGAGTGAGAGTGTGTGTGTCTCTTATATAGAGACAAAATTGATGATGTGGAATCTTATGTGGCACACCATATCAACTTGGGCTAACTTGGGACCAATTTTGTTGGGTCATTTAGCAGCTCCGAATGATGAGTTGGTTAGAAATGAATTTCTAGTTGAAGGAATTAGTTTTAATTTTTTGACATGTATTTGCGACGAAATTTGAGTGTGACGAACAAATAAGATAAGACGATGTGTGCAGGAATAAACCTCTTGGAACAAAGTCCCAAAAAGGGGCACAAAAAGGAGAAAGAGATTGGCCTCCAAGGGGCACAAGCACACAAATAAGGAAATAAAAAGAAAAAGGAATTCTGTTAAAAGCTGTGAAAGGAAAATTACATGCTTGATTTGAGTCTTTGATTGATCAAACCTTGTACAATGTAAAATCTAGGCTTATATACATGTTCTACAAAACTGTCAACACTGACATTTACAGTTGGATCCGTTGGATTTTTGTCACATGTCCCATGTTCCCATCAATTGTGGAGTAGTGTGGAGTAACTGCTTCATCTCTGCCGTACACGCATCTCCCACGTCCTGTCATTACTGGGTTTCTTTAATCGGTTATTTCTACATGACCCACGTTTTCTCACATATATGGTATTTGAATAATTGCTCTCGCGCATTTCGGCCATTACGAAATTAACTAGCCGATCTGTCTCTGCTCAGGATTCTTCGTTCATTCAGGCTTGGCCATCAACTGATCGTTCAGATCTAGCTATTTTACTCAATCATTGCTCTTTTATTCAAATGACACTATTTTGTCACGTGGCCCTTATGTATTTTTTATGTCCAACAATTACCCCCCAATACGGCCCGATTAAATTTTCTTTGATTAGGCCGTATTCAACTTTAGACATTCTCTGACTTGATCAGATTGGGCCTTGTTTCATGATGACCTAACATTAAATGTCTGTCTCATCTTTCTTTTCAACTTTCTCTGCCCACAGCTCTCCGAACGATATTCGTTCCTTATCCATCTCAACTGTGTGGCCCTACTTCTGTCATGTTACTTCAAACTTTTGGCCCCCACGTGATTCTGTTGTAGCCGGTTATGTTGCTAACCATTGCGTATCCCGCGCTGTTATTCGTGTTGTATTTTTTGGACACTACTACCCTTGTTTATTTATTCCTAATTTCACTCTTTCTTCTTTACTGCTTCTCTTTCTGCAATCTTTGCCACTTCAATTTCTCTCGATCTTTCATTGTATCATCTTCCTTCTATTCTTTAATCATGGTGAGAGCTTCTTCCTCCAAAGCCAAAAGGGACTCTACTTACCAAGATTACCGCACCGCTTTGAACACAACGTCTATTGAGTCTGATGTCCTTTTCGCCCCTGAACCCGACTCTCTTCACCTCTGTTTAGGTCTAGCCTTCATTGACTCAAATATTGTTGCTACATCCTCTTTGGGTCACCCACTTGTTAGCTCATTACCTTTTTCTGAGCCTATCTAATTTGGCCCCTTGTACTCTCCCAATGTTATTCGTACTTGGCCGAAACACGATGGTGCCTTCCAGACTTGGTATCAACGCATGGTTAACCATGCTCCTTCCTACGCTGTATTTGCTCGGGTAGGTATTATAGAGCTCTTGCAACTCTATACTTCTATTCCTGCCAATGATTTACACTTTTTCCCCATGGCTCTCTGTTTTTGGTCCTCCGAATTCAATACTTTTGTTTTCCCCCTGGAGACTATGACCATCACTCTTCGTGATTTGAGTGCCCTAACATGTTTATCCCCATTGGGCGAGACCATCTTGGCCAATCTCTCCTATTCCACCACTGTTCCTCCTATGGACAGGTCTATTCTTGATTCTTACTAGGCTTTGTCCAATGCTTTTTTTGATCGTTCTGCTGATCCTTTCGATCAGGAACATACTGCTTTCATCCTTTATTGGCTTTGTAAATACATTATCTACATTCCTAGCTCCAAACTTGTTATTGGTTATCTTCAACTTGCTTTTGAGATAGCTAATGACAATGCTTCTCTGGACATTGCTTCTTTTGTCCTTCCTGCCATTTATCGTGGTATGTATCTTCTTTTGGACCAAACATCTCATCGCCAAGCCCCTAGTGCCTCTAGTCCTTTATGGATTGTTCAACTCTAGCTTAGGGCTTATTTCTCTTTCTTTGGATCCATTCAAGTAGTTCCTACTCCAGTGAGGTGTGTTGGGCTTATCTTAAATAAACTCGGTCTGGTCACCATGTCACACCGAGAGATCTTCAATTATTTTTACACTTTATCTGCTATCCCTTCCTTTTTTCCTTTCGATTCATCTCATATTCCAGATTTTATTTTCCTTCCTGACAACTCCATCTCGGAGCCTTCAATTTGGGCCAAATTCCTAGTTGGCCGTGAATTAATTCACAATGTTTTGACTGGTACTAATGGGAAGGTTGGCTGTGAGGTGTACAACCCTGATTTTGTCGCTCGTCAATTTGTCCTAATTTAGGCATGGCCACTCCCTTGTTTTTGTCTTAGCAATCATGATCGAATAATTGCTTCGTCGGGGGAAATTCAACAAGCCTTAGACGAACACGCTTTTCTTTTATCTAAATTCACACTTTCTCAATTCGTCTCTCACTTTGACGTTCACGCTATTTTTGAGATATATTATACGTTTATTCGCTCCAGGCTTTTTCCTACTTCAGCCAATTCTGCTTTTTCTACATTGAAACTTTCTGTTCTTACAAAGCCTACCAAGACTTCTAAGAAAGGTCTCAGTGACAATACCCTCTTGGCTCAAGTTGAGAACCATGCTACTAACCTTACTGAGGGTTTTCAGTCGATTCTAATGGCTCATTACGTTGGATCTCAAACTACTCTTAGAGCTTTTTCTCCTTCTCAGGCTCCTTCTCCTGATGACACCTTGGAAGAAACTCCTTTAGTTCACAAGAAACGACTGGTATCAACAACAGAGTCACCTTCTGCCACTAAGGTATTTGATATTATTCTTGTGTTTTGCTGCTTTCTTGCACTTTGATATGCATGAACTTATTCTATATCATTGTTATTGGGTACAAAAAATTCACACTTTAAAGAAAGCTCCCAGTCTCTATGATGACTTGCCCTTATCATAATTTTTACCTACTCGTCTTCTTCAAATGGTCCCTCCAATCTTTCTAGAAGAAGCTCACATTGCTTCTCCTGCTCATGTTACTGTTGAGGAACCAAATGATTAGGGTGCTGACATTGCACCAAAGCCTCTTCATCAATCTTTTGAGAATTTAGTAGACGACTCTACTGATGCCCCTAGGGGATCTCCCATTCTTGATCAGCCTCTGATTTAGGACCTTGAGGTACGTATAGTGTACTTACTTGTGTCTTTTATTTTCACTATATTTTAACCATACTTCCATAGGGTATCATACAGGACGTCATAACTCAAATCCAGGCTGATGATCAGCCCTCTCCTCCTCCAGTTGTTCAGGAGTCTAGGGTAATTATTTTAACTTATTTTTATGACATTTGTTTGTCATTACATTTAATTCATTCTATTCCTTTCAGGATGATGTCTTGAGTTCCTTGGCCAACTTATTCTCCAGAATAGATAGAGTGCAACATTCCTCTTCACAAACTTTTTCGGCCAGTACTACGAGCCTAGCTGACCTAATTCAAGCCATAGACTCCTTATTAGCTTTCTTGGGTTTACCCTTGTCTGAGGCCATTTTACAATAGAATTTGGCCAAATTAGATGCAGCTTCAGCAATGCTCATTCAAGCTCCATTTGGCATGTTGAAGTCTTCTTTGGATGACAAGGCTGTGCTTCGGATCGTAGGTCACGAATTACACGTTCTTATTGAACGATACATCGAGTAAAAGCCTCTATCCAATCCACTCAGGCAGCTGCATCTATTCAGGAGGATCTATCTCTTTTGCTTCAGACTTATAAGACTAATAAGAGTAGTCTTGAAGAGATTACTTCCTGAATTCACATTACTGATTCCAACATCTTGGATTGTGAAAGACAAATTCAGGAAATTCAGCTGAGGTTAGAAAACTATAAGCATTCTAGGTCTACTGATATTCAGAGTTTGCTGGAGAAAAAGAAGAAAGCTGAGGAAATGGTTGCTGACTTGGAGAATCTCGGCCAAACTGATTTATCAGCTCATCTTGCCATTTTGAAAGGAGAGGAGAATATTATCCTTGGCTTATGGAACAACTTGAAATCATGTATAGAGCGAGTCAAGGATATTGAGAGCGATCCAGTTGGACGTCCTCAATATTGACTATTCATCCAATTGAACGTTTCTAATATTGACTAGCCATTTTTTATTACCCTTCATTTAATGTCTCATCGACTCACGTAACTTTTTTATGATGAGTTTGCGCCATTATAGGGAATCGTGGAGCGAGACGTGCCCTATAATACTCACGTTCCCTGAATTCTTCGCTACCACGTAGGCTTTTAAATCAATCGGTCTCTGATAGACAACATATTTATTACCTAAGATCGACTTTTCACATACTCTGCTTCTCTCTCATTTTGTTTCTTGCTACTTGCTTCTTGTTTCTTTCTTCTTGCCCACGTTTACCACTTCACTTATTGTCATGTCTTCTTCTTCCTTATCTTTCCTTCCTCATCTTTGAGCATTTCCTTGAGATACTTCAAGACACTTTCGTGACTGCATACATCATCTTTGCTACGAGGAACAACAGGTTTTTGGGCCCTGTTTTTAACACTAATAGTGCTTTACCAGCCTTGGAGTCTGCTCAACTATTTCCAACTCCACAACCGTTGCCCTTTTTCGAGTCGATTTCTTTCGATGGCCTCATTGTTGCTAATGCCATTAGTACATGGCCTTTAGAGGACAACTTGCTGTGTTCCTGGTATGATCGTTTGATTGCTGATGAAGAGACACAACGTCTCTTGAGAGCGGCTGGAATTTTGAATCTCCTGGAGGTTTCTTTGTATATTCCAATATACGATCCTGCCTGCAAGACCTAGGCGCCCTTCTCCATATTGCTCTCTTAGGCGATTCCATCTCGGCTTTCACACATTTTGAGTCTGCTGGGTGGAACTACAGGGTTTTTGACTTCTCTTTTTATAGATCTCTCATGCGTTGGTACTCTAACTTCTCAGTAGGACCAACTAGCTATGAACGAACTCTCTTTATCTATTATTGGCTTTGTAAGTACAGCCTTTGTCTTCCTACTTCTCAGTCTCCAACATGCTATTTTTCCTTAGCTGAGGACATTGCTAATGGTCATTGTTTCGACCTTGCTTAGTTTTTTCTGGCAACCTTATATAGAGGTTTGGCTGTTCTACTGAATCAATTGCATACCGGCCATGACTTGGTCAGGTCGGTCAGGCCCTCTTTGGCTCGTTCAACTCTGGCGGCCTATTTTCCTCGCTTTAACCTACCTTCCATCAATCTTTTATTGCATGATGTTTTTCACTTCTTTACTTTGACTTCCTTACCACGCTTTCCTTTTGCTGGGGATGATTATTCTCCTTTCTTTTTCCCCCTTCTGATCCTCCTTCTAAGAATCATGATTTAATCGTTTTAAGTTGGCGCCACTATCTGGTTGCGCGCAAACTTTTCTATTATTTTTTTGGATGATAAGAGCGGCGTGGAGATTTATTCTCCCAACTTGGTTGCTGGCCAATTTGGACTTGCTCAGGCCTGGCTTGTTCCATTATTTTACGTCTTCAATTTACGTTCTTTCCTTTTCTGTCTATATCTGAACTCACTACTGTTGCTTCTGAATTCAACATCCTTTTTTCTTCATTACCTGCTCTGCCTACTTTGTCTAGTGTTTTTACTCCTCATTTTTGGTTTATAAATTCTTGGCCTAGAGTTAGGGAACTTTTATTCCTTCCCGTTATTGGCCATCCTTACTTCTCTTCCGAACTTGGTGTTACCATCTCTATAACTCCTAATCATGAACTGACCGGCTTACTACTGCTTTCGAGGAAGAGACTACGGCCAATGGATGATTTAGCCAGCTTAGCTCGCCGTAAGGTATCTAGCTTATCCTTCTTATTATTCACAACTAATGTTCAACATTCATTTAATCATTATTTGTATTCTTGCAGAAATTGAAGGCAGGCCATTCAGCTTCTTCTTCTGGTTCACAAGTAATATTACGCCTTTGTAATTTTATTATTTTATGAATAAATCTGACCGTTTATCTTTGGCAGACCGTGCTTTGAGCTGGACATCTTCATAGTCTAAGTTATAGCTTCAAACTTTCGTCATTCATCCAACTCCAGTTGAAGCTGCCAACTTAGAAGAAGTTCACGACATAGTATTCATGCTCGTCGCATATCTTGAGTTGCGTCTTGACCATGGGTGGATGGACATGAATTGCACTGGGGGCCTGGGCCCCCAGTGGATTTAAGATTTCAAGCTGGGCTATAGCACATATTTTTACTAGGTCCCCAGTAAAATTTTTGTAGGCCCCCAGTGGGCAGTGTCAATTAAAAATACAAGTCCAATTTGTGATCCCACTGCTAATTAAAAATAATAGTCCAATTGTCCACAATCTTATGAAAAAAATAGTAGCCCAATTGCCAAGACAGCCCAATCTTTGTTGGCCAAATCTTTTAATCCAATTTCTTTTAGGGTTTTTTTTTTCTTTCCCTTTATCTTTGTTGTGCAACGTGATACAGGGATTGCAGTGCTCTTTCGGCTTCGTCTTTTGTGTGATTGTGTCACAAGTCACAACATCATTATCTATTCACTTACCAAAGAGTTTAGTAAAAGAGGTACTATTTGTTTATTTTCTTAAATTCTAGCTAGCTTATTTTGAATTGGTTTTTTTGTAGTGATTCAATCCTTCTATGTGTGCCGTGGTGGTGAATAGTGATTTGTGATGAGTTTGTGTTTAAATAGTTATGTCTTTTATGACGATAATGCTGTTAAAATAGTTGTCTTTTATGTAATATTAGTTTATTATTGATACCCCAATTTTCATTCTCAACAGTAAACTGCATTTTATGGAGAGATTTTTCAAAAGAAAACTTAGTGAAGAATCCTCTTCTTCAATGCCAAAGGAGGTTGATTTGAACAACCTTCCTTCGGATCCTGTAGAAAGGAGGAAAATTTTAGAGTATCACCCCAATCAAAGAGATGAAATAAGACGTGCATATCTGCTTAAAGGACCTTGTCAACCTTGTGGTCATGATTTTCCTTTAAAAGTGATCGGCAATAAGGAACTTCAATTCAATCCAGAGTGGTTTGATCAATATGAGAATTGGATAGAGTATAGCATAAAAGAAGACAAGGCATATTGTTTATGTTGCTACCTATTTAGAGATCAGTTTGGAAAACAAGGTGGGAGTGAGGCATTTGTTACAGAAGGGTTTTCATCTTGGAACAAAACTGAAAGACTAGCTTCTCATGTTGGTCATGTTAATAGTGCACATAATCCAGCAGTTCAGAAATGTAACAATCTATTGAGGCAAAAGCAATCCATTGAGGTTGTTTTTCATAAGCAGTCATAAAGCATGAAGAATGAATATAGGATTTGCTTAAATGCTTCGATTGATATTTCTAGATTTTTATTGCACCAAGGATTACCTTTTCGTGGCCATGATGAGTTAGAAGAGTCTGATAATAGAGGTAATTTTCTTGAAATGATTAAATATACAGCTACTCAAAATGAAACTGTATGTAAGGTTGTTCTACGTAATGCTCCAAAAAATCTTCAAATGGTAGCTCCAGGTATTCCAAAAGACATTGTTCATTGTTTTGCACAAGAAATTGTGCATTCTATCATTGAAGAACTTGGGGATGATTTTTTTGCATTATTGGTTGATGAATCTAGTGATGTATCTAACAAAGAACAGATGGCTATGGTTTTGCGATATGTTGACAAAAATGGAATTGTTAAAGAGCGGTTTTTTGGAATTGTTCATGTGATGCAAACCTTTGCTTTATCTTTGAAAACTGCTATCGATTCTTTATTTGCTGACCATGGTTTGAGTTTGAAGAAAGTTAGGGGTCAAGGCTATGACGGGGCAAGTAATATGAAAGGTGAGTTCAATGGTTTGAAAACTTTGATTATGAATGAAAATAAGACAACTTATTATGTTCATTGTTTTGCACATCAACTTCAACTAGCTCTTGTTGCTGTGGCTAGAAAGCATGTTGATATTGCAGATTTTTTCAATATGATTTCTACTTTGATGAATGTTGTGGGAGCCTCTTGTAAGCGTAAAGACATGATTCGACAAAACCATGTAGAAAAAATTGCACAAGGAATCTTGAATGGTGAGATTCAGACTGGGAAGGGATTGAATTGAGAGTTAAGCCTTAAGAGGGCCGGAGATACACGTTGGGGGGTCTCATTACAAATCACTTTTGAACTTGGTTTCTTTATTCTCCTCTGTTATTGAGGTTCTTGAATTTGTGTCATGTGACGCTTCAGATTCGTCGAAAAAAGCTCAAGCACGTGGTCTTTTGAGATATTTGCAATCCTTTGATTTTGTTTTCAATTTGTAATTGATGTTAACTATATTGGGAATCACAAATGAGTTGTCATTGGCTTTGCAGAAGAAAGATGAAGATATTTTGAATGCTATTGCACTTGTCAAAGTGGCTAAGGGGCAATTAGAAAATGTAAGGAATGATGGATGAGAATCTCTCATAGGTAAGATTATCGCTTTTTGTAATGAGCACAAAATTGATGTTTTGAATATGGAGGAAGCGTATGTTGATCCAATCATCCCCGACGTAAAAGCAACACTCTTAATGAATTTCATTATTGCATGGAATGTTTTTATATGATTGTGGATATGCAACTTTTGGAACTTAATGATCGGTTCAATGAGGTAAATTCTGAGTTGCTTCTTTGTGTTGGTTGCTTGAATCCGAGTGATGGTTTTGGTGATTTTAATTCATCCAAGTTGATAAAGTTGGTTCAATTTTATCCTGATGACTTCTCTCACATTGAATGTATGATTCTTGAGCATTAACTAGAAACATACATTGCAGATGTACGAACAGATGATAGATTTAGTCAGTTGAAAGGGCTTGGCGATCTTTCTAGATTGCTAGTGCAAACAAAGAAGCATATCTCTTTTCCTTTGGTCTTTCGGGTCCTGAAGTTAGCATTGGTTTTGCCTATAGCAACGGCAAGTGTTGAAAGATGTTTTTCAGGAATGAATATTGTCAAGACGGATTTGCGGAATCGGATGAGTGATCAATTTTTAAATGATTGTCTTGTATGTTTCATTGAAAAAGAATTGCTTGGAACTATTACTAATGATGTTGTAATAGAGCGTTTTCAGAAAATGAAAACACTTAGAGAACAATTGTGATAAATAAAGATTTAATGTTTTATTACTTCAAATTGTTACTAGTAATTTTCTTCGTGCTATATAATAATCCAAAAAAAAATTCGGGGGCAGCTGACCCCGCCACTTATTTGTGCCCCTGGTGATTTCAAATCCTGGATCCGCCACTGCTCTTGACTAGGCCTCTTTGCTAGAGAATTATGTGCGCCTCAACTTAATAGAGACCGCCATGCCTCCTGCTGCGACTCTTAATGCTCTTCCTTTGAGCACTCGTCTTTTGATTACTTATAATGTGCAAAAGATTCATGCTATTATTGAGTGACATCATCGGTCTCGGTCAGCTGCAGCACTTAGTGCTCGAAGATCAAATCTTTCCACTACAATTAATACTAAACGAGAAATTATTTTGAAATTGCTGAACACTATTGCTGTTAAGGAATCCACTCTAAAGCTACTTAAAGTTCAACATTTTAATGTTGATCATGACGTTGAGAGGATCCAAAGCGAGAGGGATAATCTTCAACAGGAGCTAACTACAGAACTAGAGGTCGTGTCACATTTGACTATAGAATTTTCTACTCTGAGCGAGGCCGATACTTCGGCCGAACCAATTGTTGACAATGGCGTGATTTTTAGAGACTGGCAGAGGCTTTGTCCTGATATTTTGAACATTCAACATTCTCTAGGCCATTAAAATATATGTATATTTGTTTGTAAGATGGACGTTTTCGACCCTTTTGAAGATGAAATAGTTTCTTTTATGTTTACAATAAGCATCATTTTTGCAATATACTTATCTTGATATATTAATTGTGTTGTTCTTTGGCGTTTCACTTGCCAATACCCACTTGCGCCACGTCTTTTACTCATAAATGCAATATTATCTCTTCCTAACATACCCCCCTTTGGGCCTCTATAAAATGGGGTTTCTTGTTCTTTTAACTTATTATTCCCAAATCTTCTGAAAGACTTGGTAATTTGTATCGTGTATAGCCTCCCAATGTTAGGATTCCTTCGACATTATGGGGTACACACAACATGAATTTGTCAGGCCTTACTGATGATATTCTGTAAGTTTCTTTGCTAACTGATCTGCATAGGCCACGATTTGTGGAAGGGGTTGCTTGGTTGGTCGTTTAGCCTACAACATTTTCCTGTCAGTTTATAGGTCTTAAATGTTTGAACGATCGTGACTTTCAGACATTTACATCTATATACCAGGTGGGCTCATCGAGCTACAACCATTAAGTTTTAGTATCTTTGGCTTGTCGTTTCAAAGCCATTTTACATTCAACTGTATGTTTTGTGTAAATATTTTGCGTAATTTCTTACTTATAGAGGGCCAATATTTTCCTTGGCCTTGCCATATTCTGCTTTGAGTAATGATTTACAAACGAATTCGTTCTTTTATAAATTTTCGTGTTCCCATACTGACGGAACATATTTTTTCAAATATTTGTCATTGATGGCACGAATGTGTGTTTCTCCATCTAAGTCTTTCAAATGGTAAGCACCATTAGGTAATACAGATTCCACCTGGTATGGTCCTTCCCAATTGGGTGACCATTTCTCATATTTTGGGTCTTTGAAATCAAGGGGTAACCGGGCTTTCCATACTAATTCTCCTGGTTCAAAGGATTTCACTACCACTCTCTTATTGTAAGACTTGGCTATTTTAGTCTTTTGCACTT
This sequence comes from Tripterygium wilfordii, assembly GCF_013401445.1. Classification (NCBI taxonomy): domain Eukaryota; kingdom Viridiplantae; phylum Streptophyta; class Magnoliopsida; order Celastrales; family Celastraceae; genus Tripterygium; species Tripterygium wilfordii. The sequence continues at coordinate 8,381,233 of NC_052254.1, forward strand.
CAATCCTATTTAATGCATCTAACCTGATTTCGTCTAACTCTAATAAATTTTGCATCATGGCCTTAGTATAATCATCTTTGCCTAGTTCGTTCTATAAAGCTACTCATATTGATTGAACATTTACTTCTACGGGCAACACCGCTTCCTTATCGTACGCCAATTGAAAAGGTCTAACGCTGATAGCTGAACGAGGACTTGTTCTGTGTGCCCATAATGCCTGTGCTAAAGTTTCATGCCACTGTCTGGCATTTTGTTTAGCCATTTTTCATATAATATTTTTTAAGGCTTTATTGGACGATTCAGCTTGCCCATTGGATTGAGTGTAATAAGGAGTTGAATTAACCAACTGAATACCAAATTCTTCCAACAAACCCTTTACTCTTTCCCCATTCAGAGACGTGCCATGATCAACCATTATAGTTTGGGGAATTCCAAATCTATATATAATACGGTTTTTTATAAATTTGATCACATTCTCTTGGGTTATTTCTTTCAAGGGTATGGCCTCAACCCATTTTGTGAAAAAATCTGTGGCCACAATAATGAATGTGTGGTGTTTGGACGAATGCGGGTATATTTTCCCTATCAGATCTATCGTCCATCCTCTAAATGGTCGTGGTTTGATGATGGGTGCCATCTCTTTGGTAGGTGCTCTTTGAATGGGTCCATGTCTTTGACAAGGCTGACAACCTTTGGCATATTAAGCACACATTTCCTCCATTTTTGGCGAAAAAGACCCGTTACTAATTATTAACCATCTCATTTTTACTCCAGCTTGATGGGCTCCACATATTCCTTCATGGACTTCAGCCATTATTATTTTGGCTTCTTGTAAACTAACGTATTTCAGTAAGACTCTGTCTGGATGCTTTTTGTATAACACATCTTCTATTAATAAGAAATTCAAAGCTTTCAGCTTTGTTTTCCTACCCATCGTTATGCTTGGGTTATTTAAGAATGTAACTATCTTTGTTCTCCAATCTATTTTGTCTTGACATTCTATGCTTACGATTTCTGCCCTATTCCTTTTTAAAGCCGATTTAATTTGGTCGAATTTAGTAACATCATGGGTTAGCATGCTAACTTCCTTGAATCCTGATGCTACTTGTGCTAAATCATTTGCCATATCATTGTACATTCTTGAGATGAACTATAACTCATGTAGTACCCGGTTTTCGTTCGGTCAAACAAAAAAAAAAGAAGAATAATAATAATAATGCAAAAATTCAAAATTCAAGAGCCCGTTTCATAGGTCCACATGTTTACAAAACATTCAAAAACTTGTTTCTTGGACCCATAGGCATACAAAAATCCTAAGGCCCACCTCTTGGACCGTAAGCCCATAAAAATTCAAACCTAAACCCAAAAGATCTAAACCCTATAAAATATCTAAAAAATAGGACAATTAAATAAATAATAAACAAAAGAAAATCCTTAAGAGGGAAAGGTGGTTCCTTTATTAGGGTTTCATAAAAATAAGGAAAAGACAAAAATGTAAGTCTTGAGGGTTTTAGAGACGAAGAGAAAAATAGGGTTTTTGGGGGCATTTTGGGATTTTTTGAAATAAAAGATAAGTTAAAGAGAGAGGGGAGGAGCCGCACAAGGGGGAGAAAAAAATCGTGAAGGATTATTTTTTAGAGAAAAAGGGAGAGCCGCCGGTGAGAGAGAACAGGGGAGAAGAAAAGAAGAAAAAGAAGAAAAAAACAAAAGAGAAAAAGGAGGGTTTGGTGTGAAAAAGAGAAGAAGGCAGCCGACATATAGGGAAAGATCTTGGAGAAAAGGGAAAGCAACCGGTGAGAGAATAGAGAGGAGCCAAACGGGAAGAGAGGTGAAACCGAGAAGGTAATTTCTCATTACTCTATGGGGTTCTTGCTTTAACTTCTTTTTCAATTTGGTTTAAGGACGTGTAGATTATTCAACTTAGAAACATGGATTTGTGTTTGGATTTGGATTGATAGGTTTATTTTTGGTTTCATTTATTTGGGCTTGTTTTTGATTCATGAAAAAATGTTTGTATTGAGCTGATTCTGTTTTGTGTTTGATTCATGAATATCTGGGTTGAGCTAATACAGTCTGTGTTGATTCAATATCTGGGTTGGTATTTGGATCTGATTTTTAATATTTGGTATGTGTTTTTAGGTCCTGAAATCTGACTAGTGTTAAAATCTGTTTATTGATACCCGATCATTGTTAAAATCTGGTAGGTGGTTTTAGGCCTTGCTATGTGGTATGTGGTATGTGGTTATTTGTTATATGTGATATGAAGTTCCGGTGTTATTGCTGATGGTCTAAGAATGGTTATTATTGAAATCTGGTTTAGTCCATAGGCGTTTTGTATAAATTTGAGAGATGATGTTTATATTATATATTCAACAATGGCTTATATATTCAAGAGATAGGTGCTTATGGTGCTTAGATTCAAGAATGGTTGACGTGAATGTTTGGTATACTATTATGTATGGATAGTCCTTTGACCCTTTCTCTTGTTGATTTTTGAATGTGGACCGGGCTTCATTCAACTTGTGCTGGGCTTGATTTCATTTGGGGTCGGAGAGTTCATTTGGAGATTGGACCGGGTTTGAGTAATTAATGGGCTCCATGGGCCATATTTAAATTTGTATTTTTATCTTTATATTTCATTATTTGTATATATTTTTATCTTATTTTTATTTGGCATGTATATTCTTGTAAATATAAGCCATGTAATAAGGTAGTGAAAATAATAAAAAGTAGTGTAGTTTAGTTTTATGCATATTTAAATTGATTAGTATGCATGTTAGGGGTTGTTAGTTTAGAATGTATATTAGAATTGTATGCATACGTCATTTTTCGCAAATCCGTCAATTCAACAACCGGGTCTTTGCCAAATTTTCATATAAACAAAATAAGAAGATACCTAAATTAAAGTCAAATAGGAGGAGAACTTGATAAAATTCAGCTCTTGCCTAGACTTTAATTATGATATCTTTATCTAAACGAAAAGCAAATAATAAAATAATTTATTAGATACCTAAATTAAAGTTCTTTAGGAGGAGGACTTGATAAAATTCAGCTCTTGCCTAGGCTTTAATTATGTTATTTCTTTGAATTAAAGTATTATTTGTATACGTAAACACAATGATAAATTAATTTACTAGATACCTAAATTAAAGTTCTTTAGGAGAAGGACTTGATAACATTCAGCTCATGCCTAAATTTTAATTATGTTATCTTTTCAAATTAAAGTATTATTAATATTCGTCAAACAAATTTAGATTGTTATTTCCGTTTTATTCATTGTTCTTTGATTATGTGATCGAGACCTCCCCTTGGTATAAAACCCAATGTCCTTTTTGCAAATTCCATCCAATATCTTTCCAAGTCGATTTTCAATAAAACCCATCAAAAATGAGATTTTCAAAAAACAAAGCCTTGGTCTAACATTAATGGAAAGATTCCACCCCATTTGATAATATATGATTTTTTTAGGCATATGAAAAATTCATTAAGACAAATTGGGACATACAACAAATTTTCAGGAAAAAGCACATAGATTAATCTAGGTAACCTTTTAGGGAGTTGTGGCGTGCTTAACACCTTCCCCACACTCAATAGACCCCCTTACCCATTTTCTGGTTTGCAGACCATTTTTACTGTCCAATTGCAAAATCATTTTTCATCCTTTCATCGCCGGTCCACGTCGTGACCCCGGTTGCGACAATTGGCGACTCTACTGGGGACATTGGTTTTTATACCAAAGGGGTTGAGCCTGTATGATTGATTTTTGTGCTTTTCTTGTATAGTTTTTATGTTAGTTCCTATTTGTATTTGTATATTAAATTTGAAGAATTTGATGGATTTGTTCAATGTTGTAGATTTCTTCATCAGATATGGGCCTTGTGAGATTTAAATGTGAGGGATATTGGTTTGTATACCCCCGCACACACATTCACTTATCACTGCACACACATAACCCTATACCCGGGTTACTTAGTGATCAGTGAAGGTTGACCTACCACTTTCATGGGATTTACTTCCCTGTATGGGTGGAGGAAGACACCTTCCTGGATTGACGTCCTCTTATAACATTAAGGGATGGGCTTTTGTGATCCAATGGAGCAAAAGCCACCTGATCCAGAGACCTCATGATTAGTTAGTTAAACCACCCATATGCACCATAGATAAACCGTAGCCATGGTTCTAAATCTTCAGAAATTTTTAGGTGGTATTACCCAATTTAGGAACCAAGGGGGCATCCCTATCCCTAAACTATTTATTTCACAAGTCCATATTATGTTAGATTGCTTGTTACATGCCTTAACCATACTCATTTTCTTTTATAACTTATTCCCTCTTGTATATATTGTTTTGCTTTTGTATTTCTTGTATCCTGACCTAACCTGTGCAGTTACTATCCATAATTGTTTTTCTTTTTTTTGATCATGCATGCACGTTAGAGCACATCTTTGCAATCTAACCAGATAATATTGGCAGAATGATCAGGCCCATAGGAACAAGCATGGTGGAGTTGGGTGATCCAGTAGAAATTAGAGATAGGTTAGAGAAGCTACAAGGAGATTTGGGAGACAGTTTGAAAGAAGATCAGCCGTTGAGACCAGTGAAGAAAGTTTCATTCCAGACTCGAGCACCGGAAGCTTTATCTGAGTTTTGGTAGAAGCAGGATGTGAACACAAAGAAAGTTTTTAGGAGCGTCTTTGGGCGGGTTGATCATCTGTTGACAGTCCAGATGCCAGTAACTCTCCTAAAAGCGGCTATACATCATTGGGATCCAGCATATCATTGCTTCACTTTTGGGTCAGTAGATTTATCACCATTGATGGAAGAGTATGCCGAGTTGCTAGGGATACACCTTGCACGCTAGTGAAATATATAACCTTGGAACGAAGACTTTTGTAGAAGTAGTTATCTCTAAGCTTTTGGGTTTACCAGTAAAGAAGATTAAAGAAATGGGGAATACAAAGGGGGCAAGGTGGGTTTTCCCAGAAGAAATACTGATGAACTTTGCTAAAGAAAATTTTCACAATGAAGAAGGGCGATTTGCTTTTGCAATTGTCATATATGGTACTGTGATTTTCCATGCGCTGGTGGAAACATCGATAGAGGTGTGATCAAGATGGTTAATCATGTTAAACATCAAGCAACTCCGGTGCCTGCCATATTATGCGAGACTTTTCGGTCCCTTAATCACTGTCGTGTTTCTACGGAAGGGAGGTTCATTGGGTGCGCTCAGTTGCCTGGGATCTGGCTTATTAGTCACCTAAGGTATGACAAGACGGTTGGGGCTCCTTTTGTGCAGTTCCAAAAGGACGATTGTTAGTTGAGGGATCCTATTGGTGATTTTGAAAAGGCAAGACTGCAACCATTTAAGCCTTCAATGGAGAGATGGAGTTGTTTTCTATCTAGTTTGGATGAAAAGAAGATATACATGAGAGCTCTGTGGCATAAAACAGACGGATTGATTTACGGGTGCGGTGATTTCAATTGGGTTCCACTTATAGGCCCTTGGGGAATTACTAGTCAAGCACCGGCCATGTTTTTCCAACAAATAGGTGGGAATCCGTGTAGACCAGTCACTTGTCATTTGAAGGAGTTTGAATTCTCCCTTGAAGATGAAAAAGCAAAGGCGTTAGTACGGAAGATAGTGGACGAATGGAGTATCCTCTAGGAGTAAGAGAAGGTCCGCGAAATATTTATGAGACTGCTCAGTACAAGGCATGGCATGCAAAAAGAGGAAAATCTTACACAGATTATGGTATGTCCGATGAAGGGAGAAGGGAAGGAAAAGGACAGTGCTCCCAAGAAAATGAAGTTGTGTTGCAAGAGGTCATTGAGGTAGAAAGTGAAGAGGAAGATGGAAGGGTTTCGTATCCAGATTTTGTCCCAAACAGAAGTGTAGAGGTAACAGTGGAAAAAGAAATTCAAGAAATGGAAGGAGATTTACAGATGGAAGATACATCAAGTGATGATGAAATGGTTAGAGGACCACCTGGATTTCCTGACAAAGAAGCGAAGATAATGTGGAAAATGTTACAAACTATGACTGAGAAATATAAAAAGTACAAAGGAAAATTTAGAAGGATGAAAGCTGAGTTTGTCAAGAGCAAGAAAGTGAAGTTGCAAGAAGATTTGTAGATGGAAAAAGAAAGGGGCAATCTTCAGGAGGAGAACACCAAGATGAAGGAGCAAGTGAAAAGTATGAAAGGAGAACTTCAAGAGGCACAAAGGGAAATTACTCAAATGAAGGGAACAATTGTGACATTAGAAGAATTAAGCTACAATGCTAAGAAGGAAATGTTTGACAAGGTTGCTCAACTAAAAAAGAATATGGTAGAGATAAGCTCCCTGAAACAACAGATGGAGTATGCCTTTTCAAAAAGTCAAAAATTCCAGAAGCTATATGAGGAAGACAAAATTTTCATTCAGCAAAAAGAGGCAGAGGTAGAAGAATTGAATCAACAGAATGATTTCTTACATGATGAATTGAATGAATTTCAACAGAGACAACAAAGCACAGAAGACAAGATCAAGTTAATTATGAGTTGAGCATTACATTTATCGGAATGGGCTCACAACTATGAGAAACGGGTACAAGATCTGAAAATAAATCGAGCATTTAAGGCGCCAGAATTGATTGGAGTTTCCTTATTTTTGACAGATTTACACAAAGACTTGTATGTACTTAGGGAAAAGATATTTCAAACTCAGTCAGCTAATTCTGATGTTATTGAGATTGATGATGAGTAAAGATGTAAACAATTTGAGCTACAATATTTTGAATGGAATGATATTTTGCCATTATTATCTTTTTTGGATTGCAAAAATTTCTTAGGATTTGCACAAATAATAATTACATGCATGCACATCTTTAAATTAAAATAAATGAGAACTAATGTTGTTGTTTTCATAATGCACAGAAAATCATAAATAATCATAGCGCCCAAGAAGCAACACCGTCACCCCTATCAGACTCGCCTACAATCAAGAATTATTCAGAATATGGAGCAGGAAATGGGTGAGCATAGTCAGAATCGGGACATAGCAGAAATAAAAGAACAGATGACCTTATTGATGAAGAATATGGCGTTGCTAATGAAGGGAAAAGGAGTAGTTGGAAATTCTGAAACATCAGAGGTTCCTGAGAATCATTTGCACCAAGAAGTACCAGTTTACCCACCCGGGTTCACTCCTGCGCGTAACCAATCTTTGCCTGGTTTGCACCAGCATCAATATGTTTCTTAACAGGCAACGACTCAGAATCCAACTTACATTCATCAAGTTGATCCTCATGTGCAGAACAATCCCTTCCCAATCGGTGCTGATACTGCGGGAACTTTTATTGGCGGAGTAGTGACTGAGGGAGTTCAGTATGAAGAAATTAGCTCAATGGATGCCATCAAGAAGTTGGAAAAGAGATTAAGAGCCATGGATGGTTTCAATGCTTCAGGGATGTTGAACCCAACCAATTTGTGCTTGGTGAAGAATTTGAATGTTCCACATGACTTTGTACTACCAAAATTCAGTTTGTTTGATGGCACTGGAGTCCCTTTGGATCATTTAACGATGTATTGTCGGCGCATGCAGCCATATGCAAGTGATGAGAAAGTGTTGATGCATTATTTTCAAGATAGTCTGACTGAGGCGGCTCAAAGGTGGTTCAATACCCTTAATCCTTCGTCAGTAGCTTCGTGGGAGGATTTGGCTAAAATGTTTATGAAGCAGTATAAGCATAATGAAGAGAAGATCCCTACCATTTACGATCTGCAGAACACAGCAATGAAGAGTGGGGAAAGCTTTAGGGAATTTGCCCATCGATGGAGGGATTTGGCAGTCCAGATAGTTCCACCCCTTTCAGAAAAGGATTTGTTGAACGCTTTCATTGACGCTTTCCAGGAGCCTTATACTTCCAATTTGGCTGGAGGTGGACATAATAACTTAGCTGATATGATACAGGCAGGAGAACGAGTTGAACGATGTATGAAGAGAGGAAACCTGCACTATCCCATCCTTGACAAACCAGATCCAATTAAAGGAAGTAAAAGAAAGAAGGCTGAAGTGCATTCTGTGAATTTTGATTCAAATCCCGTTGTTTATGGTGCGCCTACTTCAGACTACCGCCCTAGAAGCAATGCCCCAAGGATGTCAAGCCCAGGAGCCTACTATAACCATAACCATACCCAAAATCCTTATCCACCCCAATTCAATGCACCACCACCCAATCAATACCCGCAAAACCCAAGCACTTACCAAAATCTTCAAAACCTAAACACTTACCAAAACTTTCAGAACCCAAATACCTACCAAAACCCTCGTCCAAATTTCCAAAATCCAAGACCCAGAAGGCCAGTGGAACGTTTTGACCCTATACCTATGACATATGCTGAGTGTTTCATTAAGCTGCAAGCCCAAGGGGCAGTAGTACCAATACCAGGAAGAGTTCACCAGCCTCCATATCCTCCCTGGTACGATCCAAATTCTACATGTCTTTACCATGGGGTCGCACTCGGACATTCAGCAGAAGCATGTTTGCCTTTCAAGAGGTTAATTCAGGGGATGATTGAAGCAAAATGGCTCAACTTGGATGCAAGCCAAATGTTAACAACAATCCGCTGCCAAACCATGGAAATGAAGGTGTGAATTGTGTTGGTGAGTCTCGCATTATCAAGAGATGGGTGTCAGAGATTACGATGCCATTAAGCCAGTTATTTGACATCTTAAAGAATCAGGGGATGATTGAAATGATGAATTCGTTTAGCCAAAGTAATCAACTCGATACAACTAAGATTTGCAAATTTCACAGTGGAATGGAAGGTCATACTATTGAAGAATGCAATGATTTTCGAGAGAAAGTACAAGAGTTGATGGATTTGAGGAGAATTATTTTTGAAGAAGGAGAAAGTCGAGAGGGCCATGTCAATGTCCTAGGAGGTTACTACCAAGGACCAAGGCCGAATTGTGTGAAACCTTTTGTTCTACAATACTCTACAGAGAACAAGCTAGTGACTGTGACTCCAAGGATAGATCCTTTGTACAAGAATGACAAGGCTGTGCCATGGAATGATGAGGTTGAAGTTAGAGGAAAACAAGGAGAAATGGTAGATAATATTTCTGGTGTCAATGGAGTTACCCGAAGTGGGAGATGTTACACGAGAAATGAGCCAGAAGGGAATCCGGTAGTGGATCTTGAAGCTGAATGCAAAAGAAAAGGGAAAGCAATACCTGAAGTTGAAGGATCAGGTTCTATTCCAGAAGAAGGTCTTTTTGTACCCCCAGAAGAGAAAAAGAAAGTTGTAACTGATGTGGAAGTCCAGGAGTTCCTGAAAATTATTCGGCAGAGTGAGTACATGATAGTGGATCAATTGAAGAAAACCCCTGCAAAGATTTCGATCTTGGAGTTGATAATGAGTTTTGAACCGCATCGACAAGTCTTGATGAGAATGTTAAATCAGGCGTATGTATCAGACAAGATTCCTACAGACTCTTTTAATGGCATTGTGGGAAATGTGTTGGCGTCCCATTTGTTGTCCTTTACTGAAGATGATATTCCGCATGAAGGGATGGGGCACAACAAAGCTTTGCATATTTCAGCCATGTGTCGTGGAAAGGAATTAGCAAGTATCTTGGTGGATAATGGGTCATCCCTCAATATTTTACCAAAGGAGACTTTTGAAAAGCTGTCGATTGACAAATCTTATTTAAAGCAAGTGTCGATGGTGGTGAGGGCATTCGACGAAACACGTAGAGAGATTATGGGAGAAATTGAAATACCTTTACAGGTTGCAAGCGTAACTTTCAATGTGTCGTTCGTGGTAATGGATATCTCACCAACCTATAGTTTCCTGTTGGGACGACCTTGGATGCACACTACAGGAGCTGTTCCCTCATCGTTGCATCAGATGCTCAAGTTTGTTCATGATGGAAGGGTTTATATAGTAAAGGGCCAGTCAGAATGGATGGTTGTTAGTTTGTCTAATAGTTCTCCTATTGATGCTCCGACGGAGGGGATTGAGAGCTCATTCCAATCGTTTGAAATTGCTAGCACTAGCTATGTGAAGGAATGACTTTCTCCCTTAAAACCACAAGTATCCAAGGTTACGAAGAATGTAGCGAATCAACAGGGAATTAAGAAGCCACTAGAAATGGTGAAACATCCAGACCGTTGGGGCTTGGGTTATAAGCCAACCAGGATTGACAGGAACCGTGTGCAAGTAGAAAAATAGGCGAAGAGGTTTGCTAGTTTGGGAGGAAAGGAATTAGAAGTTGAAAAGAAACCGATTCCCTGGCTTTATGACTGTTTTGTGTATGGAGGGATGCAAAACAAGATAAATTTGGCTGATACTGGGGCAGTTTTTGGAAAACTGCCATTTGGAAACTCGACAGATGAAACTGGGGCAATTTTGGCAAATATATGCATTCAGTTTGAGGAGTTCCAAGTTGCTGTGGTGGAAGAGGAAGAGAGTTCGGCTACTAGACCCTGCTTTGTCATCTCGCGTCCTTCAAATTTCAAACTTGGCAACTGGACTAGTCTGGAGCTCCCAGTATCTCTCAAGAACCTGCAAGAGTAATCCCGAGTGCACTACCATCGTGGGCCTAGCTCACGGCCTTCGTTTGGGTCTTTTGTAATAAGCATGCTTTACTTTGCTTTCAATAAATCTTATAGTATGGCGATTGCATGTTCAATCTTTGTACATATTCCATTTTCCACGAAATGAAAGTCTTTTGACAGTCATCCATATTCATGTTTCTCCATTTCCATTTAAGTTTTGTTCTCCATTCTCAAAACCATTTTTATTAATTTCTTTCACAGGATTGAAAATGATGATAACGAAGATGACGAGCTTAATGAACCAGATTTTGATGCACTCATTATCAATGTTGAATCTGACTATGAAATAGAGGAAGAAATTGAGATTTTACCAGAAATGTTAAGACAAGTCAATCAGGAAGAGAAACTAATAAAGCCGCACCAAGAGATAACTGAAGTTGTTAATTTGGGAACTGAAATGGAGAAAAAGGAGGTTAAGGTAGGATCTGCCTTCGAAGGAGAGAATAAGAAGAAATTGATAGATTTATTATATAGTTACCAGGATGTCTTTGCATGGTCTTATCAGGACATGCCCGGTCTTGATACAAGTATTGTTGTGCACAAGTTGCCATTGATTCCAGAATGTACCCCAGTGAAACAAAAGCTAAGGAGATTGAAAGCAGATATGCTTTTGAAAATAAGAGATGAAGTGAAGAAACAGTTTGATGCTAGTTTTTTAGCGGTGGCTAGATACCCTGAATGGGTGGCAAATATTGTACCTGTTCCCAAGAAGGATGGAAAAGTGCGGATGTGTATCGATTATAGAGATCTCAATCGTGCAAGCCCGAAGGATAATTTTCCACTTCCCCATATTGATGTTTTAGTGGATAATACAGCTAGACATTCAACTTTCTCTTTCATGGATGGATTTTCGGGTTACAATCAGATCAAGATGGCACCAGAGGATCGTGAGAAAACGACTTTTATTACCCTATGGGGAACTTTTTGTTATAAAGTCATGCCGTTTGGTCTGAAGAATGCCGGTGCTACTTATCAACGGGCCATGGTCACTTTGTTTCATGACATGATGCATAGAGAAGTTGAAGTATATGTCGATGATATGATAGCAAAATCCAAAGAAGGTGAAGATCATATTGTGAATCTCCAGAAGTTGTTTGATCGATTAAGGAGGCATCAATTGAAGTTGAATCCAGCTAAGTGCACATTTGGGGCAACCTCGGGGAAGTTGTTTGTAAGCAGGAAAGGAATTGAGGTAGATCCTGATAAAGTGAAGGCGATCTTGGTTATGCCACCCCCTCGGACAGAAAAGGAAGTTAAGGGTTTCTTGGGAAGGTTGAATTACATTGCCAGATTCATTTCACAGTTGACGGCTACTTGTGAACCTATCTTTAAATTGTTGCGTAAGAGTAACTCTAGTGAGTGGAACGAAGATTGTCAGATAGCATTCGGAAAGATCAAGCAATATTTGAAAAGTCCTCCAGTGTTGATGCCTCCTGTGACTGGCAGACCGCTTATTCTCTATTTGACTGTCTCAGATAGTTCGATGGGATGTGTGCTCGGACAGCATGATTCATCGGGAAGGATAGAGCATGCCATTTATTACTTAAGCAAAAAGCTTACTAGTTGTGAAGCAAATTATTCGATGTTGGAGAAAACGTGTTGCTCTTTGGTTTGGGCTGCACATCGACTTAGACAATATATGCTTTATCATACGACGTGGTTGATTTACAGGATGGATCCTATCAAATACATTTTTGAGAAACATTCTCTTTCAAGGAGGATAGCTAAATAGCAGATGTTACTATCAGAATATGATATTTTGTACGTTACACAGAAGGCAATCAAAGGGAGTGCAATAGCAGATTATTTGGCAGATGGAGCAATTGATGATACTCAGTCTATGGATTTGAAGTTTCCAGATATTGATGTCATGACTGTGGTGATAGAAGAGGAGAATCAGAAGGATTTGGCAAAATGGACTATGTTGTTCGATGGTGCTTCTAATATCATAGGATGTGGAATTGGTGCAGTGTTAATATCACCTGATGAGAATAGTATCCCGTTTACAGCTAAGTTGTATTTTGAATTTACTAACAATGTGGCTGAGTATAAAGCATGTACGATGGGAATTCAAGCTGCTATCGATATGGGGATTAAGAGGCTACAGGTTTATGGTGATTCACAGTTGGTGATTAGGCAATTGAATGATGAGTGGGAAACCAAAGATGACAAGCTCATTCCATATTACCAGCATATCAAAAAGTTAGTCAAGTTTTTTGATTGGGTTGAGTTTGATCATATCTCAAGAGAGGAGAATTAAATAGCGGATGCTCAGGCAACTTTGGCGACAATGTTTGATGTAGACCCAAAAGGGGAAGTGCAGCTAATTAAAATTGAGAAACGAGAAGTTCGAGGTTATTGTTCAAATTTGGAGGAAGAGCCTGATGGTAAACCGTGGTATCATGATATTCAACAGTACATTGAAAAGAAAGAATATCCATCATGGGCATCAGAGAATAAAAAGCGCACCATCAGGAGATTGGCGGGATCTTTCTTCTTGAGTGGAAATATTCTTTATGAAAGGAATGATGGGATAGTTTTCTTGCGCTGTGTTGATATGGCGGAGGCTAAACAAATTATGGAGGAAATTCATGAAGGAATATGTGGGACTCACTCCAGTGGATATGCAATGGCAAGGAAGATTATACGTGCAGGATATTATTGGTTAACCATGGAGAGGGATTGTATAAGTTACGCAAACAGATGCCACAAATGCCAGATTTATGCAGACAGGACACATGTTCCCGTTAATCCATTGCATGTGTCGACATCACCATGGCCTTTTTCGATGTGGGGATTAGATGTCATCGGTCCAATTGAGCCGAAGGCTTCTAACAGGCATCGGTTCATTCTGGTTGCTATCGATTATTTTACCAAATGGGTGGAGGCTGCTTCGTATTCTAATGTGACAAGTAGCGTGGTTGTTCGGTTTTTGAGGAAAGAGATTGTTTGTCGATATGAAGTCCCAAAAAGAATTATCACTGATAATGGCACAAATTTCAATAGCAAAATGGTGAAGGATTTTTGTGACCAGTTCAAAATTCATCACCACAATTCGACTCCATACCGTCCGAAGATGAATAGGGCTGTCGAAGCGGCGAATAAGAATATCAAGAAGATCATCGGACAGAGAATTACAAAGATTGGCATGAGAAGATCCCTTTTGCTCTATATGGTTATCGGACATCAATACGCACATCTACCGCGGAAACTCTATTCTCTTTGGTGTATGGTATGGAAGCGGTTTTGCCTATAGAAGTGGAGATTCCATCCCTTCGAATAGTTATGGAGGCGGGTTTGGAAGAATCAGAATGGACTCGAATGCGATATGAACAGTTGAATTTGATTGAAGAACGAAGGTTACGAGCAATTTGTAAAGGGAAATTGTATCAAAGAAGATTGATGAAAGCACATAATAAAAAAGTTTGACCTCGCAGTTTTAGGGAGGGCGATTTAGTGTTGAAGATGATCTTGCCACTTCAAAAGGATCACCGAGGGAACTGGACACCTAATCCGGTGAATGGATGGAGAAGAATTAGTGGACACCATATGTGGTGAAGAAAGCCTTTGAAGGAGGGGCATTAATTTTGACAAGAATGGATGGAGAAGAATTACCTAATCCGGTGAATGCAGACGCCATCAAAAAGTATTACCCATAGCAAAAAAAAAACAAAAGAAAAGAAAAGAAAAACTCGCTAGATTGAAAACCCGAAAGGGCATTCTACGCAAAAATTAGAGTTAAAAAAAATAATAAAATAAAATCGCTAGATTGAAAACCCGAAATGGCGATCTATGCAAAAATCAGAGTTAAAAGCTCGCTAGATTGAAAACCCGAAAGGGCGATCTAGGCAAAAATTAGAGTTAAAAGCTCGCTAGATTGAAAAGCCCTCGTGGGCGCTTCAGGCAAAAATTAGGGAAAAAAGTAAAGTCTCTACTATAGTGAAAACCCTTCATGGGAGCTTCAAATAATATTGAGATCAGAAAGGTGTGGAGAAAGCAACTAAGGGGAATGAGGCAGAGGCCTTTTTGAGGATTTGAGATGAATATAAGGAAATACAATGAATGACAGATAGCGAGGCTGTACACAGGTGAATTGGTTATGTTAAGGGGTATGCATGATGAGTCTACGAAGGAGAAGATTGATATGGAAGTAGTCAGATTCAATAATTGCAAAGTGGGGGCACACAAAACCAAGGTTTTTAAAACCGGACCGGTCATCAAACCGGAAAAGTCTTCGGTTTAAGGTTCAAAGGTTCAACCGGGGTTCAAACCGGGTTCGAACCGGTTTTAACGTAATGAATTATTTATATATATATTTATATTATATGCATATAATATATAAGAAAACTTCATAAAAATACAATATATTCAAATAAAGTATCATTTTAAACAAAGAAAGTCTCATAGCCTAGTGGTTAAAACATTTTTTAATGAACAAAAGGTCATGCGTTCAAGCCATACAAATAACAAAATTCAAAAATATTTTATTAACTTTAATAAATGAACCGAACCGGTCAAAACCGGTCTGGTTCTGACCGGTTCAACCGAAAACATCCCGGTTCGTAAATTACCGGTTCTGGCACCTCAACCGGACCGGACAAGTGGCAAGTCACCGGTTGGACCTGTCCGACCGGCCGGTCCGGTCAAGTTTTCAAAACCTCGCACAAAATTGGGGCAGTTTTGTACGGAATCAAAGTTATCTCATTTTATATCCTGTGAAGATTTCTGCTATTTCCTTTATTTCTAACCCTCTTGAATCATATATATACTTGATCAGTCTCTCCTGTTATCTATCTATTCTAAATAAAACTCTCTGAGGTCATTCAATTCATTTTTTAATTCCTTATTCATTGCTTGTGTTCTTCACGATTTTTATTGCTTGTATATCTTGCCTTCAGAAATCTCATGTAGTACAAGCATTGCCATACTATTGAATTTATTTGGAAGTTAAGTAAAGTAATAAAAGAATCATGACAAGTGTATTAGGACATTATTCTTAGCAGGAACTTGAGAGATTTTGGTGTTCTTGACTGTAAAGGAGCTAAAAGAAATTAAATGGCGTTAAAATGCATGGTGGAGCCGAAGAGATTGTGGTGTTCTTAACTCTAAAAGAGCTAAAAGAAATTAAATGGCGCTAAAAGGCATGGTGGAGCCGAAGAGATTTTGGTGTTGTTGACTGTAAAGGAGCTAAAAGAAATTAAATGGCGCTAAAAGGCATGGTGGAGCCGAAGAGAGTGTGGTGTTCTTAACTCTAAGAGAGCTAAAAGAAATTAAATGACGTTAAAAGACATAGTGGGGCCCAAGAGATTTTGAAGCTGAAAAGCTTTTGTTTGGCATTAAAGGTATGTCGGATTTGATGGAAGCAGTAAATCGATGGAAAAACCAGACAAAAAGAGAATGAAAGATATAAGAATAAGCGTAACATGGTAGATTGAAGATATGATGGAATCAAAAGATGCAGTCTTCTCATGATGGATGATTGTAGGATGATAGGGGTGATGGTGCTTACGACAATTAACCAAAATCAAATTTTCAAAATGAGAAAAATAAAAGAAAATACAATTTTCTTCATGCATTCATACACTCATGGATATTTTCTTGCATAAATTCAAACAAACATTTCTGGCCAAGCTGGGAATGGCCGTAGTGATCCCATGCACTTTTTTTTTCTTGCTGGCCAAGCTGGGAATGACCGTAGTGATCCCATGCACTTTCTTTTCATCAGTCAAGCTGGGAATTGCTGTAGTGATCCCATGCACTTAGTTTTCATCAGCCAAGCTGAGAATGGCTGTAGTGATCCCATGCAGTTTCTTTTCTTGCTGGCCAAGCTGGGAATGACCATAATGATCCCACGCATTACCTTTTTCAGTTCCTGTACGAAACTCGGTTGACTACACCTTTGTTTGCCTTTTATTTCATAAAAGACATACAAAGGGGGGCAGCTGTAGTACCCGGTTTTCGTCCGGCCAAACAAAAAAAAGAAAAAGAAGAAGAATAATAATAATGCAAAAATTCAAAATTCAAGAGCCCGTTTCATAGGTCTACATGCTTACAAAAAATTCAAAAACTTGTTTCTTGGACCCATAGGCATACAAAAATCCTAAGGCCCACTTCTTGGACCGTAAGCCCATAAAAATTCAAACCTAAACCCAAAAGATCTAAACCCTATAAAATATCTAAAAAATAGGACAATTAAATAAATAATAAACAAAAAAAAATCCTTAAGAGGGAAAGGTGGTTCCTTTATTAGGGTTTCATAAAAATAAGGAAAAGATAAAAATGTAAGTCTTGAGGGTTTTAGAGAAGGAGAGAAAAATAGGGTTTTTGGGGGTATTTTGGGATTTTTTGAAATAAAAAGATAAGTTAAAGAGAGAGGGGAGGAGCCGCACAAGGGGGAGAAAAAAATCGTGAAGGATTATTTTTTAGAGAAAAAGGGAGAGCCGCCGGTGAGAGAGAACAAGGGAGAAGAAAAGAAGAAAAAGAAGAAAAAAACAAAAGAGAGAAAGGAGGGTTTGGTGTGAAAAAGAGAAGAAGGCAGCCGACATATAGGGAAAGATCTTGGAGAAAAGGGAAAGCAACCCGTGAGAGAATAGAGAGGAGCCAAACGGGAAGAGAGGTGAAACCGAGAAGGTAATTTCTCATTACTCTATGGGGTTCTTGCTTTAACTTCTTTTTCAATTTGGTTTAAGGACGTGTAGATTATTCAACTTAGAAACATGGATTTGTGTTTGGATTTGGATTGATAGGTTTATTCTTGGTTTCATTTATCTGGGCTTGTTTTTGATTCATGAAAAAATGTTTGTATTGAGCTGATTCTGTTTTGTGTTTGATTCATGAATATCTGGGTTGAGCTGATACAGTTTGTGTTGATTCAATATCTGGGTTGGTATTTGGATCTGATTTTTAATATTTGGTATGTGTTTTTAGGTCCTGAAATCTGACTAGTGTTAAAATCTGTTTATTGATACCCGGTCATTGTTAAAATCTGGTAGGTGGTTTTAGGCCTTGGTATGTGGTATGTGGTTATTTGTTATATGTGATATGAAGTTCCGATGTTATTGCTGATGGTCTAAGAATGGTTATTATTGAAATCTGGTTTAGTCCATCGGCGTTTTGTATAAATTTGAGAGATGATGTTTATATTATATATTCAACAATGGCTTATATATTCAAGAGATAGGTGCTTATGGTGCTTAGATTCAAGAATGGTTGACGTGAATGTTTGGTATACTATTATGTATGGATAGTCCTTTGACCCTTTCTCCTGTTGATTTTTGAATGTGGACCGGGCTTCATTCAACTTGGGCCGGGCTTGATTTCGTTTGGGGTCGACGAGTTCATTTGGAGATTGGACCGGGTTTGAGCAATTAATGGGCTCCATGGCCATATTTAAATTTGTATTTTTATCTTTATATTTCATTATTTGTATATATTTTTATCTTATTTTTATTTGGCATGTTATATGTGATATGAAGTTCTTGTAAATTGATTAGTATGCATGTTAGGGGTTGTTAGTTTAGAATGTATATTAGAATTGTATGCATAGGTCATTTTTCGCAAATCCGTCAATTCAACAACCGCATCTTTGCCAAATTTTCATATAAGCAAAATAAGAAGATACCTAAATTAAAGTCAAATAGGAGGAGGACTTGATAAAATTCAGCTCTTGCCTAGACTTTAATTATGATATCTTCATCTAAACGAAAAGCAAATAATAAATTAAATTATTAGATACCTAAATTAAAATTCTTTAGGAGGAGGACCTGATAAAATTCAGCTCTTGCCTAGGCTTTAATTATGTTATCTCTTTGAATTAAAGTATTATTTGTATACGTAAACACAATGATAAATTAATTTACTAGATACCTAAATTAAAGTTCTTTAGGAGGAGGACTTGATAACATTCAGCTCCTGCCTAAACTTTAATTATGTTATCTTTTCAAATTAAAGTATCATTAATATTCGTCAAACAAATTTAGATTGTTATTTCCGTTTTATTCATTGTTCTTTGATTCTGTGATCGAGACCTCCCCTTGGTATAAAACCCAATGTCCTTTTTGCAAATTCCATCCAATATCTTTCCAAGTCGATTTTCAATAAAACCCATCAAAAATGAGATTTTCAAAAAACAAAGCTTGGTCGAACATTAATGGAAAGATTCCACCCCATTTGATAATATATGATTTATTTGGGCATATGAAAAATTCATTAAGACAAATTGGGACATACAACAAATTTTCAGGAAAAAGCACGTATATTAATCTAGGTAACCTTTTAGGGAGTTGTGGGGTGCTTAACACCTTCCCCACAGTCAATAGACCCCCTTACCCATTTTCTGGTTTGCAGACCATTTTTAGTGTCCAATTGCACTTGAATCAATTGGTGGCGACTCTAAATCATTTTTCATCCTTTCATCGCCGGTCCGCATCGTGACCCCGGTTACGACACCTCAGTTTGGTCAAATTCATCCAACAGGTTTTGTACCATTTCGTACAACGCAAGCAACGAGTGACTTTGGCACTTAAAACCTCCTGTTATTTGACAAACAACAAGTTGTGAATCTCCCTTAATTTTTATATTCTTAACACCCATTTCTATTAAGATTTCTAAGTCGATAATTAATGCTTCGTATTCGGCCTGGTTATTTGTACATACTTCGTCCAGTGTGAAGTAAAATTGGTATATTTGACTTATTAGTGTTGTAATAACAATTCCTACTCCTGCTTCTGCTTCTTTTGACGTTTTTGACTAGTCAAAATACAGAATCCACGGGTTAACATTCACCATATACAAATCTTGTTCCAATTCTTTAGTAATAGTTAAACATGGATGATCGGCTAAGAAATCAGCCAAAGCTTGATTTTTTACTGCTTTCTAAGGTATGTATTGAATGTCAAATTCAGACAAGGCTAACGCCCAGTACCCTACCCTTTGATGTATGATTGGGCGAGAAAACATGTACTTTATTAAATTCACTCTAGAAATTAAGTACACAGTCACGAGCCTTACATAGGTTCTTAATTTCATACATGTGAAAAATAAAGCCAAACATAATTTCTCCAGTGGAGAATAATTACTTTCATATTTGAGTAACTGCCTACTCAAGTAGTAAATAGCTCTTTCCTCGCCCTGAGCATTGTCTTGTGCAAGCATTCCTTCTACGGATAGATCTTCAGCCGATATATATAGCTTCAATGCTTTCCCGCTTGTAGGTGAGACCATGATTGGTGGTTGTGATAAATAGTCTTTCAGGCTTTCAAAAGCCTTTTGATAATCTTCATTCCAGATTTTCAGCTTTAATAAAGGGGAGAACACTTTTGTTCGTCCCGCGCAATTAAAAGTAAACCGTCTTAGGAAATTCACCTACCCTAGAAATCGTTGTAACTCTTTCTTATTGCTGGGCGATTGAGCTTCAAGTATGGCTTTTGATTTATTTTAGTCTATTTCGATTCCTCTTTGATGCACGAGGAATCCTAGAAAGTTCTCGACGCTTACACAAAATGCGTACTTGAGCGAATTCAATTTTAACTTATAAGTTCTCATCCGTTCAAATAATCCCTACAACTGGCCGAAATGGTCATCAACTTTGACCAATTTGGCCACTATGTCATCTATGTAGACTTCCATGTGCTGGCCAATCATATCGTGGAAAATTAGGTTCATGGCCCTCTAGTATGTGGCCCCAACATTTTTTAAACCAAATGGCATAACTACCCATTTAAAACACCCTAATGACCCTGGGCATCTAAAGGCAGTTTTATGCACATCATTTTCATAAATGAAAATTTGGTTATACCCAAAGCATCCATCCATGAACGAATAAATTTCATATCGTGCAGTTGCATCTATTAAAGAATCTACTGTGGGCATAGGATATCCATCTTTAGGTATGGCCAAATTAAGATTTTTGAAGTCTATGCATACTCTTAATTTCCCAATCTTTTTCATCACAGGCACAATATTAGACAACCATTCTACATATCTTGCAGTTCTAATAAATTTGGCCTTTAATAATTGTTCAATTTCTTTCTTTATTTTTTGGATTACGTCAGGGGTAAATCTTCTAGGAGGTTGTTTGTGAGGTTTGAAATTCGACATGGTTGGTAACATATGCTCTACCAACCATCTGTCTAACCCGGACATTTCATCATATTCCCAAGCAAAACAATCAATATACTCTTTAAGTAAAGCAATAAGTTTAACTCTGACCTTTGTGCCTAGCAGTTTGCTGATGAAAGTTGGCCGATGTTCTCCTCCTTTTCCAAGCACCACTTCCATCAGCGGGTCTTGGGCTTTGGCGAATCCTTGTTTCTCTGCCTTATCCATGGTACCCCCAAATTTATCTCATCTATAACACTGCCTTCCTTCAAGCAATCTATTTCGCATAAGTTTGTGAGTTGGTCTTCCATTTGATGAGCCATTAGCATGGCTCTGAAATCTTTCATGGCAAGCTTCTTTCTTGTGCAGCTCGTATTTCTCCTTCACATCCATGGACGCCCTTATCATGTTTTTGTGCAATCTCAAACATAACTTGGTCTATTGGGAACTTTTGGTTATGAAACAATCTACGAAAGCTAAACTATAGAGTTAGACATGTAAGAACACTAAAGAGAGTACAACGATTCACTTTGATGCTTTGGAATTGCTCAACTCTCTCCATAGATGAGCTTTTCACGTTTTTGTGCAATCTCAAACATAACTTGGTCTATTGGGATCTTTTAGTTACGAAACGTTCTACGAAAGATAAATTAGCGAGTTAGACATGTAAGAACACTAAATAGAGTACAACGGTCCACTTTGATTATTTGAAATTGCTCAACTCTCTCCATAGACGACCTTCTCATGTTTTTATCCTATCTCAAACATAACTTGGTCTATCGGCATCTTTTGGTTACGAAACGTTCCACATAAGCTAAACTAGAGAGTTAGACATGTAAGAACACTAAAGAGAGTACAATGGTTTGCTTTGATGCTTTGGAATTGCTCAACTCTCTCCATAGACGAGCTTTTTAGGTTTTTGTGCAATCTCAAATATAACTAGCTCTATTGGCAACTTTTTGGTTATGAAACGTTCTACATAAGCTAAACTAGAAAGTAGGGCATGTAAGAAGAGTAAATAGAGTACAACGGTCCACTTCGACGCTTTGGAATTGCTTAACTCTCTCCATAGACGAGCATTTCACGTTTTTGTGCAATCTCAAACATAACTTGGTCTATTGGGATCTTTTGGTTACGAAACGTTCTACGAAAGCTAAACTAGCGAGTTAGACATGTAAGAAAACTAAATAGAGTACAACGGTTTTCTTTGATGCTTTTAAATTGCTCAACTCTCTCCATAGACGACATTATCATGTTTTTGTGCAATCTCAAACATAACTTGGTCCATTGGGATCTTTTGGTTATGAAATGATCTACGAAAGCTAAACTAGCGAGTTAGACAGTAAGAACACCAAAGAGAGTACAACGGTTTACTTTGATGCTTTGGAACTACTTAACTCTCTCCATAGACGAGCTTTTCACGTTTTTGTGCAAACTCAAACATAACTTGGTTTATTGTATCTTTTGGTTATGAAACAATCTATATAAGCTAAACTAGAGAGTTAGACATGTAAGAACACTAAAGAGAGTACAACGGTTTACTTTAATGCTTTGGAATTGCTCAACTCTCTCCATAGATGAGCTTTTTAACGTTTTTGTGGAATCTCAAACATAACTTGGTCTATTAGGATCTTTTGGTTACGAAATGTTCTACGAAAGATAAATTAGCGAGTTAGACATGCAAGAACACAAAATTGAGTACGACGGTCCACTTTGATTCTTTGAAATTGCTCAACTCTCTCCATACAAGGCCTTATCATGTTTTTGTGCAATCTCAAACATAACTTGGTCTATTGACATCTTTTCATTGCAAAACATTCCACATAAGCTAAACTAGAGAGTTAGACAAGTAAGAACACTAAAGAGAGCACAACGGTTTGCTTTGACGCTTTGGAATTGCTCAACTCTCTCCATAGACGAGCTTTTTATGCTTTTGTGCAATCTCAAATATAACTAGGTCTATTGGCAACTTTTTGGTTATGAAACGTTCTACATAAGCTAAACCAGAGAATAGGACATGTAAGTAGAGTAAATAGAGTACAACGGTCCACTTTGATGCTTTGGAATAGCTCAACTCTCTCCATAGACGAGCATTTCACATTTTTGTGCAATCTCAAACATAACTTGGTCTATTGGGATCTTTTGGTTACGAAACGTTCTACGAAAGCTAAACTAGCGAGTTAGACATGTAAGAAAACTAAATAGAGTACAACGGTTTTCTTTGATGCTTTTAAATTTCTCAACTCTCTCCATAGACGACATTATCATGTTTTTGTGCAATCTCAAACATAACTTGGTCCATTGGGATCTTTTGGTTATGAAATGATCTACGAAAGCTAAACTAGCGAGTTAGACAGTAAGAACACCAAAGAGAGTACAACGGTTTACTTTGATGCTTTGGAACTACTTAACTCTCTCCATAGACGAGCTTTTCACGTTTTTGTGCAATCTCAAACATAACTTGGTTTATTGTATCTTTTGGTTATGAAACAATCTACATAAGCTAAACTAGAGAGTTAGACATGTAAGAACACTAAAGAGAGTACAACGGTTAACTTTGATGCTTTGGAATTGCTCAACTCTCTCCATAGATGAGCTTTTTAACGTTTTTGTGCAATCTCAAACATAACTTGGTCTATTAGGATCTTTTGGTTACGAAATGTTCTACGAAAGATAAATTAGCGAGTTAGACATGTAAGAACACTAAATTAAGTACGACGGTCCACTTTGATTCTTTGAAATTGCTCAACTCTCTCCATCGACGACCTTATCATGTTTTTGTGCAATCTCAAACATAACTTGGTCTATTGACATCTTTTGGTTGCGAAACGTTCCACATAAGCTAAACTAGAGAGTTAGACAAGTAAGAACAGTAAAGAGAGTACAACGGTTTGCTTTGATGCTTTGGAATTGCTCAACTCTCTCCATAGACGAACTTTTTAGGTTTTTATGCAATCTCAAATATAACTAGGTCTATTGGCAACTTTTTGGTTATGAAACGTTCTACATAAGCTAAACTAGAGAATAGGACATGTAAGAAGAGTAAATAGCGTACAACGGTCCACTATGATGCTTTGGAATAACTCAACTCTCTCCTTAGACGAGCTTTTCATGTTTTTGTGCAATCTCAAACATAAATTGGTCAATTGGCATCTTTTGGATACTAAACGTTCTACGGAAGCTAAACTAGAGAGTTAGACATGTAAGAACACTAAAGAGAGTACAAGGATCCACTTTGATGCTTTGGAATAGCTCAACTCTCTCCATAGACGAGCTTTTCACGTTTTTGTGCAATCTCAAACATAACTTGGTCTATTGGGATCTTTTAGTTACGAAACGTTCTACGAAAGATAAATTAGCGAGTTAGATATGTACGAACACTAAATAGAGTACAACGGTCCACTTTGATTCTTTGAAATTGCTCAACTCTCTCCATGGACGACCTTATCATGTTTTTGTCCTATCTCAGACATAACTTGGTCTATTGCCATCTTTTGGTTAAGAAACGTTCCACCTAAGCTAAACTACAGAGTTAGACATGTAAGAACACTAAAGAGAGTAGAACGGTTTGCTTTTATGCTTTGGAATTGCTCGACTCTCTCCATAGACGAGCTTTTTAGGTTTTTGTGCAATCTCAAATATAACTAAGTCTATTGGCAACTTTTTGGTTTTGAAACGTTCTACATAAGCTAAACTAGAGAGTAGGACATGTAAGAAGAGTAAATAGAGTACAACGGTCCACTTTGACGCTTTGGAATTGCTCAACTCTCTCCGTAGACGAGCATTTCACGTTTTTGTGCAATCTCAAACATAACTTGGTCTATTGGGATCTTTTGGTAACGAAACGTTCTACGAAAGCTAAATTAGCGAGTTAGACATGTAAGAAAACTAAATAGAGTACAACGGTTTTCTTTGATGCTTTTAAATTGCTCAACTCTTTCCATAGACGACCTTATCATGTTTTTGTGCAATCTTAAACATAACTTGGTCCATTGGGATCTTTTGGTTATGAAATGATCTATGAAAGCTAAACTAGCGAGTTAGACATGTAAGAACACTAAAGAGAGTACAACGGTTTACTGTGATGCTTTGGAATTGCTCAACTCTCTCCATAGACGAGCCTTTCACGTTTTTGTGCAATCTCAAACATAACTTGGTCTATTAGGATCTTTTAGTTACGAAACGTTCTACGAAAGATAAATTAGCGAGTTAGACATGTAAGAACACTAAATAGAGTAGAACGGTCCACTTTGATTATTTGAAATTGCTCAACTCTCTCCATAGACGACCTTCTCATGTTTTTGTGCAATCTCAAACATAGCTTGGCCTATTGACATCTTTTGGTTGCGAAACGTTCCACATAAGCTAAACTAGAGAGTTAGACAAGTAAGAACACTAAAGAGTGTATAACGGTTTGCTTTGATGCTTTGGAATTGCTCAACTCTCTCCATAGATGAGCTTTTTAGGTTTTTGTGCAATCTCAAAGATAACTAGGTCTATTGACAACTTTTTGGTTATGAAACGTTCTACATAAGCTAAACTAGAGAGTAGGACATGTAAGAACAGTAAATAGAGTACAACGGTCCACTTTGACGCTTTGGAATTGCTCAAGTCTCTCCATAGACGAGCGTTTCACGTTTTTGTGCAATCTCAAACATAACTTGGTCTATTGGGATCTTTTGGTTACGAAACGTCCTACGAAAGCTATACTAGCGAGGTAGACTTGTAAGAAAACTAAATAGAGTACAACGGTCCTCAGTGATGCTTTTAAATTGCTCAACACTCTCCATAGACGACGTTATCATGTTTTTGTACAATCTCTAACATAACTTGGTCCATTGGGATATTTTGGTTATGAAATGATCTACGAAAGCGAAACTAGCGAGTTAGACGTGTAAGAACACTAAAGAGAATACAACGGTTTACTTTGATGCTTTGGAACTACTCAACTCTCTTCATAGACGAGCTTTTCACGTTTTTGTGCAATCTCAAACATAACTTGGTCTATTGTTTCTTTTGGTTATGAAACAATCTACATAAGCTAAACTAGAGAGTTGGACATGTAAGAACACTAAAGAGAGTACAACGATTTACTTTGACGCTTTGGAATTGCTCAACTCTCTCCATAGATGGGCTTTTTAACGTTTTTGTGCAATCTCAAAAATAACTTGGTCTATTGGGATCTTTTGGTTACGAAACGTTCCACGAAAGCTAAACTAGCGAGTTAGACATGTAAGAAAACTAAATAGAGTACAACGGTTTTCTTTGATGCTTTTTAAATTGCTCAACTCTCTCCATAGACGACCTTATCATGTTTTTGTGCAATCTCAAACATAACTTGGTCCATTGAGATCTTTTGGTTATGAAATGATCTATGAAAGCTAAACTAGCGAGTTAGACATGTAAGAACACTAAAGAGAGTACAACGGTTTAATTTGATGATTTGGAACTACTCAACTCTCTCAATAGACGAGCTTTTCACGTTTTTGTGCAATCTCAAACATAACTTGGTCTATTGTATCTTTTGGTTACGAAACAATCTATATAAGCTAAACAAGAGAGTTAGACATGTAAGAACACTAAATAGAGTACAACGGTTTACTTTGATGCTTTGGAATTGCTCAACTCTCTCCATAGATGAGCTTTGCAACGTTTTTGTGCAATCTCAAACATAACTTGGTCTATTAGGATCTTTTGGTTACGAAACGTTCTACGAAAGATAAATTAGCGAGTTAGACTTGTAAGAACACTAAATAGAGTACAACGGTCTACTTTGATTCTTTGAAATTGCTCAACTCTCTCCATAGAAGGCCTTATCATGTTTTTGCGCAATCTCAAACATAACTTGGTCTATTGATATCTTTTGGTTGCGAAAAATTTGACATAAGCTAAAGTAGAGAGTTAGACAAGTAAGAACATTGAAGAGAGTACAACGGTTTGCTTTGATGCTTTGGAATTGCTCAACTCTCTCCATAGACGAGCTTCTTAGGTTTTTGTGCAATCTCAAATATAACTAGGTCTATTGGCCACTTTTTGGTTATGAAACGTTCTACATAAGCTAAACTAGATAATAGGACATGTAAGAAGAGTAAATAGAGTACAACGGTCCACTTTGATGCTTTGGAATAGCTCAACTCTCTCCATAGACGACCTTTTCACGTTTTTGTGCAATCTCAAACATAACTTGTTCTATTGGATCTTTTGGTTATGAAACAATCTACATAAGCAAAACTAGAGAGTTAGACATGTAAGAACACTAAAGAGAGTACAACGGTTCACTTTGATGCTTTGGAATTGCTCAACTCTCTCCATAGGCGAGCTTTTCACGTTGTTGTGTAATCTCAAACATAACTTGGTCTATTAGGATCTTTTAGTTATGAAACGTTCTACGAAAGATAAATTAGCGAGTTAGACATGTAAGAACACTAAATAGAGTACAACGGTCCACTTTGATTCTTTGAAATTGCTCAACTCTCTCCATGGACGACATTATCATGTTTTTGTCCTATCTCAAACATAACTTGGTCTATTGACATCTTTTGGTTACGAAACATTCCACATAAGCTAAACTAGAGAGTTAGACATGTAAGAACACTAAAGAGAGTACAACGGTTTGCTTTGATGCTTTGGAATTGCTCAACTCTCTCCATAGACGAGCTTTTTAGGTTTTTGTGCAATCTCAAATATAACTAGGTCTATTGGCAACTTTTTGGTTATGAAACGTTCTACATAAGCTAAACTAGAGAGTAGGACATGTAAGAAGAGTAAATAGAGTACAACGGTCCACTTTGACGCTTTGGAATTGCTCAACTCTCTCCATAGACGAGCATTTCACGTTTTTGTGCAATCTCAAACATAACTTGGTCTATTGGGATCTTTTGGTTACGAAACATTCTACGAAAGCTAAACTAGCGAGTTAGACATGTAAGAAAACTAAATAGAGTACAACTGTTTTCTTTGATGCTTTTTAAATTGCTCAACTCTCTCCATAGACGACCTTATTATGTTTTTGTGCAATCTCAAACATAACTTGGTCCATTGAGATCTTTTGGTTATGAAATGATCTACGAAAGCTAAACTAGCGAGTTAGACATGTAAGAACACTAAAGAGAGTACAACGGTTTACTTTGATGCTTTGGAACTACTCAACTCTCTCCGTAGACGAGCTTTTCACGTTTTTGTGCAATCATAAACATAACTTGGTCTATTGTATCTTTTGGTTACGAAACAATCTATATAAGCTAAACAAGAGAGTTAGACATGTAAGAACACTGAAGAGAGTACAACGGTTTACTTTGATGCTTTGGAATTGCTCAACTGTCTCCATAGATGAGCTTTTTAGCGTTTTTGTGCAATCTGAAACATTACTTGATCTATTGGGATCTTTCGGTTACGAAACGTTCTACGAAAGATAAATTAGCGAGTTAGACATGTAAGAACACTATATTGAGTACGACGACCCACTTTGATTCTTTGAAATTGCTCAACTCTCTCCATAGAAGGCCATATCATGTTTTTGCGCAATCTGAAACATAACTTGGTCTATTGATATCTTTTGGTTGCGAAAAATTCCACATAAGCTAAACTAGAGAGTTAGACAAGTAAGAACATTAAAGAGAGTACAACGGTTTGCTTTGATGCTTTGGAATTGCTCAACTCTCTCCATAGAGGAGCTTCTTAGGTTTTTGTGCAATCTCAAATATAACTAGGTCTATTGGCAACTTTTTGGTTATGAAACATTCTACATAAGCTAAACTAGAGAATAGGACATGTAAGAAGAGTAAATAGAGTACAACGGTCCACTTTGATGCTTTGGAATAGCTCAACTCTCTCCATAGACGAGCTTTTCACGTTTTTGTGCAATCTCAAACATAACTTGGCCTATTGGATCTTTTGGTTATGAAACAATCTACATAAGCAAAACTAGAGTGTTAGACATGTAAGAACACTAAAGAGAGTACAACGGTTTACTTTGATGCTTTGGAATTGCTCAACTCTCTCCATAGACGAGCTTCTTAGGTTTTTGTGCAATCTCAAATATAACTAGGTCTATTGGCAACTTTTTGGTTATGAAACGTTCTACATAAGCTAAACTAGAGAATAGGACATGTAAGAAGAGTAAATAGAGTACAACGGTCCACTTTGATGCTTTGGAATAGCTCAACTCTCTCCATAGACGAGCTTTTCACGTTTTTGTGCAATCTCAAACATAACTTGGTCTATTGGATCTTTTGGTTATGAAACAATCTACATAAGCAAAACTAGAGAGTTAGAAATGTAAGAACACTAAAGAGAGTACAACGGTTCACTTTGATGCTTTGGAATTGCTCAACTCTCTCCATAGGCGAGCTTTTCACGTTGTTGTATAATCTCAAACATAACTTGGTCTATTAGGATCTTTTAGTTATGAAACGTTCTACGAAAGATAAATTAGCGAGTTAGACATGTAAGAACACTAAATAGAGTACAACGGTCCACTTTGATTCTTTGAAATTGCTCAACTCTCTCCACGGACGACATTATCATGTTTTTGTCCTATCTCAAACATAACTTGGTCTATTGACATCTTTTGGTTACGAAACGTTCCACATAAGCTAAACTAGAGAGTTAGACATGTAAGAACACTAAAGAGAGTACAACGGTTTGCTTTGATGCTTTGGAATTGCTCTCTCTCCATAGATGAGCTTTTTAGGTTTTTGTGCAATCTCAAATATAACTAGGTCTATTGGCAACTTTTTGGTTATGAAACGTTCTACATAAGCTAAACTTGAGAGTCGGACAAGTAAGAAGAGTAAATCGAGTACAAAGGTCCACTTGGACGCTTTGGAATTGCTCAACTCTCTCCATAGACGAGCATTTCACGTTTTTGTGCAATCTCAAACATAACTTGGTCTATTGGGATCTTTTGGTTACGAAACGTTCTACGAAAGCTAAACTAGCGACTTAGACATGTAAGAAAACTAAATAGAGTACAACTGTTTTCTTTGATGCTTTTTAAATTGCTCAACTCTCTCCATAGACGACCTTATCATGTTTTTGTGCAATCTCAAACATAACTTGGTCCATTGAGATCTTTTGGTTATGAAATGATCTACGAAAGCTAAACTAGCGAGTTAGACATGTAAGAACACTAAAGAGAGTACAACGGTTTACTTTGATGCTTTGGAACTACACAACTCTCTCCATAGACGAGCTTTTCACGTTTTTGTGCAATCTTAAACATAACTTGGTCTATTGTATCTTTTGGTTACGAAACAATCTATATAAGCTAAACAAGAGAGTTAGACATGTAAAAACACTGAAGAGAGTACAACGGTTTACTTTGATGCTTTGGAATTGCTCAACTCTCTCCATAGATGAGCTTTTTAGCGTTTTTGTGCAATCTGAAACATAACTTGATCTATTGGGATCTTTCGGTAACGAAACGTTCTACGAAAGATAAATTAGCGAGTTAGACATGTAAGAACACTATATTGAGTACGACGACCCACCTTGATTCTTTGAAATTGCTCAACTCTCTCCATAGAAGGCCATATCATGTTTTTGCGCAATCTCAAACATAACTTGGTCTATTGATATCTTTTGGTTGCGAAAAATTCCACATCAGCTAAACTAGAGAGTTAGACAAGTAAGAACATTAAAGAGAGTACAACGGTTTGCTTTGATGCTTTGGAATTGCTCAACTCTCTCCATAGAGGAGCTTCTTAGGTTTTTGTGCATTCTCAAATATAACTAGGTCTATTGGCAACTTTTTGGTTATGAAACATTCTACATAAGCTAAACTAGAGAATAGGACATGTAAGAAGAGTAAATAGAGTACAACGGTCCACTTTGATGCTTTGGAATAGCTCAACTCTCTCCATAGACGAGCTTTTCACGTTTTTGTGCAATCTCAAACATAACTTGGCCTATTGGATCTTTTGGTTATGAAACAATCTACATAAGCAAAACTAGAGTGTTAGACATGTAAGAACACTAAAGAGAGTACAACGGTTTACTTTGATGCTTTGGAATTGCTCAACTCTCTCCATAGACGAGCTTCTTAGGTTTTTGTGCAATCTCAAATATAACTAGGTCTATTGGCAACTTTTTGGTTATGAAACGTTCTACATAAGCTAAACTAGAGAATAGGACATGTAAGAAGAGTAAATAGAGTACAACGGTCCACTTTGATGCTTTGGAATAGCTCAACTCTCTCCATAGACGAGCTTTTCACGTTTTTGTGCAATCTCAAACATAACTTGGTCTATTGGATCTTTTGGTTATGAAACAATCTACATAAGCAAAACTAGAGAGTTAGACATGTAAGAACACTAAAGAGAGTACAACGGTTCACTTTGATGCTTTGGAATTGCTCAACTCTCTCCATAGGCGAGCTTTTCACGTTGTTGTGTAATCTCAAACATAACTTGGTCTATTAGGATCTTTTAGTTATGAAACGTTCTACGAAAGATAAATTAGCGAGTTAGACATGTAAGAACACTAAATAGAGTACAACGGTCCACTTTTATTCTTTGAAATTGCTCAACTCTCTCCATGGACGACATTATCATGTTTTTGTCCTATCTCAAACATAACTTGGTCTATTGACATCTTTTGGTTACGAAACGTTCCACATAAGCTAAACTAGAGAGTTAGACATGTAAGAACACTAAAGAGAGTACAACGGTTTGCTTTGATGCTTTGGAATTGCTCTCTCTCCATAGACGAGCTTTTTAGGTTTTTGTGCAATCTCAAATATAACTAGGTCTATTGGCAACTTTTTGGTTATGAAACGTTCTACATAAGCTAAACTAGAGAGTAGGACATGTAAGAAGAGTAAATCGAGTACAACGGTCCACTTGGACGCTTTGGAATTGCTCAACTCTCTCCATAGACGAGCATTTCACGTTTTTGTGCAATCTCAAACATAACTTGGTCTATTGGGATCTTTTGGTTACGAAACGTTCTACGAAAGCTAAACTAGCAACTTAGACATGTAAGAAAACTAAAAAGAGTACAACTGTTTTCTTTGATGCTTTTTAAATTGCTCAACTCTCTCCATAGACGACCTTATCTTGTTTTTGTGCAATCTCAAACATAACTTGGTCCATTGAGATCTTTTGGTTATGAAATGATCTACGAAAGCTAAACTAGCGACTTAGACATGTAAGAACACTAAAGAGAGTACAACGGTTTACTTTGATGCTTTGGAACTACTCAACTCTCTCCATAGACGAGCTTTTCACGTTTTTGTGCAATCTCAAACATAACTTGGTCTATTGTATCTTTTGGTTACGAAACAATCTATATAAGCTAAACAAGAGAGTTAGACATGTAAGAACACTGAAGAGAGTACAACGGTTTACTTTGATGCTTTGGAATTGCTCAACTCTCTCCATAGATGAGCTTTTTAACGTTTTTGTGCAATCTGAAACATAACTTGATCTATTGGGATCTTTCGGTTACGAAACGTTCTACGAAAGATAAATTAGCGAGTTAGACATGTAACAACACTAAATTGAGTACGGCGGCCCACTTTGATTCTTTGAAATTGCTCAACTCTCTCCATAGAAGGCCATATCATGTTTTTGCGCAATCTCAAACATAACTTGGTCTATTGATATCTTTTGGCTGCGAAAAATTCCACATAATCTAAACTAGAGAGTTAGACAAGTAATAACATTAAAGAGAGTACAACGGTTTGCTTTAATGCTTTGGAATTGCTCAACTCTCTCCATAGACGAGCTTCTTAGGTTTTTGTGCAATCTCAAATATAACTAGGTCTATTGGCAACTTTTTGGTTATGAAACGTTCTACATAAGCTAAACTAGAGAATAGGACATGTAAGAAGAGTAAATAGAGTACAACGGTCCACTTTGATGCTTTGGAATAGCTCAACTCTCCCCATAGACGAGCTTTTCACGTTTTTGTGCAATCTCAAACATAACTTGGCCAATTGGATCTTTTGGTTATGAAACAATCTACATAAGCAAAACTAGAGTTTTAGACATGTAAGAACACTAAAGAGAGTACAACGGTTTACTTTGATGCTTTGGAATTGCTCAACTCTCTCCATAGACGAGCTTTTTAACGTTTTTGTGCAATCTCAAACATAACTTGGTCTATTAGGATCTTTTGGTTAGGAAACGTTCTACGAAAGATAATTTAGCGAGTTAGACATGTAAGAACACTAAATAGAGTACAACGATCCACTTTGATTCTTTGAAATTGCTCAACTCTCTCCATGGACGACCTTATCATGTTTTTGTCCTATCTCAAACATAACTTGATCTATTGACATCTTTTGGTTACGAAACGTTCCACATAAGCTAAACTAGAGAGTTAGACATGTAAGAACACTAAAGAGAGTACAACGGTTTGCTTTGATGCTTTGGAATTGCTCAACTCTCTCCATAGACAAGCTTTTTAGGTTTTTGTGCAATCTCAAATATAACTAGGTCTATTGGCAACTTTTTGGTTATGAAACGTTCTACATAAGCTAAACTAGAGAGTAGGACATGTAAGAAGAGTAAATAGAGTACAACGGTCCACTTTGACGCTTTGGAATTGCTCAACTCCCTCCATAGACGAGCATTTCATGTTTTTGTGCAATCTCAAACATAACTTGGTCTATTGGGATCTTTTGGTTACAAAACGTTCTACGAAAGCTAAACTAGCGAGTTAGACATGTAAGAAAACTAAATAGAGTACAAAGTTTTCTTTGATGCTTTTAAATTGCTCAACTCTCTCCATAGACGACCTTATCATGTTTTTGTGCAATCTCAAACATAACTTGGTCCATTGGGATCTTTTGGTTATGAAAGGATCTACGAAAGCTAAACTAGCGAGTTAGACATGTAAGAACACTAAAGAGAGTACAACGGATTACTTTGATGCTTTGGAACTACTAAACTCTCTCCATAGACGAGTTTTTCACGTTTTTGTGCAATCTCAAACATAACTTGGTCTATTGTATCATTTGGTTATGAAACAATCTACATAAGCTAAACTAGAGAGTTAGACATGTAAGAACACTAAAGAGAGTACAACGGTTTACTTTGATGCTTTGGAATTGCTCAACTCTCTCCATAGAAGAGCTTTTTAACGTTTTTGTGCAATCTCAAACATAACTTTGTCTATTAGGATCTTTTGGTTAGGAAACGTTCTACGAAAGATAATTTAGCGAGTTAGACATGTAAGAACACTAAATTAAGTACGACGGTCCACTTTGATTCTTTGAAATTGCTCAACTCTCTCAATAGACGACCTTATCATGTTTTTGTGCAATCTCAAACATAACTTGGTCTATTGACATATTTTGGTTGTGAAATGTTCCATATAAGCTAAACTAGAGAGTTAGACAAGTAAGAACTCTAAAGAGAGTACAACGGTTTGCTTTGATTCTTTGGAATTGCTCAACTCTCTCCATAGACGAACTTTTTAGGTTTTTGTGCAATCTCAAATATAACTAGGTCTATTGGCAACTTTTTGGTTATGAAACGTTCTACATAACCTAAACTAGAGAATAGGACATGTAAGAAGAGTAAATAGAGTACAACGGTCCACTATGATGCTTTGGAATAACTCAACTCTCTCCTTAGACGAGCTTTTCATGTTTATGGGCAATCTCAAACATAAGTTGGTCAATTGGCATCTTTTGGATACTAAACGTTCTACGAAAGCTAAACTAGAGAGTTAGACATGTAAGAACACTAAATAGAGTACAACTATCCACTTTGATGCCTTGGAATTGCTCAACTCTCTCCATAGACGAGCATTTCACTTTTTGCGCTATCTCAAACATAACTAGGTCTATTTGGATCTTTTGGTTACGAAACGTTCTACGAAAGCTAAACTAGCGGGTTAGACATGTAAGAACACTAAATAGAGTACAACGGTCCACTTTGATGCTTTTAAATTGGTCAACTCTCTCCATAGACGCCTTTAACATGTTTTTGTGCAATCTCAAACATAACCTGATCGATTGGGAACTTTTGGTTATGAAACAATCTACATAAGCTAAACTAGAGTGTTGGACATGTAAGAACACTAAATAGAGTACAACGGTCCACTTTGATGCTTTTAAATTGGTCAACTCTCTCCATAGACGCCCTTATCATGTTTTTGTGCAATCTCAAACATAACCTGATCGATTGGGAACTTTTGGTTATGAAACAATCTACATAAGCTAAACTAGAGTGTTGCACATGTAAGAACGCTAAAGAGAGTACAAAGGTTTACTTTGATGCTTTGGAATTGCTCAACTCTCTCCATAGACAAGCTTTTCACGTTTTTGTGCAATCTCAAACATAACTTGGTCTATTAGGATCTTTTAGTTACGAAACGTTCTACGAAAGATAAATTAGCGAGTTAGACATGTAAGAACACTAAATAGAGTACAACGGTCCACTTTGATTCTTTGAAATTGCTCAACTCTCTCCATAGACGACCTTCTCATGTTTTTGTCCTATCTCAAACATAACTTGGACCATTGGGATATTTTGGTAATGAAATGATCTACGAAAGCTAAACTAGAGAGTGAGACATGTAAGAACACTAAAGAGAGTACAACGGTTTGCTCTGATGTTTTGGAATTGCTCAACACTCTCCATTGACGAGCTTTTTAGGTTTTTGTGCAATCTCAAATATAACTAGGTCTACTGGCAACTTTTTGGTTATGAAACGTTCTACATAAGATAAACTAGAGAGTAGGACATATAAGAAGTGTAAATAGAGTACAACGGTCCATTTTGACGCTTTGAAATTGCTCAACTCTCTCTATAGACGAGCGTTCACGTTTTTGTGCAATCTCAAACATAACTTGGTCTATTGGGATCTTATGGTTACGAAACGTCCTACGAAAGCTAAACTAGCGAGGCGGACTTGTAAGAAAACTAAATAGAGTACAACGGTCCTCATTGATGCTTTTAAATTGCTCAACTCTCTCCATAGATGACGTTATCATGTCTTTTTGCAATCTCTAACATAACTTGGTCCATTGGGATATTTTGGTTATGAAATGATCTACGAAAGCTAAACTAGCGAGTTAGACGTGTAAGAACACTAAAGAGAATACAACGGTTTACTTTGATGCTTTGGAACTACTCAACTCTCTCCATAGACGAGCTTTTCACTTTTTGTGCAATCTCAAACATAACTTGGTCTATTGTTTCTTTTGGTTATGAAACAATCTACATAAGCTAAACTAGAGAGTTGGACATGTAAGAACACTAAAGAGAGTACAACGGTTAACTTTGATGCTTTGGAATTGCTCAACTCTCTCCATAGATGAGCTTTTTAACGTTTTTGTGCAATCTCAAACATAACTTGGTCTATTGGGATCTTTTGGTTACGAAATGTTCTACGAAAGCTAAACTAGCGAGCTAGGCATGTAAGAAAACTAAATAGAGTACAACGCTTTTATTTGACGCTTTTTAAATTGCTCAACTCTCTCCATAGACGACCTTATCATGTTTTTGTGCAATCTCAAACATAACTTGGTCCATTGGGATCTTTTGGTTATGAAATGATCTACGAAAGCTAAACTCGCGAGTTAGACATGTAAGAACACTAAAGAGAGTACAATGGTTTACTTTGATACTTTGGAACTACTCAACTCTCTCCATAGATGAGCTTTTCACGTTTTTGTGCAATCTCAAACGTAACTTGGTCTATTGTATCTTTTGGTTATGAAACAATCTACATAAGCTAAACTAGAGAGTTAGACATGTAAGAACACTAAAGAAAGTACAATGGTTTACTTTGATGCTTTGGAATTGCTCAACTCTCTCCATAGATGAGCTTATTAACGTTTTTATG
Source organism: Tripterygium wilfordii (assembly GCF_013401445.1). NCBI lineage: Eukaryota > Viridiplantae > Streptophyta > Magnoliopsida > Celastrales > Celastraceae > Tripterygium > Tripterygium wilfordii. The sequence goes on from NC_052254.1 coordinate 8,417,735, forward strand.
TAATCTCAAACATAACTTGGTCTATTAAGATATTTCGGTTACGAAATGTTCTACGAAAGATAAATTAGCGAGTTAGACATGTAAGAACACTAAATTGAATACGACGATCCACTTTGATTCTTTGAAATTGCTCAACTCTCTCCATAGACGACCTTATCATGTTTTTGTGCAATCTCAAACATAACTTGGTCTATTGACATCTTTTGGTTGCGAAACGTTCCACATAAGCTAAACTAGAGAGTTAGACAAGTAAGAACACTAAAGAGAGTACAACGGTTTGCTTTGATGCTATGGAATTGCTCAACTCTCTCCATAGACGAACTTTTTAGGTTTTTATGCAATCTCAAATATCGCTAGGTCTAGTGGAAACTTTTTGGCTATGAAACGTTCAACATAAGCTAAACTAGAGAATAGGAGATGTAAGAAGAGTAAATAGAGTACAACGGTCCACTATGATGCTTTGGAGTAACTCAACTCTCTCCTTAGACGAGCTTTTCATGTTTTTGTGCAATCTCAAACATAAGTTGGTCAATTGGCATCTTTTGGATACTAAACGTTCTACGAAAGCTAAACTAGAGAGTTAGACATGTAAGAACACTACATAGAGTACAACGGTCCACTTTGATGCTTAGGAATTGCTCAACTCTCTCCATAGACGAGCTTTTCACTTTTTGCGCTATCTCAAACTTAACTAGGTCTATTGGGATCTTTTGGTTACGAAACGTTCTACGAAAGTAAACTAGCGAGTTAGAGATGTCAGAACACTAAATAGAGTACCACTTTGATGCTTTTAAATTGCTCAACTCTCTCCATAGACGCCTTTATCATGTTTTTGTGCAATCTCAAACATAACATGATCTATTGGGAACTTTTGGTTATGAAACAATGTACATAAGCTAAACTAGAGAGTACAACAGTTTACTTTGATGCTTTGGAATTGCTCAACTCTCTCCATAGACGAGCTTTTCACGTTTTTGTGCAATCTCAAACATAACTTCAACTATTAGGATCTTTTAGTTACGAAACGTTCTACGAGAGATAAATTAGCGAGTTAGACATGTAAGAACACTAAATAGAGTACAACGGTCCACTTTGATTCTTTGAAATTGCTCAACTCTCTCCATAGACGACATTCTCATGTTTTTGTCCTATCTCAAACATAACTTGGTCTATTGGCATCTTTTGGTTACGAAACGTTCCACATAAGCTAAACCAGAGAGTTAGACAAGTAACAACACTAAAGAGAGTACAACGGTTTGCTTTGATGCTTTGGAATTGCTCAACTCTCTCTATAGACGAGCATTTTAGGTTTTTGTGCAATCTCAAATATAAGTAGGTCTATTGGCAACTTTTTGGTTATGAAACGTTCTACATAAGCTAAACTAGAGAGTAGGACATGTAAGAAGAGCAAATAGAGTGCAACGGTCCACTTTGACGCTTTGGAATTGCTCAACTCTCTCCATAGACGAGCGTTTCACGTTTTTGTGCAATCTCAAACATAACTTGGTGTATTGGGATCTTTTGGTTACGAAACGTCCTACGAAAGCTAAACTAGCGAGGTAGACTTGTTAGAAAACTAAATAGAGCACAACGGTCCTCATTGATGCTTTTAAATTGCTCAACTCTCTCCATAGACGACGTTATCATGTTTTTGTGCAATCTCTAACATAACTTGGTCCATTGGGATATTTTGGTTATGAAATGATCTACGAAAGCTAAACTAGCGAGTTAAACGTGTAAGAACACTAAAGAGAATACAACGGTTTACTTTGATGCTTTGGAACTACTCAACTCTCTCCATAGACGAGCTTTTAACGTTTTTGTGCAATCTCAAACATAACTTGGTCTATTGTTTCTTTTGGTTATGAAACAATCTACATAAGCTAAACTAGAGAGTTGGCCATGTAAGAACTCTAAAGAGAATACAATGGTTTACTTTGATGCTTTGGAATTACTCAACTCTCTCCATAGATGAGCTTTTTAACGTTTTTGTGCAATCTCAAACATTACTTGGTCTATTGGGATCTTTTGGTTACAAAACGTTCTACGAAAGCTAAACTAGCGAGTTACACATGTAAGAAAACTAAATAGAGTACAACGCTTTTATTTGACGCTTTTTAAATTGCTCAACTCTCTCCATAGACGACCTTATCATGTTTTTGTGCAATCTCAAACATAACGTGGTCCATTGGGATCTTTTGGTTATGAAATGATCTACAAAAGCTAAACTAGCGAGTTAGACATGTAAGAACACTAAAGAGAGTACAACTGTTTACTTTGATGCTTTGGAACTACTCACCTCTCTCCATAGACGAAATTTTCACGTTTTTGTGCAATCTCAAACATAACTTGGTCGATTGTATCTTTTGGTTATGGAACAATCTACATAAGCTAAACTAGAGAGTTAGACATGTAAGAACACTAAAGAGAGTACAACCGTTTACTTTGATGCTTTGGAATTGCTCAACTCTCTCCATAGACGAGCTTTTCACGTTTTTGTGCAATCTCAAACATAACTTGGACTATTCGGATCTTTTAGTTACGAAACGTTCTACGAAAGATAAATTAGCGAGTTAGACATGTAAGAACACTAAATAGAGTACAACGGTCCACTTTGATTCTTTGAAATTGCTCAACTCTCTCCATAGACGACCTTCTCATGTTTTTGTCCTATCTCAAACATAACGTGGTCTATTGGCATCTTTTGGTTACGAAACGTTCCACATAAGCTAAACTAGAGAGTTAGACAAGTAACAACACTAAAGAGAGTACAACGGTTTGCTTTGATGCTTTGGAATTGCTCAACTCTCTCCATAGACGAGCTTTTTAGGTTTTTGTGCAATCTCAAATATAACTAGGTCTATTGGCAACTTTTTGGTTATGAAACGTTCTACATAAGCTAAACTAGAGAGTAGGACATGTAAGAAGAGTAAATAGAGTGCAACGGTCCACTTTGACGCTTTGGAATTGCTCAACTCTCTCCATAGACGAGCATTTCACGTTTTTGCGCAATCTCAAACATAACTTGGTCTATTGGGATCTTTTGGTTACGAAACGTTCTACGAAAGCTAAACTAGCGAGTTAGACATGTAAGAAAACTAAATAGAGTACAACTGTTTTCTTTGATGCTTCTAAATTGGTCAACTCTCTCCATAGACGACCTTATCATGTTTTTGTGCAATCTCAAACATAGCTTGGTCCATTGGGATCTTTTGGTTATGAAATGATCTACGAAAGCTAAACTAGCGAGTTAGACATGTAAGAACACTAAAGAGAGTACAACGGTTTACTTTGATGCTTTGGAACTACTCAAGTCTCTTCATAGACGAGCTTTTCACGTTTTTGTGCAACCTCAAACATAACTTGGTCTATTGTATCATTTGGTTATGAAACAATCTACATAAGCTAAACTAGAGAGTTAGGCATGTAAGAACACTAAAGAGAGTACGACGGTTTACTTTGATGCTTTATAATTGCTCAACTCTCTCCATAGATGAGCTTTTTAACGTTTTTGTGCAATCTCAAACTTCACTTGGTCTATTAGGATCTTTTGGTTACAAAACGTTCTACGAAAGATAAATTAGTGAGTTAGACATGTAAGAACACTAAATTGAGTACGACGGTCCACTTGGATTCTTTGAAATTGCTCAACTCTCTCCATAGACGACCTTATCATGTTTTTGTGCAATCTCAAACATAACTTGGTCTATTGACATCTTTTGGTTGCGGAACATTCCACATAAGCTAAACTAGAGAGTTAGACAAGTAAGAACACTAAAAAGAGTACAACGGTTTGCTTTGATGCTTTGAAATTGCTCAACTCTCTCCATAGACGAGCATTTCACTTTTTGTGCTATCTCAAACATAACTAGGTCTATTGGGATCTTTTGGTTACGAAACGTTCTACGAAAGCTCAACTAGTGAGTTAGACATGTAAGAACACTAAATAGAGTACAACGGTCCACTTTGATGCTTTTAAATTGGTCAACTCTCTCCATAGACGCCCTTATCATGTTTTTGTGCAATCTCAATCATAAATTGATCTATTGGGAATTTTGGTTATGAAACAATCTACATAAGCTAAACTAGAGAGTTAGACATGTAAGAACACTAAAGAGAGTACAATGGTTTGCTTTGATGCTTTGGAATTGCTCAACTCTCTCCATAGATGAACTTTTTAGGTTTTTATGCAATCTCAAATATAACTAGGTCTATTGGCAACTTTTTGGTTATGAAACGTTCTACATAAGCTAAACTAGAGAATAGGACATGTAAGAAGAGTAAATAGAGTACAACGGTCCACTATGATGCTTTGGAATTGCTCAACTCTCTCCATAGACGAGCATTTCACGTTTTTGCGGAATCTCAAACATAACTTGGTCTATTGGGATCTTTTGGTTACGAAACGTTCTACGAAAGCTAACCTAGCGAGTTAGACATGTAAGAAAACTAAATAGAGTACAACGGTCCTCATTGATGCTTTTAAATTGCTCAACTCTCTCCATAGACGACCTTATCATGTTTTTGTGCAATCTCAAACATAACTTGGTCCATTGGGATCTTTTGGTTATGAAATGATCTACGAAAGCTGAACTAGCGAGTTAGACATGTAAGAACACTAAATAGAGTACAACGGTTTACTTTGATGCTTTGGAACTACTCAACTCTCTCCATAGACGAGCTTTTCACGTTTTTGTGTAATCTCAAACATAACTTGGTCTATTGTATCATTTGGTTATGAAACAATCTACATAAGCTAAACTAGAGAGTTAGGCATGTAAGAACACTAAAGAGAGTACGACGGTTTACTTTGATGCTTTGTAATTGCTCAACTCTCTCCATAGATGAGCTTTTTAACGTTTTTGTGCAATCTCAAACATAACTTGGTCTATTAGGATCTTTTGGTTACAAAACGTTCTACGAAAGATAAATTAGTGAGTTAGACATGTAAGAACACTAAATTGAGTACGACGGTCCACTTGGATTCTTTGAAATTGCTCAACTCTCTCCATAGACGACCTTATCATGTTTTTGTGCAATCTCAAACATAACTTGGTCTATTGACATCTTTTGGTTGCGGAACATTCCACATAGTCTAAACTAGAGAGTTAGACAAGTAAGAACACTAAAAAGAGTACAACGGTTTGCTTTGATGCTTTGAAATTGCTCAACTCTCTCCATGGACGAGCATTTCACTTTTTGTGCTATCTCAAACATAACTAGGTCTATTGGGATCTTTTGGTTACGAAACGTTCTACGAAAGCTCAACTAGTGAGTTAGACATGTAAGAACACTAAATAGAGTACAACGGTCCACTTTGATGCTTTTAAATTGGTCAACTCTCTCCATAGACGCCCTTATCATGTTTTTGTGCAATCTCAATCATAAATTGATCTATTGGGAACTTTTGGTTATGAAACAATCTACATAAGCTAAACTAGAGAGTTAGACATGTAAGAACACTAAAGAGAGTACAATGGTTTGCTTTGATGCTTAGGAATTGCTCAACTCTCTCCATAGATGAACTTTTTAGGTTTTTATGCAATCTCAAATATAACTAGGTCTATTGGCAACTTTTTGGTTATGAAACGTTCTACATAAGCTAAACTAGAGAATAGGACATGTAAGAAGAGTAAATAGAGTACAACGGTCTACTATGATGCTTTGGCATTGCTCAACTCTCTCCATAGACGAGCATTTCACGTTTTTGCGGAATCTCAAACATAACTTGGTCTATTGGGATCTTTTGGTTACGAAACGTTCTACGAAAGCTAACCTAGCGAGTTAGACATGTAAGAAAACTAAATAGAGTACAACGGTCCTCATTGATGCTTTTAAATTGCTCAACTCTCTCCATAGACGACCTTATCATGTTTTTGTGCAATCTCAAACATAACTTGGTCCATTGGGATCTTTTGGTTATGAAATGATCTACGAAAGCTGAACTAGCGAGTTAGACATGTAAGAACACTAAATAGAGTACAACGGTTTACTTTGATGCTTTGGAACTACTCAACTCTCTCCATAGACGAGCTTTTCACGTTTTTGTGTAATCTCAAACATAACTTGGTCTATTGTATCATTTGGTTAAAAAACAATCTACATAAGCTAAACCAGAGAGTTAGACATGTAAGAACACTAAAGAGAGTACAACGGTTTACTTTGATGCTTTGGAATTGCTCAACTCTCTCCATAGATGAGCTTTTTAACGTTTTTGTGCAATCTCAAACATAACTTGGTCTATTAGGATCATTTGGTTACAAAACGTTCTACGAAAGATAAATTAGCGAGTTAGACATGTAAGAACACTAAATTAAGTACGACGGTCCACTTTGATTCTTTCCAATTGCGCAACTCTCTCCATAGACGACCTTATCATGTTTTTGTGCAATCTTAAACATAACTTGGTCTATTGACATCTTTTGGTTGTGAAACGTTCCACATAAGCTAAACTAGAGAGTTAGACAAGTAAGAACACTAAAGAGAGTACAATGGTTTGCTTTGATGCTTTGGAATTGCTCAACTCTCTCCATAGATGAACTTTTTAGGTTTTTATGCAATCTCAAATATAACTAGGTCTATTGGCAACATTTTGGTTATGAAACGTTCTACATAAGCTAAACTAGAGAATAGGACATGTAAGAAGAGTAAATAGAGTACAACGGTCCACTATGATGCTTTGGAACTACTCAACTCTCTCCTTAGACGAGCTTTTCACGTTTTTGTGCAATCTCAAACATAACTTGGTCTATTGTATTATTTGGTTATGAAACAATCTACATAAGCTAAACTAGAGAGTTAGATATGTAAGAACACTAAAGAGAGTACAACGGTTTACTTTGATGCTTTGGAATTGCTCAACTCTCTCCATCGATGAGCTTTTTAACGTTTTTGTGCAATCTCAAACATAACTTGGTCTATTAGGATCTTTTGGTTACGAAACGTTCTACGAAAGATAAATTAGCGAGTTAGACATGTAAGAACACTAAATTGAGTACGGCGGTCCACTTGGATTCTTTGAAATTGCTCAACTCTCTCCATAGACGACCTTATCATATTTTTGTGCAATCTCAAACATAACTTGGTCTATTGACATCTTTTGGTTGCGGAACATTCCACATAGTCTAAACTAGAGAGTTAGACAAGTAAGAACACTAAAAAGAGTACAACGGTTTGCTTTGATGCTTTGAAATTGCTCAACTCTCTCCATAGACGAGCATTTCCCTTTTTGTGCTATCTCAAACATAACTAGGTCTATTGGGATCTTTTGGTTACGAAACGTTCTACGAAAGCTCAACTAGTGAGTTAGACATGTAAGAACACTAAATAGAGTACAACGGTCCACTTTGATGCTTTTAAATTGGTCAACTCTCTCCATAGACGCCCTTATCATGTTTTTGTGCAATCTCAATCATAAATTGATCTATTGGGAACTTTTGGTTATGAAACAATCTACATAAGCTAAACTAGAGAGTTAGACATGTAAGAACACTAAAGAGAGTACAATGGTTTGCTTTGATGCTTTGGAATTGCTCAACTCTCTCCATAGATGAACTTTTTAGGTTTTTATGCAATCTCAAATATAACTAGGTCTATTGGCAACTTTTTGGTTATGAAACGTTCTACATAAGCTAAACTAGAGAATAGGACATGTAAGAAGAGTAAATAGAGTACAACGGTCCACTATGATGCTTTGGCATTGCTCAACTCTCTCCATAGACGAGCATTTCACGTTTTTGCGGAATCTCAAACATAACTTGGTCTATTGGGATCTTTTGGTTACGAAACGTTCTACGAAAGCTAACCTAGCGAGTTAGACATGTAAGAAAACTAAATAGAGTACAACGGTCCTCATTGATGCTTTTAAATTGCTCAACTCTCTCCATAGACGACCTTATCATGTTTTTGTGCAATCTCAAACATAACTTGGTCCATTGGGATCTTTTGGTTATGAAATGATCTACGAAAGCTGAACTAGCGAGTTAGACATGTAAGAACACTAAATAGAGTACAACGGTTTACTTTGATGCTTTGGAACTACTCAACTCTCTCCATAGACGAGCTTTTCACGTTTTTGTGTAATCTCAAACATAACTTGGTCTATTGTATCATTTGGTTAAAAAACAATCTACATAAGCTAAACTAGAGAGTTAGACATGTAAGAACACTAAAGAGAGTACAACGGTTTACTTTGATGCTTTGGAATTGCTCAACTCTCTCCATAGATGAGCTTTTTAACGTTTTTGTGCAATCTCAAACATAACTTGGTCTATTAGGATCATTTGGTTACAAAACGTTCTACGAAAGATAAATTAGCGAGTTAGACATGTAAGAACACTAAATTAAGTACGACGGTCCACTTTGATTCTTTCCAATTGCGCAACTCTCTCCATAGATGACCTTATCATGTTTTTGTGCAATCTTAAACATAACTTGGTCTATTGACATCTTTTGGTTGCGTAACGTTCCACATAAGCTAAACTAGAGAGTTAGACAAGTAAGAACACTAAAGAGAGTACAATGGTTTGCTTTGATGCTTTGGAATTGCTCAACTCTCTCCATAGATGAACTTTTTAGGTTTTTATGCAATCTCAAATATAACTAGGTCTATTGGCAACATTTTGGTTATGAAACGTTCTACATAAGCTAAACTAGAGAATAGGACATGTAAGAAGAGTAAATAGAGTACAACGGTCCACTATGATGCTTTGGAACTACTCAACTCTCTCCTTAGACGAGCTTTTGACGTTTTTGTGCAATCTCAAACATAACTTGGTCTATTGCATTATTTGGTTATGAAACAATCTACATAAGCTAAACTAGAGAGTTAGATATGTAAGAACACTAAAGAGAGTACAACGGTTTACTTTGATGCTTTGGAATTGCTCAACTCTCTCCATAAATGAGCTTTTTAACGTTTTTGTGCAATCTCAAACATAACTTGGTCTATTAGGATCTTTTGGTTACGAAACGTTCTACGAAAGATAAATTAGCGAGTTAGACATGTAAGAACACTAAATTGAGTACGGCGGTCCACTTGGATTCTTTGAAATTGCTCAACTCTCTCTATAGACGACCTTATCATGTTTTTGTGCAATCTCAAACATAACTTGGTCTATTGACATCTTTTGGTTGTGGAACATTCCACATAGTCTAAACTAGAGAGTTAGACAAGTAAGAACACTAAAAAGAGTACAACGGTTTGCTTTGATGCTTTGAAATTGCTCAACTCTCTCCATAGACGAGCATTTCACTTTTTGTGCTATCTCAAACATAACTAGGTCTATTGGGATCTTTTGGTTACGAAACGTTCTACGAAAGCTCAACTAGTGAGTTAGACATGTAAGAACACTAAATAGAGTACAATGGTCCACTTTGATGCTTTTAAATTGGTCAACTCTCTCCATAGACGCCCTTATCATGTTTTTGTGCAATCTCAATCATAAATTGATCTATTGGGAACTTTTGGTTATGAAACAATCTACATAAGCTAAACTAGAGAGTTAGACATGTAAGAACACTAAAGAGAGTACAATGGTTTGCTTTGATGCTTTGGAATTGCTCAACTCTCTCCATAGATGAACTTTTTAGGTTTTTATGCAATCTCAAATATAACTAGGTCTATTGGCAACTTTTTGGTTATGAAACGTTCTACATAAGCTAAACTAGAGAATAGGACATGTAAGAAGAGTAAATAGAGTACAACGGTCCACTATGATGCTTTGGCATTGCTCAACTCTCTCCATAGACGAGCATTTCACGTTTTTGCGGAATCTCAAACATAACTTGGTCTATTGGGATCTTTTGGTTACGAAACGTTCTACGAAAGCTAACCTAGCGAGTTAGACATGTAAGAAAACTAAATAGAGTACAACGGTCCTCATTGATGCTTTTAAATTGCTCAACTCTCTCCATAGACGACCTTATCATGTTTTTGTGCAATCTCAAACATAACTTGGTCCATTGGGATCTTTTGGTTATGAAATGATCTACGAAAGCTGAACTAGCGAGTTAGACATGTAAGAACACTAAATAGAGTACAACGGTTTACTTTGATGCTTTGGAACTACTCAACTCTCTCCATAGATGAGCTTTTCACGTTTTTGTGTAATCTCAAACATAACTTGGTCTATTGTATCATTTGGTTAAAAAACAATCTACATAAGCTAAACTAGAGAGTTAGACATGTAAGAACACTAAAGAGAGTACAACGGTTTACTTTGATGCTTTGGAATTGCTCAACTCTCTCCATAGATGAGCTTTTTAACGTTTTTGTGCAATCTCAAACATAACTTGGTCTATTTGGATCATTTGGTTACAAAACGTTCTACGAAAGATAAATTAGCGAGTTAGACATGTAAGAACACTAAATTAAGTACGACGGTCCACTTTGATTCTTTCCAATTGCGCAACTCTCTCCATAGACGACCTTATCATGTTTTTGTGCAATCTTAAACATAACTTGGTCTATTGACATCTTTTGGTTGCGAAACGTTCCACATAAGCTAAACTAGAGAGTTAGACAAGTAAGAACACTAAAGAGAGTACAATGGTTTGCTTTGATGCTTTGGAATTGCTCAACTCTCTCCATAGATGAACTTTTTAGGTTTTTATGCAATCTCAAATATAACTAGGTCTATTGGCAACATTTTGGTTATGAAACGTTCTACATAAGCTAAACTAGAGAGTAGGACATGTAAGAAGAGTAAATAGAGTAAACGTCCACTTTGACGCTTTGGAATTGCTCAACTCTCTCCATAGACGAGCGTTTCACGGTTTTGTGCAATCTCAAACATAACTTGGTCTATTGGGATCTTTTGGTTACGAAACGTCCTACGAAAGCTAAACTAGCAAGTTAGACATGTAGGAAAACTAAATAGAGTACAACGGTCCTCATTGATGATTTTAAATTGCTCAACTCTCTCCATAGACGACCTTATCATGTTTTTGTGCGATCTCAAACATAACTTGGTCCATTGGGATCTTTTGGTTATGAAATGATCTACGAAAGCTAAACTAGCGAGTTAGACATGTAAGAACACTAAAGAGAGTACAACGGTTTACTTTGATGCTTTGGAACTACTCAACTCTCTCCATAGACGAGCTTTTCACGTTTTTGTGTAATCTCAAACATAATTTGGTCTATTGTATCATTTGGTTATGAAACAATCTACATAAGCTAAACTAGGGAGTTAGACATGTAAGAACACTAAAGAGAGTACAACGGTTTGCTTTGATGCTTTGGAATTGCTCAACTCTCTCCATAGATGAGCTTTTTAACGTTTTTGTGCAATCTCAAACATAACTTGGTCTATTAGGATCTTTTGGTTATGAAACGTTCTACGAAAGAAAAATTAGCGAGTTAGACATGTAAGAATACTAAATTAAGTACGACGGTCCACTTTGATTCTTTCAAATTGCTCAACTCTCTCCATAGACGACCTTATCATGTTTTTGTGCAATCTCAAACATAACTTGGTCTATTGACATCTTTTGGTTGCGAAACGTTCCACATAAGCTAAACTAGAGAGTTAGACAAGTAAGAACACTAAAGAGAGTACAACGGTTTGCTTTGATGCTTTGAAATTGCTCAACTCCCTCCATAGATGAACTTTTTAGGTTTTTATGCAATCTCAAATATAACTAGGTCTATTGGCAACTTTTTGGTTATGAAACGTTCTATATAAGCTAGACTAGAGAATAGGACATGTAAGAAGAGTAAATAGAGTGCAACGGTCCACTATGATGCTTTGGAATAAATCAACTCTCTCCTTAGACGAGCTTTTCATGTTTTTGTGCAATCTCAAACATAAGTTGGTCAATTGACATCTTTTGGACACTAAACGTTCTACGAAAGCTAAACTAGAGAGTTAGACATGTAAGAACACTTAATAGAGTACAACGGTCCACTTTGATGTTTTGGAATTGCTCAACTCTCTCCACAGACGAGCATTTCACTTTTTGTGCTATCTCAAACATAACTAGGTCTATTGGGATCTTTTGGTTACGAAACGTTCTACGAAAGCTAAACTAGCGAGTTAGACATGTAAGAACACTAAATAGAATACAACAGTCCACTTTGATGCTTTTAAATTGGTAAACTCTCTTCATAGGTGCCCTTATCATGTTTTTGTGCAATCTCAAACATAACATGATCTATTGGGAACTTTTGGTTATGAAACAATCTGCATAGGCTAAACTAGACAGTTAGACATGTAAGAACACTAAAGAGAGTAGAACGGTTTACTTTGATGCTTTGGAATTGCTCAACTCTCTCCATAGACGAGCTTTTCACGTTTTTGTGCAATCTCAGACATAACTTGGTCTATTAGGGTCTTTTAGTTACGAAACGTTCTACGAAAGATAGATTAACGAGTTAGACATGTAAGAACACTAAATAGAGTACAACGGTCCACTTTGATTATTTGAAATTGCTCAACTCTCTCTATAGACGACCTTCTCATGTTTTTGTCCTATCCCAAACATAACTTGGTCTATTGACATCTTTTGGTTACGAAACGTTCCCGAGAAGCTAAACTAGAGAGTTAGATATGTAAGAACACTAAAGAGAGTACAACGGTTTGCTTTGATGCTTTGGAATTGCTCAACTCTCTCCATAGATGAGCTTTTTCGGTTTTTATGCAATCTCAAATATAACTAGGTCTATTGGCAACTTTTTGGTTATGAAACGTTCTACATAAGCTAAAATAGAGAGTAGGACATGTAAGAAGAGTAAATAGAGTACAATGGTCCACTTTGACGCTTTGGAATTGCTCAACTCTCTCCATAGACGAGCGTTTCACGTTTTTGTGCAATCTCAAACATAACTTGGTCTATTGGGATCTTTTGGTTACGAAACGTTCTACGAAAGCTAAACTAGCGAGTTAAACTCGTAAGAAAACTCAATAGAGTACAACGGTCCTCATTGATGCTTTTAAATTGCTCAACTCTCGCCATAGACGACGTTATCATGTTTTTGTGCAATCTCTAACATAACTTGGTCCATTGGGATATTTTGGTTATGAAATGATCTACGAAAGCTAAACTAGCGAGTTAGACGTGTAAGAACACTAAAGAGAGTACAACTGTTTACTTTGATGCTATGGAACTACTCAACTCTCTCCATAGACGAGCTTTTCACGTTTTTGTGCAATCTCGAACAGAACTTGGTCTATTGTTTCTTTTGGTTATGAAACAATCTACATAAGCTAATCTAGAGAGTTGGACATGTAAGAACACTAAAGAGAGTACAACGGTTTACTTTGATGCTTTGGAATTGCTCAACTCTCTCCATAGATGAGCTTTTCAACTTTTTTGTGCAATCTCAAACATAACTTGGTCTATTAGGATCTTTTGGTTACGAAACGTTCTACGAAAGGTAAATTAGCGAGTTAGACATGTAAGAACACTAAATTGAGTACGGCGGTCCACTTGGAATCTTTGAAATTGCTCAACTCTCTCCATAGACGACCTTATCATGTTTTTGTGCAATCTCAAACATAACTTGGTCTATTGACATCTTTTGGTTGCGAAACGTTCCACATAAGCGAAACTAGAGAGTTAGACAAGTAAGAACACTAAAAAGAGTACAACGTTTGCTTTGATGCTTTGAAATTGCTCAAGTCTCTCCATAGACGAGCATTTCACTTTTTGTGCTATCTCAAACATAACTAGGTCTATTGGGATCTTTTGGTTACGAAACGTTCTACGAAAGCTCAACTAGCGAGTTAGACATGTAAGAACACTAAATAGAGTACAACGGTCCACTTTGATACGTTTAAATTGGTCAACTCTCTCTATAGACGCCTTTGTCATGTTTTTGTGCAATCTCAATCATAACTTGATCTATTGGGAACTTTTGGGTATGAAACAATCTACATAAGCTAAACTAGAGAGTTAGACATGTAAGAACACTAAAGAGAGTACAACGGTTTACTTTGATGCTTTGGAATTGCTCAACTCTCTCCGTAGATGAGCTTTTCACGTTTTTGTGCAATCTCAAACATAGCTTGGTCTATTAGGATCTTTTAGTTACGAAACGTTCTACGAAAGATAAATTAGCGAGTTAGACATGTAAAAACACTAAATAGAGTACAACGGTCGATTTTGATTCTTTGAAATTGCTCAACTCTCCATAGACGACCTTCTCATGTTTTTGTCCTATCTCAAACATAACTTGGTCTATTGGCATCTTTTGGTTACGAAACGTTCCACATAAGCTAAACTAGAGAGTTAGATATGTAAGAACACTAAAGAGAGTACAACGTTTGCTTTGATGCTTTCGAATTGCACAACTCTCTCCAGAGACGAGCTTTTTAGGTTTTTGTGCAATCTCAAATATAACTAGGTCTATTGGCAACATTTTGGTTATGAAACGTTCTACATAAGCTAAACTAGAGAGTAGGACATGTAAGAAGAGTAAATAGAGTACAACGGTCCACTTTGACGATTTAGAATTGCTCAACTCTCTCCATAGACGAGCATTTCATGTTTTTGTGCAATCTCAAGCATAACTTGGTCTATTGGGATCTTTTGGTTATGAAATGATCTACGAAAGCTAAACTAACGAGTTAGACATGTAAGAACACTAAAGAGAGTACAACGGTTTACTTTGATGCTTTGGAACTACTCAACTTTCCCTATAGACGAGCTTTTCACGTTTTTGTGTAATCTCAAACATAACTTGGTCTATTGTATCCTTTGGTTATGAAACATTCTACATAAGCTAAACTAGAGAGTTAGACATGTAAGAACACTAAAGAGAGTACAACGGTTTACTTTGATGGTTTGGAACTACTCAACTCTCTCCATAGACGAGGCTTTCACGTTTTTGTGCGATCTCAAACATAACTTGGTCTATTGGATCTTTTGGTTATGAAACAATCTACATAAGCTAAACTAGAGAGTTAGACATGTAAGAACAATAAAGAGAGTACAACGGTTTACTTTGATGCTTTGGAATTGCTCAACTCTCTCCATAGATGAAATTTTTAGGTTTTTATGCAATCTCAAATATAACTATTATTGGAAACTTTTTGGTTATGAAACGTTCTACATAAGCTAAACTAGAGAATAGGACATGTAAGAAGAGTAAATAGAGTACAACGGTCCACTATGATGCTTTGGAATAGCTCAACTCTCTCCTTAGGTGAGCTTTTCATGTTTTTGTGCAATCTCAAACATAAGTTGGTCTATTGGCATCTTTTGCATACTAAACGTTCTACGAAAGCTAAACTAGAGAGTTAGAAATGTAAGAACACTAAATAGAGTACAACGGTCCACTTTGATGCTTTGGAATTGCTCAACTCTCTCCATAGACGAGCATTTCACTTTTTGTGCTATCTAAAACATAACTAGGTCTATTGGGATCTTTTGGTTATGAAACGTTCTACGAAAGCTAAACTAGCGAGTTAGACATGTAAGAAAACTAAATAGAGTACAATGGTTTTCTTTGATGCTTTTAAATTGCTCAACTCTCTCCATAGACGACCTTATCATGTTTTCGTGCAATCACAAACATAACTTGGTCCATTGGGATCTTTTGGTTATGAAATTATCTACGAAAGCTAAAGTAGAGAATAGAACATGTACGAAGAGTAAATAGAGTACAACGGTCCACTTTGATGCTTTGCAATAGCTCAACTCTCTCCATAGACGAGCTTTTCACATTTTTGTGCAATCTCAAACATAACTTGGTCTATTGGATCTTTTGGTTATGAAACTATCTACATAAGCTAAACTAGAGAGTTAGACATGTAAGAACACTAAAGAGAGTACAACGGTTTACTTTGATGCTTTGGAACTATTCAACTTTCTCCATAGATGAGCTTTTCAAGTTTTTGTGCAATCTCAAACATAACTTGGTCTATTGTATGTTTTGGTTATGAAACAATCTACATAAGCTAAACTAGAGAGTTAGACATGTAAGAACACTAAAGAGAGTACAACGGTTTACTTTGATGATTTGGAACTACTCAACTCTCTCCATAGACGAGCTTTTCACGTTTTTGTGCAATCTCAAACATAACTTGGTCTATTGGATCTTTTGGTTATGAGACAATCTACATAAGCTAAACTAGAGAGTTAGACATGTAAGAACACTAAAGAGAGTACAACGGTTTACTTTGATGCTTTGGAATTGCTCAACTCTCTCCATAGATGATCTTTCTCACGTTTTTGTGCAATCGCAAACATAACATAGTCCATCACGATCTTTTGGTTACGAAACGTTCCACGAAAGATAAATTAGCGACTTAGACATGTAAGAAGAGTAAATAGAGTACGACGGTCCACTTTGATTCTTTGAAATTGCTCAACTCTTTCCATGGATGACCTTATCATGTTTTTGTCCTATCTCAAACATAACTTGCTCTATTGGCATCTTTTGGTTACGAAATGTTCCACATAAGCTAAACTAGAGAGTTAGACATGTAAGAACACTAAAGAGAGTACAACGGTTGGCTTTGATGCTTTGGAATTGCTCAACTCTCTCCATAGACGAGCTTTTTAGGTTTTTGTGCAATCTCAAATATAACTTGGTCTATTGGCAACTTTTTGGTTATGAAACGTTCTACATAAGCTAAACTAGAGAGTAGGACATGTAAGAAGAGTAAATAGAGTACAACGGTCCACTTTGACGCTTTGGAATTGCTCAACTCTCTCCTTAGGTTAGCTTTTCATGTTTTTGTGCAATCTCAAACATAACTTGGTCTATTGGGATCTTTTGGCTACGAAACGTTCTACGAAAGCTAAACTAGCGAGTTAGACATGCAAGAAAGCTAAATAGAGTACAATGGTTTTCTTTGATGCTTTTAAATTTGTCAACTCTCTCCATAGACGACCTTATCATGTTTTCGTGCAATCTCAAACATAACTTGGTCCATTGGGATCTTTTGGTTATGAAATTGTCTATGAAAGCTAAAGTAGAGAATAGAACATGTAAGAAGAGTAAATAGAGTACAACGGTCCACTTTGATGCTTTGGAATTGCTCAACTCTCTCCATAGACGAGCTTTTTAGGTTTTTGTGCAATCTCAAATATAACTTGGTCTATTGGCAACTTTTTGGTTATGAAACGTTCTACATAAGCTAAACTAGAGAGTAGGACATGTAAGAAGAGTAAATAGAGTACAACGGTCCACTTTGACGCTTTGGAATTGCTCAACTCTCTCCATAGACGAGCATTTCACGTTTTTGTGCAATCTCGAACATAACTTGGTCTATTGGGATCTTTTGGTTACGAAACGTCCTACGAAAGCTAAACTAGCGAGTTAGAAATGTAAGAAAACTAAATAGAGTACAACGGTCCTCATAGATGCTTTTAAATTGCTCAATTCTCTCCATAGACGACGTTATCATGTTTTTGTGCAATCACAAACATAACTTGGTCCATTGGGATCTGTTGGTTATGAAATGATCTACGAAAGCTAAAGTAGCGAGTTAGACATGTAAGAACACTAAAGAGAGTACAATGTTTTACTTTGCTGCTTTGGAACTACTCAACTTTCTCCATAGACGAGCTTTTCACGTTTTTGTGCAATCTCAAACATAACTTGCTCTATTGTATCTTTTGGTTATGAAACAATCTACATAAGCTAAACTAGAGGGTTAGACATGTAAGAACACTAAAGAGAGTACAACGGTTTACTTTGATGGTTCGGAACTACTCAACTCTCTCCATAGACGAGCTTTTCACGTTTTTGTTTAATCTCAAACATAACTTGGTCTATTGGATCTTTTGGTTATGAAACAATCTACATAAGCTAAACTAGAGAGTTAGACATGTAAGAACACGAAAGAGAGTACAACGGTTTACTTTGATGCTTTGGAATTGCTCAACTCTCTCCATAGATGAGCTTTCTCACGTTTTTGTGCAATCACAAACATAACTTGGTCCATCACGATCTTTTGGTTACGAAATGTTCCACGAAAGATAAATTAGCGAGTTAGACATGTAAGAAGAGTAAATAGAGTACAACTGTCCACTTTGATTCTTTGAAATTGCTCAACTCTTTCCATGGACGACCTTATCATGTTTTTGTTCTATCTCAAACATAACTTGCTCTATTGGCATCTTTTGGTTACGAAACGTTCCACATAAGCTAAACTAGAGAGTTAGACATGTAAGAACACTAAAGAGAGTACAACGGATGGCTTTGATGCTTTGGAATTGCTCAACTCTCTCCATAGACGAGCTTTTTAGGTTTTTGTGCAATCTCAAATATAACTTGGTTTATTGGCAACTTTTTGGTTATGAAACGTTCTACATAAGCTAAACTAGAGAGTAGGACATGTAAGAAGAGTAAATAGAGTACAACGGTCCACTTTGACGCTTTGGAATTGCTCAACTCTCTCCATAGATGAGCATTTCACGTTTTTGTACAATCTCAAACATAACTTGGTCTATTGGGATCTTTTGGTTACGAAACGTTCTACGAAAGCTAAACTAGCGAGTTAGACATGTAAGAAAACTAATTAGAGTACAATGGTTTTCTTTGATGCTTTTAAATTGCTCAACTCTCTCCATAGACGACCTTATCATGTTTTCGTGCAATCTCAAACATAACTTGGTCCATTGCGATCTTTTGGTTATGAAATTATCTACGAAAGCTAAAGTAGAGAATAGAACATGTAAGAAGAGTAAATAGAGTACAACGGTCCACTTTGATGCTTTGCAATAGCTCAACTCTCTCCATAGACGAGCTTTTCACATTTTTGTGCAATCTCAAACATAACTTGGTCTATTGGATCTTTTGGTTATGAAACTATCTACATAAGCTAAACTAGAGAGTTAGACATGTAAGAACACTAAAGAGAGTACAACGGTTTACTTTGATGATTTGGAACTACTCAACTTTCTCCATAGATGAGCTTTTCAAGTTTTTGTGCAATCTCAAACACAACTTGGTCTATTGTATGTTTTGGTTATGAAACAATCTACATAAGCTAAACTAGAGAGTTAGACATGTAAGAACACTAAAGAGAGTACAACGGTTTACTTTGATGCTTTGGAACTACTCAACTCTCTCCATAGACGAGCTTTTCACGTTTTTGTGCAATCTCAAACATAACTTGGTCTATTGGATCTTTTGGTTATGAAACAATCTACATAAGCTAAACTAGAGAGTTAGACATGTAAGAACACTAAAGACAGTACAACGGTTTACTTTGATGCTTTGGAATTGCTCAACTCTCTCCATAGATGATCTTTCTCACGTTTTTGTGCAATCGCAAACATAACTTGGTCCATTACGATCTTTTGGTTACGAAACGTTCCACGAAAGATAAATTAGCGAGTTAGACATGTAAGAAGAGTAAATAGAGTACAACAGTCCACTTTGATTCTTTGAAATTGCTCAACTCTTTCCATGGACGACCTTATCATGTTTTTGTCCTATCTCAAACATAACTTGCTCTATTGGCATCTTTTGGTTACGAAACGTTCCACATAAGCTAAACTAGAGAGTTAGACCTGTAAGAACACTAAAGAGAGTACAACGGTTGGTTTGATGCTTTGGAATTGCTCAACTCTCTCCATAGACGAGCTTTTTAGGTTTTTGTGCAATCTCAAATATAACTTGGTCTATTGCCAACTTTTTGGTTATGAAACGTTCTACATAAGCTAAACTAGAGAGTAGGACATGTAAGAAGAGTACATAGAGTACAACGGTCCACTTTGACGCTTTGGAATTGCTCAACTCTCTCCATAGACGAGCGTTTCACGGTTTTTGTACAATCTCAAACATAACTTGGTCTATTGGGATCTTTTGGTTACGACACGTTCTACGAAAGCTAAACTAGCGAGTTAGACATGTAAGAAAGCTAAATAGAGTTCAATGGTTTTCTTTGATGCTTTTAAATTGCTCAACTCTCTCCATAGACGACCTTATCATGTTTTCGTGCAATCTCAAACATAACTTGGTCCATTGGAATCTTTTGGTTATGAAATTGTCTACGAAAGCTAAAGTGGAGAATAGAACATGTAAAAAGAGTAAATAGAGTACAACGGTCCACTTTGATGCTTTGCAATAGCTCAACTCTCTCCATAGACGAGCTTTTCACATTTTTGTGCAATCTCAAACATAACTTGGTCTATTGGATCTTTTGGTTATGAAACTATCTACATAAGCTAAACTAGAGAGTTAGACATGTAAGAACACTAAAGAGAGTACAACTGTTTACTTTGATGCTTTGGAACTACTCAACTTTCTCCACAGATGAGCTTTTCAAGTTTTTGTGCAATCTCAAACATAACTTGGTCTATTGTATGTTTTGGTTATGAAACAATCTACATAAGCTAAACTAGAGAGTTAGACATGTAAGAACACTAAAGAGAGTACAACGGTTTACTTTGATGGTTTGGAACTACTCAACTCTCTCCATAGACGAGCTTTTCACGTTTTTGTGCAATCTCAAACATAACTTGGTCTATTGGATCTTTTGGTTATGAAACAATCTACATAAGCTAAACAAGAGAGTTAGACATGTAAGAACACTAAAGAGAGTACAACGGTTTACTTTCATGCTTTGGAATTGCTCAACTCTCTCCATAGATGAGCTTTCTCACGTTTTTGTGCAATCGCAAACATAACTTGGTCCATCACGATCTTTTGGTTACGAAACGTTCCACGAAAGATAAATTAGCGAGTTAGACATGTAAGAAGAGTAAATAGAGTACAACGGTCCACTTTGATTCTTTGAAATTGCTCAACTCTTTCCATGGACGACCTTATCATGTTGTTGTCCTATCTCAAACATAACTTGCTCTATTGGCATCTTTTGGTTGCGAAACGTTCCATATAAGCTAAACTAGAGAGTTAGACATGTAAGAACACTAAAGAGAGTACAACGGTTGGCTTTGATGCTTTGGAATTGCTCAACTCTCTCCATAGACGAGCTTTTTAAGTTTTTGTGCAATCTCAAATATAACTTGGTCTATTGGCAACTTTTTGGTTATGAAACGTTCTACATAAGCTAAACTAGAGAGTAGGACATGTAAGAAGAGTAAATAGAGTACAACGGTCCACTTTGACGCTTTGGAATTGCTCAACTCTCTCCATAGACGAGCATTTCACGTTTTTGTGCAATCTCAAACATAACTTGGTCTATTGGGATCTTTTGGTTACGAAACGTTCTACGAAAGCTAAACTAGCGAGTTAGACATGTAAGAAAACTAAATAGAGTACAATGGTTTTCTTTGATGCTTTTAAATTGCTCATCTCTCTCCATAGACGACCTTATCATGTTTTCGTGCAATCTCAAACATAACTTGGTCCATTGGGATCTTTTGGTTATGAAATGATCTACGAAAGCTAAACTAGAGAGTTAGACAAGTAAGAACACCAAAGAGAGTACAACAGTTTGCTTTGATGCTTTGGAATTGCTCAACTCTCTTCATAGACGAACTTTTTAGGCTTTTGTGCAATCTCAAAAATAACTAGGTCTATTGGCAACTTTTTGGTTATGAAACGTTCTACATAAGCTAAACTAGAGAATAGGACATGTAAGAAGAGTAAATATAGTACAACGGTCCACTATGTTGCTTTGGAATAGCTCAACTCTCTCCTTAGCCGAGCTTTTCATGTTTTTGTGCAATCTCAAACATAAGTTGGTCTATTGGCATCTTTTGGATACTAAACGTTCCACGAAAGCGAAACTAGAGAGTTTGACAAGTAAGAACACTAAATAGAGTACAACGGTCCTCTTTGATGCTTTGGAATTGCTCAACTCTTTCCATAGACGAGCATTTCATGTTTTTGTGCGATCTCAAACATAACTTGGTCTATTGGGATCTTTTGGTGATGAAACATTCTACGAAAGCTAAACTAGCGAGTTAGACATGTAAGAACACTAAATAGAGTACAACGGTCCACTTTGATGCTTTTAAATTGGTCAACTCTCTCCATAGATGCCCTTACCATGTTGTTGTGCAATCTCAAACATAACTTAGTCTATTGGGAACTTTTGGTTATGAAACAATCTACATAAGCTAAACTAGAGAGTTAGACATGTAAGAACACTAAAGAGAGTACAACGGTTTACTTTGATGCTTTGGAATTGCTCAACTCTCTCCGTAGACGAGTTTTTCACGTTTTTGTACAATCTCAAACATAGCTTGGTCTATTAGGATCTTTTAGTTACGAAACGTTCTACGAAAGATAAATTAGCGAGTTAGACATGTAAAAACACTAAATAGAGTACAACGGTCTACTTTGATTCTTTGAAATTGCTCAACTCTCCATAGACGACCTTCTCATGTTTTTGTCATATCTCAAACATAAGTTGGTCTATGGGCATCTTTTGGTTACGAAACGTTCCACATAAGCTAAACTAGAGAGTTAGATATGTAAGAACACTAAAGAGAGTACAACGGTTTGCTTTGATGCTTT
Source organism: Tripterygium wilfordii (assembly GCF_013401445.1). Classification (NCBI taxonomy): domain Eukaryota; kingdom Viridiplantae; phylum Streptophyta; class Magnoliopsida; order Celastrales; family Celastraceae; genus Tripterygium; species Tripterygium wilfordii. Next base: position 8,440,122 of record NC_052254.1, read on the forward strand.
GGAATTGCACAACTCTCTCCAGAGACGAGCTTTTTAGGTTTTTGTGCAATCTCAAATATAACTAGTTCTATTGGCAACATTTTGGTTATGAAACGTTCTACATAAGCTAAACTAGAGAGTAGGACATGTAAGAAGAGTAAATAGAGTACAACGGTCCACTTTGACGCTTTGGAATTGCTCAACTCTCTCCATAGACGAGCGTTTCACGGTTTTGTGCAATCTCAAACATAACTTGGTCTATTGGGATCTTTTGCTTACGAAACGTCCTACGAAAGCTAAACTAGCAAGTTAGACATGTAGGAAAACTAAATAGAGTACAACGGTCCTCATTGATACTTTTAAATTGCTCAACTCTCTCCATAAACGACCTTATCATGTTTTTGTGCAATCTCAAACATAACTTGGTCCATTGGGATCTTTTGGTTATGAAATGATGTACGAAAGCTAAACTAGCGAGTTAGACATGTAAGATCACTAAAGAGAGTACAACGGTTTACTTTGATGCTTTGGAACTACTCAACTCTCTCCATAGACGAGCTTTTAACGTTTTTGTGCAATCTCAAACATAACTAGGTCTATTGTTTCTTTTGGTTATCAAAAATTCTACATAAGCTAAACTATCGAGTTGGACATGTAAGAACACTAAAGAGAGTACAATGGTTTACTTTGATGCTTCGGAATTACTCAACTCTATCCATAGATGAGCTTTTTAACGTTTTTGTGCAATCTCAAACATAACTTGGTCTATTGGGATCTTTTGGTTACAAAACGTTCTATGAAAGCTTAACTAGCGAGTTAGACATGTAAGAAAGCTAAATAGAGTACAATGGTTTTCTTTGATGCTTTTTAAATTGCTCAACTCTCTCCATGGACGACCTTATCATGTTTTTGTGCAATCTCAAACATAACTTGGTCCATTGGGATCTTTTGGTTATGAAATGATCTACGAAAGCTAAACTAGCAAGTTAGACATTTAAGAACACTAAAGAGAGTAGAACGGTTTACTTTGATGCTTTGGAACTACTCAACTCTCTCCATAGACGAGCTTTTCACGTTTTTGTGCAATCTCAAACATAACTTGGTCTATTGTATCTTTTGGTTATGGAACAATGTACATAAGCTAAACTAGAGAGTTAGACATGTAAGAACACAAAAGAAAGTACAACCGTTTACTTTGATGCTTTGGAATTGCTCAACTCTCTCCATAGATGAGCTTTTTAACGTTTTTGTGCAATCTCAAACATAACTTGGTCTATTAGGATCATTTGGTTACGAAATGTTCTACGAAAGATAAATTAGCGAGTTAGACGTGTAAGAACACTAAATTGAGTACGACGGTCCACTTTGATTCTTTGAAATTGCTCAACTCTCTCCATAGAAGGCCTTATCATGTTTTTGTCCTATCTCAAACATAACTTGGTCTATTGGTATCTTTTGGTTATGAAATGTTCCACATAAGCTAAACAAGAGAGTTAGACATGTAAGAACACTAAAGAGAGTACAACGGTTCGCTTTGATGCTTTATAATTGCTCAACTCTCTCCATACACGAGCTTTTTAGGTTTTTGTGCAATCTCAAATATAACTAGGTCTATTGGCAACTTTTTGGTTATGAAACGTTCTACATAAGCTAAATTAGAGAGTAGGACAAGTAAGAAGAGTAAATAGTGTACAACGGTCCATTTTGACGCTTTGGAATTGCTCAACTCTCTCCATAGATGAGCATTTCACGTTTTTGCGCAATCTCAAACATAACTTGGTCTATTGGGATCTTTTGGTTACGAAACTTTCTACGAAAGCTAAACTAGCGAGTTAGACATGTAAGAAAACAAAATAGAATACAAAGGTTTTCTTTGATGCTTTTAAATTGCTGAACTCTCTCCATAGATGACCTGATCATGTTTTTATGTAATCTCAAACATAGCTTGGTCCATTGGGATCTTTTGGTTATGAAATGATCTACGAAAGCTAAACTAGCGAGTTAGACATGTAAGAACACTAAAGAGAGTACAACGGTTTACTTTGATGCTTTGGAACTACTCAACTCTCTCCATAGACGAACTTTTCACGTTTTTTTGCAATCTAAAACATAACTTGGTCTATTGTATCATTTGGTTATGAAACAATCTACATAAGCTAAACTAGAGAGTTCGACACGTAAGAACACTAAAGAGAGTACAATGGTTTACTTTGATGCTTTGGAATTGCTCAACTCTCTCCATAGATGTGCTTTTTAACGTTTTTGTGCAATCTCAAACATAACTTGGTCTATTAGGATCTTTTGGTTACGAAACGTTCTACGAAAGATAAATTAGCGAGTTAGACATGTAAGAACACGAAATTGAGTACGGCGGTCCACTTGGATTCTTTGAAATTGCTCAACTCTCTGTATAGACGACCTTATCATGTTTCTGTGCAATCTCAAACATAACTAGGTCTATTGGGATCTTTTGGTTACGAAAGGCTCTACGAAAGCTCAACTAGCGAGTTAGACATGTAAGAACACTAAATAGAGTACAACGGTCCACTTTGATGCTTTTAAATTGGTCAACTCTCTCCATGGACGCCCTTATCATGTTTTTGTGCAATCTCAATCATAAATTGATCTAGTGGGAACTTTTGGTTATGAAACAATCTACATAAGCTAAACTAGAGAGTTAGACATGTAAGAACACTAAAGAGAGTACAACAGTTTACTTTGATGCTTTGGAATTGCTCAACTCTCTCCGTAGACGAGCTTCTCACGTTTTTGTGCAATCTCAAACATAGCTTGGTCTATTAGGATCTTTTAGTTGCAAAACGTTCTACGAAAGATAAATTAGCGAGTTAGACATGTAAAAACACTAAATAGAGTACAACGGTCCACTTTGATTCTTTGAAATTGCTCAACTCTCCATAGACGACCTTCTCATGTTTTTGTCATATCTCAAACATAACTTGGTCTATTGGCATCTTTTGGTTACGAAACGTTCCACATAAGCTAAACTAGAGAGTTAGATATGTAAGAACACTAAAGAGAGTACAACGGCTTGGTTTTATGCTTTGGAATTGCACAACTCTCTCCAGAGGTGAGCTTTTTAGGTTTTTGTGCAATCTCAAATATAACTAGGTCTATTGGCAACATTTTGGTTATGAAACGTTCTACATCAGCTAAACTAGAGAGTAGGACATGTAAGAAGAGTAAATAGAGTACAACGGTCCACTTTGACGCTTTGGAATTGCTCAACTCTCTCCATAGACGAGGGTTTCACGGTTTTGTGCAATCTCAAACATAACTTGGTCTATTGGGATGTTTTGGTTACGGAACGTCCTATGAAAGCTAAACTAGCAAGTTAGACATGTAGGAAAACTAAATAGAGTACAACGGTCCTCATTGATGCTTTTAAATTGCTCAACTCTCTCCATAGACGACCTTATCATGTTTTTGTGCAATCTCAAATATAACTTGGTCCATTGGGATCTTTTGGTTATGAAATGATCTACGAAAGCTAAACTAGCGAGTAAGACATGTAAGAACACTAAAGAGAGTACAACGGTTTACTTTGATGCTTTGGAACTACTCAACTCTCTCCATAGACGAGCTTTTCACGTTTTTGTGTAATCTCAAACATAACTTGGTCTATTGTATCATTTGGTTATGAAACAATCTACATAAGCTAAACTAGAGAGTTAGAGATGTAAGAACACTAAAGAGAGTACAACGGTTTACTTTGATGCTTTGGAATTGCTCAACTCTCTCCATAGATGAGCTTTTTAACGTTTTTGTGCAATCTCAAACATAACTTGGTCTATTAGGATCTTTTGGTTACGAAACGTTCTACGAAAGATCAATTGGCGAGTTAGACATGTAAGAACACTAAATTAAGTACGACGGTCCACTTTAATTCTTTCAAATTGCTCAACTCTATCCATAGACAACCTTATCATGTTTTTGTGCAATCTCAAACATAACTTGGTCTATTGACATCTTTTGGTTGCGAAACGTTCCACATAAGCTAAACTAGAGAGTTAGACAAGTAAGAACACTAAAGAGAGTACAACGGTTTGCTTTGATGCTTTGGAATTGCTCAACTCTCTCCATAGATGAACTTTTTAGGTTTTTATGCAATCTCAAATATAACTAGGTCTATTGGCAACTTTTTGGTTATGAAACGTTCTACATAAGCTAAACTAGAGAATAGGACATGTAAGAAGAGTAAATAGAGTACAATGGTCCACTATGATGCTTTGGAATAACTCAACTCTCTCCTTAGATGAGCTTTTCATGTTTTTGTGCAATCTCAAACATAAGTTGGTCAATTGGCATCTTTTGGACACTAAACGTTCTACGAAAGCTAAACTAGCGAGTTAGACATGTAAGAACACTAAAGAGAGTACAACGGTTTACTTTGATGCTTTGAAACTACTCAACTCTCTCCATAGACGAGCTTTTCACTTTTTGTGCAATCTCAAATATAACTTGGTCTATTGTATTATTTGGTTATGAAACAATCTACATAAGCTAAACTAGAGAGTTAGATATGTAAGAACACTAAAGAGAGTACAACGGTTTACTTTGATGCTTTGGAATTGCTCAACTCTCTCCAGAGATGAGCTTTTTAACGTTTTTGTGCAATCTCAAACATAACTTGGTCTATTAGGATCTTTTTGTTACGAAACGTTCTACGAAAGATAAATTGGCGAGTTAGACATGTAAGAACACTAAATTGAGTACGGCGGTCCACTTGGATTCTTTGAAATTGCTCAACTCTCTCTATAGACGACCTTATCATGTTTTTGTGCAATCTCAAACATAACTTGGTCTATTGACATCTTTTGGTTGCGGAACGTTCCACATAAGCTAAACTAGAGAGTTAGACAAGTAAGAACACTAAAAAGAGTACAACTATTTGCTTTGATGCTTTGAAATTGCTCAAATCTCTCCATAGACGAGCATTTCACTTTTTGTGCTATCTCAAACATAACTAGGTCTATTGGGATCTTTTGGTTACCAAACGTTCTACGAAAGCTCAACTAGCGAGTTAGACATGTAAGAACACTAAATAGAGTACAACGGTCCACTTTGATCCTTTTAAATTGGTCAACTCTCTCCATAGAGGCCCTTATCATGTTTTTGTGCAATCTAAATACTAAATTGATCTATTGGGAACTTTTGGTTATGAAACAATCTACATAAGCTAAACTAGAGAGTTAGACATGTAAGAACACTAAAGAGAGTACAACGGTTTACTTTGATGCTTTGGAATTGCTCAACTCTCTCCGTTGACGAGCTTTTCACGTTTTTGTGCAATCTCAAACATAGCTTGGTCTATTAGGATCTTTTAGTTACGAAACGTTCTATGAAAGATAAATTAGCGAGTTAGACATGTAAAAACACTAAATAGAGTACAACGGTCCGCTTTGATTCTTTGAACTTGCTCAACTCTCCATAGACGACCTTCCCATGTTTTTGTCATATCTCAAACATAACTTGGTCTATTGGCATCTTTTGGTTAGGAAACGTTCCACATAAGCTAAACTAGAGAGTTAGATATGTAAGAACACTAAAGAGAGTACAACGGTTTGCTTTGATGCTCTGGAATTGCACAACTCTCTCCAGAGGCGAGCTTTTTAGGTTTTTGTGCAATCTCAAATATAACTAGGTCTATTGGCAACAATTTGGTTATGAAACGTTCTACATTAGCTAAACTAGAGAGTAGGACATGTAAGAAGAGTAAATAGAGTACAACGGTCCACTTTGACGCTTTGGAATTGCTCAACTCTCTCCATAGACGAGCGTTTCACTGTTTTGTGCAATCTCAAACATAACTTGGTCTATTGGGATCTTTTGGTTACGAAACGTCCTATGAAAGCTAAACTAGCAAGTTAGACATGTAGGAAAACTAAATAGAGTACAACGGTCCTCATTGATGCTTTTAAATTGCTCAACTCTCTCCATAGCCGACCTTATCATGTTTTTGTGCAATCTCAAACATAACTTGGTCTATTGTATCATTTGGTTATGAAACAATCTACATAAGCTAAACTAGAGAGTTAGACATGTAAGAACACTAAAGAGAGTACAACGGTTTACTTTGATGCTTTGGAATTGCTAAACTCTCTCCATAGATGAGCTTTTTAACGTTTTTGTGCAATCTTAAACATAACTTGGTCTATTAGGATCTTTTGGTTACGAAACGTTCTACGAAAGATAAATTAGCGAGTTAGACATGTAAGAACACTAAATTAAGTACGACGGTCCACTTTGATTCTTTCAAATTGCTCAACTCTCTCTATAGACGACCTTATCATATTTTTGTGCAATCTCAAACATAACTTGGTCTATTGACATCTTTTGGTTGTGAAACGTTCCACATAAGCTAAACTACAGAGTTAGACAAGTAAGAACACTAAAGAGAGTACAACGGTTTGCTTTGACGCTTTGGAATTGCTCAACTCTCTCCATAGATGAACTTTTTAGGTTTTTATGCAATCTCAAATATATTAGGTCTATTGGCAACTTTTTGGTTATGAAACGTTCTACATAAGCTAAACTAGAGAATAGGACATGTAAGAAGAGTAAATAGAGTACAACGGTCCACTATGATGCTTTGGAATAACTCAACTCTATCCTTAGACGAGCTTTTCATGTTTTTGTGCAATCTCAAACATAACTTGGTCAATTGGCATCTTTTGGACACTAAACGTTCTACGAAAGCTAAACTAGCGAGTTAGACATGTAAGAACACAAAAGAGAGTACAAGGGTTTACTTTGATTCTTTCAAATTGCTCAACTCTCTCTATAGACGACCTTATCATGTTTTTGTGCAATCTCAAACATAACTTGGTCTATTGACATCTTTTGGTTGTGAAACGTTCCACATAAGCTAAACTACAGAGTTAGACAAGTAAGAACACTAAAGAGAGTACAACGGTTTGCTTTGACGCTTTGGAATTGCTCAACTCTCTCCATAGATGAACTTTTTAGGTTTTTATGCAATCTCAAATATAACTAGGTCTATTGGCAACTTTTTGGTTATGAAACGTTCTACATAAGCTAAACTAGAGAATAGGACATGTAAGAAGAGTAAATAGAGTACAACGGTCCACATTGATGCTTTGGAATAACTCAACTCTATCCTTAGACGAGCTTTTCATGTTTTTGTGCAATCTCAAACATAAGTTGGTCAATTGGCATCTTTTGGACACTAAACGTTCTACGAAAGCTAAACTAGCGAGTTAGACATGTAAGAACACTAAAGAGAGTACAACGGTTTACTTTGATGCTTTGGAACTACTCAACTCTCTCCATAGACGAGCTTTTCACGTTTTCGTACAATCTCAAACATAACTTGGTCTATTGTACTATTTGGTTATGAAACAATCTACATAAGCTAAACTAGAGAGTTAGATATGTAAGAACACTAAAGAGAGTACAACGGTTTACTTTGATGCTTTGGAATTGCTCAACTCTCTCCATAGATGACCTTTTTAACGTTTTTCTGCAATCTCAAACATAACTTGGTCTATTAGGATCTTTTGGTTTCGAAACGTTCTACGAAAGATAAATTAGCGAGTTAGACATGTAAGAACACTAAATTGAGTACGGCGGTCCACTTGGATTCTTTGAAATTGCTCAACTCTCTCCATAGACGACCTTATCATGTTTTTGTGCAATCTCAAACATAACTTGGTCTATTGACATCTTTTGGTTGCGAAACGTTCCACATAAGCTAAAATAGAGAGTTAGACAAGTAAGAACACTAAAAAGAGTACAATGTTTGCTTTGATGCTTTGAAATTGCTCAACTCTCTCCATAGACGAGCATTTCACTTTTTGTGCTATCTCAAACATAACTATGTCTATTGGGATCTTTTGGTTACGAAACGTTCTACGAAAGCTCAACTAGCGAGTTAGACATGTAAGAACACTAAATAGAGTACAACGGTCCACTTTGATGCTTTTAAATTGGTCAACTCTCTCCATAGACGCCCTTATCATGTTTTTGTGCAATCTAAATACTAATTTCATCTATTGGGAACTTTTGGTTATGAAACAATCTACATAAGCTAAACTAGAGAGTTAGACATGTAAGAACACTAAGGAGAGTACAACGGTTTACTTTGATGCTTTGGAATTGCTCAACTCTCTCCGTAGACGAGCTTTTCACGTTTTTGTGCAATCTCAAACATAGCTTGGTCTATTAGGATCTTTTAGTTACGAAACGTTCTACGAAAGATAAATTAGCGAGTTAGACATGTAAAAACAGTAAATAGAGTACAATGGTCCACTTTCATTCTTTGAAATTGCTCAACTCTCCATAGACGATCTTCTCATGTTTTTGTCATGTCTCAAACATAACTTGGTCTATTGGCATCTTTTGGTTACGAAACGTTCCACATAAGCTAAACTAGAGAGTTAGATATGTAAGAACACTAAAGAGAGTACAACGGTTTGCTTTGATGTTTTGAAATTGCACAACTCTCTCCAGAGGCGAGCTTTTAGGTTTTTGTGCAATCTTAAATATAACTAGGTCTATTGGCAACATTTTGGTTATGAAACGTTCTACATAAGCTAACCTAGAGAATAGAACATGTAAGAAGAGTAAATAGAGTACAACGGTCCCCTTTGACGCTTTGGAATTGCTCAACTCTCCCCATAGACGAGCGTTTCACGGTTTTGTGCAATCTCAAACATAACTTGGTTTATTGGGATCTTTTGGTTACGAAACGTCCTACGAAAGCTAAACTAGCAAGTTAGACATGTAGGAAAACTAAATAGAGTACAACGGTCCTCATTGATGCTTTTAAATTGCTCAACTCTCTCCATAGACGACCTTATCATGTTTTTGTGCAATCTCAAACATAACTTGGTCCATTGGGATCTTTTGGTTATGAAATGATCTACGAAAGCTAAACTAGCGAGTTAGACATGTAAGAACACTAAAGAGAGTACAACGGTTTACTTTGATGCTTTGGAACTACTCAACTCTCTCCATAGACGAGCTTTTCACGTTTTTGTGTAATCTCAAACATAACTTGGTCTATTGTATCATTTGGTTATGAAACAATCTACATAAGCTAAACTAGAGAGTTAGACATGTAAGAACACTAAAGAGAGTACAACGGTTTACTTTGATGCTTTGGAATTGCTCAACTCTCTCCATAGATGAGCTTTTAACGTTTTTGGGCAATCTCAAACATAAGTTGGTCTATTAGGATCTTTTGGTTACGAAACGTTCTACGAAAGATAAATTTGCGAGTTAGACATGTAAGAACACTAAATTAATTACAACGGTCCACTTTGATTCTTTCAAATTGCTCAACTCTCTCCATAGACGACCTTATCATGTTTTTGTGCAATCTCAAACATAACTTGGCCTATTTACATCTTGTGGTTGCGAAACGTTCCACATAACTTGGTCTATTGACATCTTTTGGTTACGAAACGTTCCCCAGAAGCTAAACTAGAGAGTTAGATATGTAAGAACACTAAAGAGAGTACAACGGTTTGCTTTGATGCTTTGGAATTGCTCAACTCTCTCCATAGACGAGCTTTTTAGGTTTTTATGCAATCTCAAATATAACTAGGTCTATTGACAACTTTTTGGTTATGAAACATTCTACATAAGCTAAACTAGAGAGTAGGACATGTAAGAAGAGTAAATAGAGTACAACGGTCCACTTTGACGCTTTGGAATTGCTCAACTCTCTCCATAGACGAGCGTTTCACGTTTTTGTGCAATCTCAAACATAACTTGGTCTATTGGGATCTTTTGGTTACGAAACGTCCTACGAAAGCTAAACTAGCGAGTTAGACTTGTAAGAAAACTCAATAGAGTACAACGGTCCTCATTGATGCTTTTAAATTGCTCAACTCTCTCCATAGACGACGTTATCATGTTTTTGTGCAATCTCTAACATAACTTGGTCCATTGGGATATTTTGGTTATGAAATGATCTACGAAAGCTAAACTAGCGAGTTAGACGTGTAAGAACACTAAAGAGAGTACAACGGTTTACTTTGATGCTTTGGAACTACTCAACTCTCTCCATAGACGTGCTTTTCACGTTTTTGTGCAATCTCAAACATAACTTGATCTATTGTTTCTTTTGGTTATGAAACAATCTACATAAGCTAAACTAGAGGGTTGGACATGTAAGAACACTAAAGAGAGTACAACGGTTTACTTTGATGCTTTGGAATTGCTCAACTCTCTCCATAGATGAGCTTTTCAACATTTTTGTGCAATCTCAAACGTAACTTGGTCTATTAGGATCTTTTGGTTACGAAACGTTCTACGAAAGATAAATTAGTGAGTTAGACATGTAAGAACACTAAATTGAGTACGGCGGTCCACTTGGATTCATTGAAATTGGTCAACTCTCTCCATAGACGACCTTATAATGTTTTTGTGCAATCTCAAACATAACTTGGTCTATTGACATCTTTTGGTTGCGAAACGTTCCACATAAGCTAAATAGAGAGTTAGACAAGTAAGAACACTAAAAAGAGTACAATGTTTGCTTTGATGCTTTGAAATTGCTCAACTCTCTCCATAGACGAGCATTTCACTTTTTGTGCTATCTCAAACATAACTATGTCTATTGGGATCTTTTGGTTACGAAACGTTCTACGAAAGCTCAACTAGCGAGTTAGACATGTAAGAACACTAAATAGAGTACAACGGTCCACTTTGATGCTTTTAAATTGGTCAACTCTCTCCATAGACGCCCTTATCATGTTTTTGTGCAATCTAAATACTAATTTCATCTATTGGGAACTTTTGGTTATGAAACAATCTACATAAGCTAAACTAGAGAGTTAGACATGTAAGAACACTAAGGAGAGTACAACGGTTTGCTTTGATGCTTTGGAATTGCTCAACTCTCTCCGTAGACGAGCTTTTCACGTTTTTGTGCAATCTCAAACATAGCTTGGTCTATTAGGATCTTTTAGTTACGAAACGTTCTACGAAAGATAAATTAGCGAGTTAGACATGTAAAAACACTAAATAGAGTACAACGGTCCACTTTCATTCTTTGAAATTGCTCAACTCTCCATAGACGATCTTCTCATGTTTTTGTCATATCTCAAACATAACTTGGTCTATTGGCATCTTTTGGTTACGAAACGTTCCACATAAGCTAAACTAGAGACTTAGATATGTAAGAACACTAAAGAGAGTACAACGGTTTGCTTTGATGCTTTGGAATTGCACAACTCTCTCCAGAGGCGAGCTTTTTAGGTTTTTGTGCAATCTCAAATATAACTAGGTCTATTGGCAACATTTTGGTTATGAAACGTTCTACATAAGCTAACCTAGAGAATAGAACATGTAAGAAGAGTAAATAGAGTACAACGGTCCCCTTTGATGCTTTGGAATTGCTCAACTCTCCCCATAGACGAGCGTTTCACGGTTTTGTGCAATCTCAAACATAACTTGGTTTATTGGGATCTTTTGGTTACGAAACGTCCTACGAAAGCTAAACTAGCAAGTTAGACATGTAGGAAAACTAAATAGAGTACAACGGTCCTCATTGATGCTTTTAAATTGCTCAACTCTCTCCATAGACGACCTTATCATGTTTTTGTGCCATCTCAAACATAACTTGGTCCATTGGGATCTTTTGGTTATGAAATGATCTACGAAAGCTAAACTAGCGAGTTAGACATGTAAGAACACTAAAGAGAGTACAACGGTTTACTTTGATGCTTTGGAACTACTCAACTCTCTCCATAGACGAGCTTTTCACGTTTTTGTGTAATCTCAAACATAACTTGGTCTATTGTATCATTTGGTTATGAAACAATCTACATAAGCTAAACTAGAGAGTTGGACATGTAAGAACACTAAATAGAGTACAACGGTTTACTTTGATGCTTTGGAATTGCTCAACTCTCTCCATAGATGAGCTTTTAACGTTTTTGGGCAATCTCAAACATAAGTTGGTCTATTAGGATCTTTTGGTTACGAAACGTTCTACGAAAGATAAATTTGCGAGTTAGACATGTAAGAACACTAAATTAATTACAACGTTCCACTTTGATTCTTTCAAATTGCTCAACTCTCTCCATAGACGACCTTATCATGTTTTTGTGCAATCTCAAACATAACTTGGTCTATTTACATCTTGTGGTTGCGAAACGTTCCACATAAGCTAAGCTAGAGAGTTAGACAAGTAAGAACAGTAAAGAGAGTACAACGGCTTGCTTTGATGGTTTGGAATTGCTCAACTCTCTCCATAAATGAACTTTTTAGGTTTTTATGGAATCTCAAATATAACTAGGTCTATTGGCAACTTTTTGGTTATGAAACGTTCTACATAAGCTAAACTAGAGAATAGGACATGTAAGAAGAGTAAATAGAGTACAACGGTCCACTATGATGATTTGGAATAACTCAACTCTCCCCTTAGACGAGCTTTTCATGTTTTTGTGCAAGCTCAAACATAAGTTGGTCAATTGACATCTTTTGGCCGCCGAACGTTCTACGAAAGCTAAACTAGAGAGTTAGACATGTAAGAACACTTAATAGAGTACAACGGTCCACTTTGATGCTTTGGAATTGCTCAACTCTCTCCATAGACGAGCATTTCACTTTTTGTGCTATCTCAAGCATAACTAGGTCTATTGGGATCTTTTGGTTACGAAACGTTCTACGAAAGCTAAACTAGCGAGTTAGACATGTAAGAACACTAAATAGAGTACAACGGTCCACTTTGATGCTTTTAAATTGGTCAACTCTCTTCATAGGCACCCTTATCATGTTTTTGTGCAATCTCAAACATAACATGATCTATTGGGAACTTTTGGTTATGAAACAATCTACATAAGCTAAACTAGAGAGTTAGACATGTAAGAACACTAAAGAGAGGACAAGGGTTTACTTTAATGCTTTGGAATTGCTCATCTCTCTCCATAGACGAGCTTTTCACGTTTTTGTGCAATCACAAACATAACTTGGTCTATTAGGGTCTGTTAGTTACGAAATGTTCTACGAAAGATAGATTAACGAGTTAGACATGTAAGAACACTAAATAGAGTACAACGGTCCACTTTGATTCTTTGAAATTGCTCAACTCTCTCTATAGACGACCTTCTCATGTTTTTGTCCTATCCCAAACATAACTTGGTCTATTGGCATCTTTTGGTTACGAAACGTTCCCCAGAAGCTAAACTAGAGAGTTAGATATGCAAGAACACTAAAGAGAGTACAACGGTTTGCTTTGATGCTTTGGAATTGCTCAACTCTCTCCATAGACGAGCTTTTTAGGTTTTTATGCAATCTCAAATATAACTAGGTCTATTGGCAACTTTTTGGTTATGAAACATTCTACATAAGCTAAACTAGAGAGTAGGACATGTAAGAAGAGTAAATAGAGTACAACGGTCCACTTTGACGCTTTGGAATTGCTCAACTCTCTCCATAGACGAGCGTTTCACGTTTTTGTGCAATCTCAAACATAACTTGGTCTATTGGGATCTTTTGGTTACGAAACGTCCTACGAAAGCTAAACTAGCGAGTTAGACTTGTAAGAAAACTCAATAGAGTACAACGGTCCTCATTGATGCTTTTAAATTGCTTAACTTTTTCCATAGACGACGTTATCATGTTTTTGTGCAATCTCTAACATAACTTGGTCCATTGGGATATTTTGGTTATGAAATGATCTACGAAAGCTAAACTAGCGAGTTAGACGTGTAAGAACACTAACGAGAGTACAACGGTTTACTTTGATGCTTTGGAACTACTCAACTCTCTCCATAGACGTGCTTTTCACGTTTTTGTGCAATCTCAAACATAACTTGGTCTATTGTTTCTTTTGGTTATGAAACAATCTACATAAGCTAAACTAGAGAGTTGGACATTTAAGAACACTAAAGAGAGTACAACGGTTTACTTTGATGCTTTGGAATTGCTCAACTCTCTCCATAGATGAGCTTTTCAACGTTTTTGTGCAATCTCAAACGTAACTTGGTCTATTAGGATCTTTTGGTTACGAAACGTTCTACGAAAGATAAATTAGCGAGTTAGACATGTAAGAACACTAAATTGAGTACGGCGGTCCACTTGGATTCTTTGAAATTGCTCAACTCTCTCCATAGACGACCTTATCATGTTTTTGTGCAATCTCAAACATAACTTGGTCTATTGACATCTTTTGGTTGCGAAACGTTCCACATAAGCTAAACTAGAGAGTTAGACAAGTAAGAACACTAAAAAGAGTACAATGTTTGCTTTGATGCTTTGAAATTCCTCAACTCTCTCCATAGACGAGCATTTCACTTTTTGTGCTATCTCAAACATAACTAGGTCTATTGGGATCTTTTGGTTACGAAACGTTCTACGAAAGCTCAACTAGAGAGTTAGACATGTAAGAACACTAAATAGAGTACAACGGTCCACTTTGATGCTTTTAAATTGGTCAACTCTCTTCATAGGCGCCCTTATCATGTTTTTGTGCAATCTCAATCATAACTTGATCTATTAGGAACTTTTGGTTATGAAACAATCTACATAAGCTAAACTAGAGAGTTAGACATGTAAGAACGCTAAAGAGAGGACAAGGGTTTACTTTGATGCTTTGGAATTGCTCAACTCTCTCCATAGACGAGCTTTTCCCGTTTTTGTGCAATCTCAAACATAACTTGGTCTATTAGGGTCTTTTAGTTACGAAATGTTCTACGAAAGATAGATTAACGAGCTAGACATGTAAGAACACTAAATAGAGTACAACGGTCCACTTTGATTCTTTGAAATTGCCCAACTCTCTCTATAGACGACCTTCTCATGTTTTTGTCCTATCCCAAACATAACTTGGTCTATTGGCATCTTTTGGTTATGAAACGTTCCCCAGAAGCTAAACTAGAAAGTTAGATATGTAAGAACACTAAAGAGAGTACAACGGTTTGCTTTGATGCTTTGGAATTGCTCAACTCTCTCCATAGACGAGCTTTTTAGGTTTTTATGCAATCTCAAATATAACTAGGTCTATTGGCAACTTTTTGGTTATGAAACATTCTACATAAGCTAAACTAGAGAGTAGGACATGTAAGAAGAGTAAATAGAGTACAACGGTCCACTTTGACGCTTTGGAATTGCTCAACTCTTTCCATAGATGAGCGTTTCACGTTTTTGTGCAATCTCAAAAATAACTTGGTCTATTGGGATCTTCTGGTTACGAAACGTCCTACGAAAGCTAAACTAGCGAGTTAGACTTGTAAGAAAACTCAATAGAGTACAACGGTCCTCATTGATGCTTTTAAATTGCTCAACTCTCTCCATAGACGACGTCATCATGTTTTTGTGCAATCTCTAACATAACTTGGTCCATTGGGATATTTTGGTTATGAAATGATCTACGAAAGCTAAACTAGCGAGTTAGACATGTAAGAACACCAAAGAGAGTACAACGGTTTACTTTGATGCTTTGGAACTACTCAACTCTCTCCATAGACGTGCTTTTCACGTTTTTGTGCAATCTCAAACATAACTTGGTCTATTGTTTCTTTTGGTTATGAAACAATCTACATAATCTAAACTAGAGAGTTGGACATGTAAGAACACTAAAGAGAGTACAACGGTTTACTTTGATGCTTTGGAATTGCTCAACTCTCTCCATAGATGAGCTTTTCAACGTTTTTGTGCAATCTCAAACATAACATGGTCTATTAGGATCTTTTGGTTACGAAACGTTCTACAAAAGATAAATTAATGAGTTAGACATGTAAGAACACTAAATTGAGTATGGCGGTCCACTTGGATTCTTTGAAATTGCTCAACTCTCTCCATAGACGACCTTATCATGTTTTTGTGCAATCTCAAACATAACTTGGTCTATTGACATCTTTTGGTTGCGAAACGTTCCACATAAGCTAAACTAGAGAGTTAGACAAGTAAGAACACTAAAAAGAGTACAACGTTTGCTTTGATGCTTTGAAATTGCTCAACTCTCTCCATAGACGAGCATTTCACTTTTTGTGCTATCTCAAACATAACTAGGTCTATTGGGATCTTTTGGTTACGAAACGTTCTACGAAAGCTCAACTAGCGAGTTAGACATGTAAGAACACTAAATAGAGTACAACGGTCCACTTTGATGCTTTTAAATTGGTCAACTCTCTCTATAGACACCCTTATCATGTTTTTGTGCAATCTCAATCATAACCTGATCTATTGGGAACTTTTGGTTATGAAACAATCTACATAAGCTAAACTAGAGAGTTAGACATGTAAGAACACTAAAGAGAGTACAACGGTTTACTTTGATGCTTTGGAACTACTCAACTTTCTCCATAGACGAGCTTTTCACGTTTTTATGTAATCTCAAACATAACTTGGTCTATTGTATCCTTTGGTTATGAAACATTCTACATAAGCTAAACTAGAGAGTTAGACATGTAAGAACACTAAAGAGAGTACAATGGTTTACTTTGATGGTTTGGAACTACTCAACTCTCTCCATAGACGAGCTTTTCACGTTTTTGTGCGATCTCAAACATAACTTAGTCTATTGGATCTTTTGTTATGAAAGAATCTACATAAGCTAAACTAGAGAGTTAGACATGTAAGAACACTAAAGAGAGTACAACGGTTTACTTTGATGCTTTGGAATTGCTCAACTCTCTCCATAGACGAGCTTTTTAAGGTTTTTGTGCAATCTCAAACATAACTTGGTCTATTAGGATCTTTTTGTTACAAAATGTTCTACGAAAGATAAATTAGCGAGTTAGACATGTAAGAACACTAAATTAAGTACGACGGTCCACTTTGATTCTTTGGAATTGCTCAACTCTCTCCATAGACGAGCTTTTTAGGTTTTTATGCAATCTCAAATATAACTAGGTCTATTGGCAACTTTTTGGTTATGAAACATTCTACATAAGCTAAACTAGAGAGTAGGACATGTAAGAAGAGTAAATAGAGTACAACGGTCCACTTTGATGCTTTGGAATTGCTCAACTCTTTCCATAGATGAGCGTTTCACGTTTTTGTGCAATCTCAAAAATAACTTGGTCTATTGGGATCTTCTGGTTACGAAACGTCCTACGAAAGCTAAACTAGCGAGTTAGGCTTGTAAGAAAACTCAATAGAGTACAACGGTCCTCATTGATGCTTTTAAATTGCTCAACTCTCTCCATAGACGACGTTATCATGTTTTTGTGCAATCTCTAACATAACTTGGTCCATTGGGATATTTTGGTTATGAAATGATCTATGAAAGCTAAACTAGCGAGTTAGACATGTAAGAACACCAAAGAGAGTACAACGGTTTACTTTGATGCTTTGGAACTACTCAACTCTCTCCATAGACGTGCTTTTCACGTTTTTGTGCAATCTCGAACATAACTTGGTCTATTGTTTCTTTTGGTTATGAAACAATCTACATAATCTAAACTAGAGAGTTGGACATGTAAGAACACTAAAGAGAGTACAACGGTTTACTTTGATGCTTTGGAATTGCTCAACTCTCTCCATAGATGAGCTTTTCAACGTTTTTGTGCAATCTCAAACATAACATGGTCTATTAGGATCTTTTGGTTACGAAACGTTCTACAAAAGATAAATTACTGAGTTAGACATGTAAGAACACTAAATTGAGTATGGCGGTCCACTTGGATTCTTTGAAATTGCTCAACTCTCTCCATAGACGACCTTATCATGTTTTTGTGCAATGTCAAACATAACTTGGTCTATTGACGTCTTTTGGTTGCGAAACGTTCCACATAAGCTAAACTAGAGAGTTAGACAAGTAAGAACACTAAAAAGAGTACAACGTTTGCTTTGATGCTTTGAAATTGCTCAACTCTCTCCATAGACGAGCATTTCACTTTTTGTGCTATCTCAAACATAACTAGGTCTATTGGGATCTTTTGGTTACGAAACGATCTACGAAAGCTCAACTAGCGAGTTAGACATCTAAGAACACTAAATAGAGTACAACGGTCCACTTTGATGCTTTTAAATTGGTCAACTCTCTCTATAGACACCCTTATCATGTTTTTGTGCAATCTCAATCATAACTTGATCTATTGGGAACTTTTGGTTATGAAACAATCTACATAAGCTAAACTAGAGAGTTAGACATGTAAGAACACTAAAGAGAGTACAACGGTTTACTTTGATGCTTTGGAACTACTCAACTTTCTCCATAGACGAGCTTTTCACGTTTTTGTGTAATCTCAAACATAACTTGGTCTATTGTATCCTTTGGTTATGAAACATTCTACATAAGCTAAACTAGAGAGTTAGACATGTAAGAACACTAAAGAGAGTACAATGGTTTACTTTGATGGTTTGGAACTACTCAACTCTCTCCATAGACGAGCTTTTCACGTTTTTGTGCGATCTCAAACATAACTTAGTCTATTGGATCTTTTGTTATGAAAGAATCTACATAAGCTAAACTAGAGAGTTAGACATGTAAGAACACTAAAGAGAGTACAACGGTTTACTTGATGCTTTGGAATTGCTCAACTCTCTCCATAGACGAGCTTTTTAAGGTTTTTGTGCAATCTCAAACATAACTTGGTCTATTAGGATCTTTTTGTTACAAAATGTTCTACGAAAGATAAATTAGCGAGTTAGACATGTAAGAACACTAAATTAAGTACGACGGTCCACTTTGATTCTTTGAAATTGCTCAACTCTCTCCATAGACGAGCTTATCATGTTTTTGTACAATCTCAAACATAACTTGGTCTATTGACATCTTTTGGTTGCGAAACGTTCCACATAAGCAAAACTAGAGAGTTAGACAAGTAAGAACACTAATGAGAGTACAACGGTTTGCTTTGATGCTTTGCAATTGCTCAACTCTCTCCATAGACGAACTGTTTAGGTTTTTAAGCAATCTCAAATATAACTAGGTCTATTGGGAACTTTTTGGTTATGAAACGTTGTACATAAGCTAAACTAGAGAATAGGACATGTAAGAAGAGTAAATAGAGTAGAACGGTCCACTTTGACGATTTGGAATTGCTCAACTCTCTCCATAGTCGAGCATTTCACGGTTTTGTGCAATCTCAAACATAACTTGGTCTATTAGGATCTTTTAGTTACGAAACGTTCTACGAAAGATAAATTAGCGAGTTAGACATGTAAGAACACTAAATAGAGTACAGCGGTCCACTTTGATTCTTTGAAATTGCTCAACTCTCTCCATAGACGACCTTCTCATGTTTTTGTCCTATCTCAAACATAACTTGGTCTATTGGCATCTTTTGGTTACGAAACGTTCCACATAAGCTAAACTAGAGAGTTAGATATGTAAGAACACTAAAGAGAGTACAACGGTTTGCTTTGATGCTTTGGAATTGTCAACTCTCTCCATAGATGAGCTTTTTAGGTTTTTATGCAATCTCAAATATAACTAGGTCTATTGGCAACTTTTTGGTTATGAAACGTTCTACATAAGCTAAACTAGAGAATAGGACATGTAAGAAGAGTAAATAGAGTACAACGGTCCACTATGATGCTTTGGAATAACTCAACTCTCTCCTTAGACGAGCTTTTCATGTTTTTGTGCAATCGCAAACATAAGTTGGTCAATTGGCATCTTTTGGATACTAAAGGTTCTACGAAAGCTAAACTAGAGAGTTAGACATGTAAGAACACTAAATAGAGTACAACGGTCCACTTTGATGCTTTGGAATTGCTCAACTCTCTCCATAGACGAGCATTTCACTTTTTGTACTATCTCAAACATAACTAGGTCTATTGGGATCTTTTGGTTACGAAACGTTCTACGAAAGCTAAATTAGCGAGTTAGACCTGTAAAAACACTTAATAGAGTACAACGGTCCACTTTGATGCTTTTAAATTGGTCAACTCTTTCCATAGACGCCCTTATCATGTTTTTGTGCAATTTCAAACATAACTTGATCTATTGGGAACTTTTGGCTTTGAAACAATCTACATAAGCTAAAATAGAGAGTTAGGCATGTAAGAACACTAAAGAGAGTACAACGGTTTACTTTGATGCTTTGGAATTGCTCAACTCTCTCCATAGGCGAGCTTTTCACGTTTTTGTGCAATCTCAAACATAACTTGGTCTATTAGGATCTTTTAGTTAGGAAACGTTCTACGAAAGATAAATTAGCGAGTTAGACATGTAAGAACACTAAATAGAGTACAACAGTCCACTTTGATTCTTTGAAATTGCTCAACTCTCTCCATAGACGACCTCCTCATGTTTTTGTCCTATCTCAAACATAACTTGGTCTATTGGCATCTTTTGGTTACGAAACGTTCCACATAAGCTAAACTAGAGAGTTAGATATGTAAGAACACTAAAGAGAGTACAACGGTTTGCTTTGCTGCTTTGGAATTGTCAACTCTCTCCATAGACGAGCTTTTCAGGTTTTTGTGCAATCTCAAATATAACTAGGTCTATTGGCAACTTTTTGGTTATGAAACGTTCTACATAAGCTAAACTAGAGAATAGGACATGTAAGAAGAGTAAATAGAGTACAACGGTCCACTATGATGCTTTGGAATAACTCAACTCTCTCCTTAGACGACCTTTTCATGTTTTTGTGCAATCGCAAACATAAGTTGGTCAATTGGCATCTTTTGGATACTAAAGGTTCTACGAAAGCTAAACTAGAGAGTTAGACATGTAAGAACACTAAATAGAGTACAACGGTCCACTTTGATGCTTTGGAATTGCTCAACTCTCTCCATAGACGAGCATTTCACTTTTTGTACTATCTCAAACATAACTAGGTCTATTGGGATCTTTTGGTTACGAAACGTTCTACGAAAGCTAAACTAGCGAGTTAGACCTGTAAGAACACTAAATAGAGTACAACGGTCCACTTTGATGCTTTTAAATTGGTCAACTCTCTCCATAGACGCCCTTATCATGTTTTTGTGCAATTTCAAACATAACTTGATCTATTGGGAACTTTTGGTTTTGAAACAATCTACATAAGCTAAAATAGAGAGTTAGGCATGTAAGAACACTAAAGAGAGTACAACGGTTTACTTTGATGCTTTGGAATTGCTCAACTCTCTCCATAGGCGAGCTTTTCACGTTTTTGTGCAATCTCAAACATAACTTGGTCTATTAGGATCTTTTAGTTAGGAAACGTTCTACGAAAGATAAATTAGCGAGTTAGACATGTAAGAACACTAAATAGAGTACAACGGTCCACTTTGATTCTTTGAAATTGCTCAACTCTCTCCATAGACGACCTCCTCATGTTTTTGTCCTATCTCAAACATAACTTGGTCTATTGGCATCTTTTGGTTACGAAACGTTCCACATAAGCTAAACTAGAGAGTTAGATATGTAAGAACACTAAAGAGAGTACAACGGTTTGCTTTGCTGCTTTGGAATTGTCAACTCTCTCCATAGACGAGCTTTTCAGGTTTTTGTGCAATCTCAAATATAACAAGGTCTATTGGCAACTTTTTGGTTATGAAACGTTCTACAGAAGCTAAACTAGAGAGTAGGACATGTAAGAAGAGTAAATAGAGTACAACGGTCCACTTTGACGCTTTGGAATTGCTCAACTCTCTCCATAGACGAGCGTTTCACATTTTTGTGCAATCTCAAACATAACTTGGTCTATTGGGATCTTTTGGTTACGAAACGTCATACGAAAGCTAAACTATCGAGTTAGACTTGTAAGAAAACTCAATAGAGTACAACGGTCCCCATTGATGCTTTTAAATTGCTCAACTCTCTCCATAGACGACGTTAACATGTTTTTGTGCAATCTCTAACATAACTTGGTCCATTGGGATATTTTGGTTATGAAATGATCTACGAAAGCTAAACTAGCGAGTTAGACGTGTAAGAACACTAAAGAGAGTACAACGGTTTACTTTGATGCTTTGGAACTACTCAACTCTCTCCATAGATGAGCTTTTCACGTCTTTGTGCAATCTCAAACGTAACTTGGTCTATTGTTTCTTTTGGTTATGAAACAATCTACATACGCTAAACTAGAGAGTTGGACATGTAAGAACACTAAAGAGAGTACAACGATTTACTTTGATGCTTTGGAATTGCTCAACTCTCTCCATAGATGAGCTTTTTAACGTTTTTGTGCAATCTCAAACATAACTTGGTCTTTTGGTATCTTTTGGTTACGAAACGTTCTACGAAAGATAAATTAGCGAGTTAGACATGTAAGAACACTAAATTGAGTACGACAGTCCACTTTGATTCTTTGAAATTGCTTGACTCCCTCCATAGAGGACCTTATCATGTTTTTGTGCAATCTCAAACATAACTTAGTCTATTGACATCTTTTGGTTGCGAAACGTTCCACATAAGCTAAACTAGAGAGTTAGACAAGTAAGAACACTAAAAAGAGTACAACAGTTTGCTTTGATGCTTTGAAATTGCTCAACTCTCTCCATAGGCGAGCTTTTTAGGTTTTCGTGCAATCTCGAATATAACTAGGTCTATTGGCAACTTTTTCGTTATGAAACGTTCTACATAAGCTAAACTAGAGACTAGGACATGAAAGAACACTAAAGAGAGTACAACGGTTTACTTTGATGGTTCGGAACTACTCAATTCTCTCCATAGACGAGCATTTCACGTTTTTGTTTAATCTCAAACATAACTTGGTCTACTGGATCTTTTGGTTATGAAACAATCTACATAAGCTAAACTAGAGAGCTAGACATGTAAGAACACTAAAGAGAGCACAACGGTTTACTTTGATGCTTTGGAACTACTCAACTCTCTCCATAGACGAGCTTTTCACGTTTTTGTGCAATCTCAAACATAACTTGGTCTATTGTATCTTTTTGTTATCAAACAATCTACGTAAGCTAAACTAGAGAGTTAGACATGTAAGAATACTAAAGAGAGTACAACGGTTTACTTTGATGCTTTGGAATTGCTCAACTCTCTCCATTGAAGAGCTTTTCACGTTTTTGTGCAATCTCAAACATAACTTGGTCTATTGGGATCTTCTAGTTACGAAGTGTTCTACGAAAGATAAATTAGCGAGTTAGACATGTAAGAACACTAAATAGAGTACAATGGTCCATTTTGATTCTTTGAAATTGCTCAATTCACTCCATAGACGACCTTGTCATGTTTTTGTTCTATCTCAAACATAACTTGGTCTATTGGCATCTTTTGGTTACGAAACGTTCCACATAAGCTAAACTAGAGAGTTAGATATGTAAGAACACTAAAGAGAGTACAACAGTTTGCTTTGATGCTTTGGAATTGCTCAACTCTCTCCATAGGTGACCTTTTTAGGTTTTTGTGCAATCTCAAATATAACTAGGTCTATTGGCAACTTTTTGGTTATGAAACGTTCTACATAAGCTAAACTAGAGAGCATGACATGTAAGAAGAGTAAATAGAGTACAACGGTCCACTTTGACGCTTTGGAATTGCTCAACTCTCTCCATAGACGAGCGTTTCACGTTCTTGTGCAATCTCGAACTTAACTTGGTCTATTGGGATCTTTTGGTTACGAAACGTCCTACGAAAGCTAAACTAGCGAGTTAGACATGTAAGAAAACTAAATAGAGTACAACTGTCCTCATTGATGCTTTTAAATTGCTCAATTCTCTCCATAGATGACGTTATCAAGTTTTTGTGCAATCTCAAACATAACTTGGTCCATTGGGATCTTTTGGTTATGAAATGATCTACGAAAGCCAAACTAGCGAGTTAGACATGTAAGAACACTAAAGAGAGTACAACTGTTTACTTTGATGCTTTGGAACTACTCAACTTTCACCATAGACGAGCTTTTCAAGTTTTTGTGCAATCTCAAACATAACTTGGTCTATTGTATGTTTTGGTTATGAAACAATCTACATAAGCTAAACTAGAGAGTTAGACATGTAAGAACACTAAAGAGAGTACAATGGTTTACTTTGATGGTTTGGAACTACTCAACTCTCTCCATAGACGAGCTTTTCACGTTTTTGTGCAATCTCAAACATAACTTGGTCTATTGGATCTTTTGGTTATGAAACAATCTACATAAGCTAAACTAGAGAGTTAGACATGTAAGAACACTAAAGAGAGTACAACGGTTTACTTTGATGATTTGGAATTGCTCAACTCTCTCCATAGATGAGCTTTCTAACGTTTTTGTGCAATCGCAAACATAACTTGGTCTATTACGATCTTTTGGTTACGAAACGTTCTACAAAAGATAAATTAGCGAGTTAGACATGTAAGAACACTAAAGAGAGTACAACGGTTTGCTTTGATGCTTTGGAATTACTCAACTCTCTCCATAGATGAGCTTTTAGCTAAACTAGAGAGTAGGACATGTAAGAAGAGTAAATAGAGTACAACGGTCCACTTTGACGCTTTGGAATTGCTCAACTCTCTCCATAGACGAGCATTTCACGTTTTTGTACAATCTCAAACATAACTTGGTCTATTGGGATCTTTTGGTTACGAAACGTTCTACGAAAGCTAAACTAGCGAGTTAGACATGTAAGAAAACTAAATAGAGTACAATGGTTTTCTTTGATGCTTTTAAATTGCTCAACTCTCTCCATAGACGACATTATCATGTTTTCGTGCAATCTCAAACATAACTTGGTCCATTGGGATCTTTTGGTTATGAAATGATCTACGAAAGCTAAACTAGAGAATAGAACATGTAAGAAGAGTAAATAGAGTACAACGGTCCACTTTGATGCTTTGCAATAGCTCAACTCTCTCCATAGATGAGCTTTTCACATTTTTGTGCAATCTCAAACATAACTTGGTCTATTGGATCTTCTGGTTATGAAACTATCTACATAAGCTAAACTAGAGAGTTAGACATGTAAGAACACTAAAGAGAGTACAACGGTTTACTTTGATGCCTTGGAACTACTCAACTTTCTCCATAGATGAGCTTTTCAAGTTTTTGTGCAATCTCAAACATAACTTGGTCTATTGTATGTTTTGGTTATCAAACAATCTACATAAGCTAAACTCAAATTGGACCGTTATACTCTATTTGATGTTCTTAGAAGTCTTAACTTGCTACTTAAGCTTTTGGACAACGTTTCGTTAGGTAAAGAAGCCAATAGACCAAGTTAAGTTCAAAATTGCACGAAACGTGAAAAACTTGTCTATGCATAGAACTGAGCATTCCTAAGGCATCAAATTGGACAGTTATGCTCTATTTAGTGTTCTTCAAAGTATTAACTTGCTAGTTCAGCTTTTGGATAACGTTACTTTAGGTAAAGATTCCAATAGACCAAGTTAAGTTCAAAATTGCACGAAACGTGAAAAACCTGTCTATGCATCAAATTGAGCATTCCTAAGGCATCAAAATAGACCGTTATACTCTATTTAGTGTTGTAAAAAGACTTAACTTGCTAGTTTAGCTTTTGGACAACGTTTCGATAGGTAAAGAAGCCAATAGACCAAGTTAAGTTCAAAATTGCACGAAACTTGAAAAACTTGTCTATGCATAGAATTGAGCAATCCTAAGGCATCAAATTGGACTGTTATACTCTATTTAGTGTTCTTAGAAGTCTTAACTTGCTAGTTTAGCTTTTGGACAACGTTTCGTTAGGTAAAGAAGCCAATAGAACAAGTTAAGTTCAAAATTACCCGAAACGTGGAAAACTTGCCATGCATAGAATTGAGCATTCCTAAGACATCAAAATAGACGGTTATACACTATTTAGTGTTCTTAGAAGACTTAACTTTCTAGTTTAGCTTTTGGACAACGTTTCGTTAGGTAAAGAAGCCAATAGACCAAGTTAAGTTCAAAATTGCACGAAACGTGAAAAACTTTCCATGCATAGAATTGAGCATTCCTAAGGCATCAAATTGGACCGTTATACTCTATTTAGTGTTCTTAGAAGTCTTAACTTGCTAGTTTAGCTTTTGGACAACGTTTCGTTAGGTAAAGAAGCCAATAGACCAAGTTAAGTTCAAAATTGCACGAAACGTGAAAAACTTTCCATGCATAGAATTGAGCATTCCTAAGGCATCATAATAGACCGTTATACTCTATTTAGTGTTCTTAGAAGACTTAACTTGCTAGTTTAGCTTTTGGACAACGTTTCGTTAGGTAAAGAAGCCAATAGACCAAGTTAAGTTCAAAATTGCACGAAACCTGAAAAACTTTCCATGCATAGAATTGAGCATTCCTAAGGCATCAAATTGGACCGTTATACTCTATTTAGTGTTCTTACAAGTCTTAACTTGCTAGTTTAGCTTTTGAACAACGTTTCGTTAGGTAAAGAAGCCAACACACCAAGTTAAGTTCAAAATTGCACGAAACGAGAAAAACTTGTCTATGCATAGAACTGAGCATTCCTAAGGCATCAAATTGGACAGTTATACTCTATTTAGTGTTCTTCGAAGTCTAACACTGTAATTTAGGTTTTGGACAACGTTTCATTAGGTAAAGATTCCGATAGACCAAGTTAAGTTCAGAATTGCCCGAAACGTGAAAAACTTGTCCATGCATAGAATTGAGCATTCCTAAGGCATCAAAATAGACCGTTATCCTCTATTTGGTTTTCTTAGAAGACTTAGCTTGCTACTTTAGCTTTTGGACAACGTTTCGTTACGTAAAGAAGCCAATAGACCAAGTTAAGTTCAAAATTGCACGAAACGTGAAAAACTTGCCATGCATAGAATTGAGCATTCCTAAGGCATCAAAATAGACCGTTATACTCTATTTAGTGTTCTTAGAAGACTTAACTTGCTAGTTTAGCTTTTGGACAAGGTTTCGTTAAGGAAAGATTCCAATAGACCATGTTAGGTTCAAAATTGCATGAAACGTGAAAAACTTGTCTATGCATAGAATTGAGCATTCCTAAGGCATGAAATTGGACTGTTATACTCTACTTGGTGTTCTTAGAAGTCTTAGCTTGCTAGTTAAGCTTTTGGACAACGTTTCGTTAGGTAAAGAAGCCAATAGACCAAGTTAAGTTCAAAATTGCATGAAACGTGAAAAACTTGTCTATGCATAGAACTGAGCATTCCTAAGGCATCAAATTGGACAGTTATACTCTATTTAGTGTTCTTCAAAGTCTTAACTTGCTAGTTCAGCTTTTGGACAACGTTACTTTAGGTAAAGATTCCAATTGACCAAGTTAAGTTCAGAATTGCACGAAACGTGAAAAACCTGTCTATGCATAGAATTGAGCATTCCTAAGGCATCAAATTGGACCGTTATACTCTATTTAGTGTTCCTAGAAGTCTTAACTTGCTAGTTTAGCTTTTGGACAACGTTTCGTTAGGTAAAGAAGCCAACAGACCAAGTTATGTTCAAAATTGCACGAAACGAGAAAAACTTGTCTATGCATAGAACTGAGCATTCCTAAGGCATCAAATTGGACAGTTATACTCTATTTAGTGTTCTTCGAAGTCTAACACTGTAATTTAGGTTTTGGACAACGTTTCATTAGGTAAAGATTCCAATAGACCAAGTTAAGTTCAGAATTGCCCGAAACGTGAAAAGCTTGTCCACGCATAGAATTGAGCATTCCTAAGGCATCAAAATAGACCGTTATCCTCTATTTGGTGTTCTTAGAAGACTTAACTTGCTACTTTAGCTTTTGGACAACGTTTCGTTAGGTAAAGAAGCCAATAGACCAAGTTAAGTTCAAAATTGCACGAAACGTGAAAAACTTGCCATGCATAGAATTGAGCATTCCAAAGGCATCAAATTGGACCGTTATACTCTATTTGGTATTCTTAGAAGTCTTAACTTGCTAGTTAAGCTTTTGGACAACGTTTCGTTAGGTAAAGAAGCCAATAGACCAAGTTAAGTTCAAAATTGCACGAAACGTGAAAAACTTGCCATGCATAGAATTGAGCATTCCAAAGGCATCAAATTGGACCGTTATAAAGTTCAAAATTGCACAAAACGTGAAAAACTTGTCTATGCATAGAACTGAGCATTCCTAAGGCATCAAATTGGACAGTTATACTCTATTTAGTGTTCTTCAAAGTCTTAACTTTCTAGTTCAGCTTTTGGACAACGTTACTTTAGGTAAAGATTCCAATAGACCAAGTTAAGTTCAAAATTGCACGAAACGTGAAAAACCTGTCTATGCATAGAATTGAGCATTCCTAAGGCATCAAATTGGACCGTTATACTCTATTTAGTGTTCCTAGAAGTCTTAACTTGCTAGTTTAGCTTTTGGACAACGTTTCGTTAGGTAAAGAAGCCAACAGACCAAGTTAAGTTCAAAATTGCACGAAACGAGAAAAACTTGTCTATGCATAGAACTGAGCATTCCTAAGGCATCAAATTGGACAGTTATAATCTATTTAGTGTTCTTCGAAGTCTCACACTGTAATTTAGGTTTTGGACAACGTTTCATTAGGTAAAGATTCCAATAGACCAAGTTAAGTTCAGAATTGCCCGAAACGTGAAAAACTTGTCCATGCATAGAATTGAGCATTCCTAAGGCATCAAAATAGACCGTTATCCTCTATTTGGTGTTCTTACAAGACTTAACTTGCTACTTTAACTTTTGGACAACGTTTCGTTAGGTAAAGAAGCCAATAGACCAAATTAAGTTCAAAATTGCTCGAAACGTGAAAAACTTGCCATGCATAGAATTTAGCATTCCAAAGGCATCAAATTGGACCGTTATACTCTATTTGGTATTCTTAGAAGTCTTAACTTGCTAGTTAAGCTTTTGGACAACGTTTCGTTAGGTAAAGAAGCCAATAGACCAAGTTAAGTTCAAAATTGCACGAAACGTGAAAAACTTGCCATGCATAGAATTGAGCATTCCAAAGGCATCAAATTGGACCGTTATACTCTATTTGGTATTCTTAGAAGTCTTAACTTGATAGTTAAGCTTTTGGACAACGTTTCATTAGGTAAAGAAGCCAATCGACCAAGTTAAGTTCAAAATTGCACGAAACGTGAAAAACTTGTCTATGCATAGAACTGAGTATTCCTAGGGCATCAAATTGGATAGTTATACTCTATTTAGTGTTCTTCAAAGTCTTAACTTGCTAGTTCAGCTTTTGGACAACGTTACTTTAGGTAAAGATTCCAATAGACCAAGTTAAGTTCAAAATTGCACGGAACGTGAAAAACCTGTCTATGCATAGAATTGAGCATTCCTAAGGCATCAAATTGGACCGTTATACTCTATTTAGTGTTCGTAGAAGTCTTAACTTGCTAGTTTAGCTTTTGGACAACGTTTCGTTAGGTAAAGAAGCCAATAGACCAAGTTAAGTTTAAAATTGCACGAAACGTGAAAAACTTGTCTATGCATTGAACTGAGCATTCCTAAGGCATCAAATTGGACAGTTATACTCTATTTAGTGTTCTTCAAAGTTTTAACTTGCTAGTTCAGCTTTTGGACAACGTTACTTTAGGTAAAGATTCCAATAGACCAAGTTAAGTTCAAAATTACACGAAACGTGAAAAACCTGTCTATGCATAGAATTGAGCATTCCTAAGGCATCAAATTGGACCGTTATACTCTATTTAGTGTTCCTAGAAGTCTTAACTTGCTAGTTTAGCTTTAGGACAACGTTTCGTTAGGTAAAGAAGCCAACAGACCAAGTTAAGTTCAAAATTGCACGAAACGAGAAAAACTTGTCTATGCATAGAACTGAGCATTCCTAAGGCATCAAATTGGACAGTTATATTCTATTTAGTGTTCTTCGAAGTCTAACACTGTAATTTAGGTTTTGGACAACGTTTCTTTAGGTAAAGATTCCAATTGACCAAGTTAAGTTCAGAATTGCCCGAAACGTGAAAAACTTGTCCATGCATAGAATTGAGCATTCCTAAGGCATCAAAATAGACCGTTATCCTCTATTTGGTGTTCTTAGAAGACTTAACTTGCTACTTTAGCTTTTGGACAACGTTTTCTTAGGTAAAGAAGCCAATAGACCAAGTTAAGTTCAAAATTGCACGAAACGTGAAAAACTTGCCATGCATAGAATTGAGCATTCCAAAGGCATCAAATTGGACCGTTATACTCTATTTAGTGTTCTTAGAAGACTTAACTTGCTAGTTAAGCTTTTGGACAACGTTTCGTTAGGTAAAGAAGCCAATAGACCAAGTTAAGTTCAAAATTGCACGAAACGTGAAAAACTTGTCTATGCATAGAACTGAGCATTCCTAAGGCATCAAATTAGACAGTTATACTCTATTTAGTGTTCTTCAAAGTCTTAACTTGCTGGTTCAGCTTTTGGACAACGTTACTTTAGGTAAAGATTCCAATAGACCAAGTTAAGTTCAAAATTGCACGAAACGTGAAAAACCTGTCTATGCATAGAATTGAGCATTCCTAAGGCATCAAATTGGACCGTTATACTCTATTTAGTGTTCCTAGAAGTCTTAACTTGCTAGTTTAGCTTTTGGACAACGTTTCGTTAGGTAAAGAAGCCAACAGACCAAGTTAAGTTCAAAATTGCACGAAACGAGAAAAACTTGTCTATGCATAGAACTGAGCATTCCTAAGGCATCAAATTGGACAGTTATACTCTATTTAGTGTTCTTCGAAGTCTAACACTGTAATTTAGGTTTTGGACAACGTTTCATTAGGTAAAGATTCCAATTGACCAAGTTAAGTTCAGAATTGCCCGAAACGTGAAAAACTTGTCCATGCATAGAATTGAGCATTCCTAAGGCATCAAAATAGACCGTTATCCTCTATTTGGTGTTCTTAGAAGACTTAACTTGCTACTTTAGCTTTTGGACAACGTTTTGTTAGGTAAAGAAGCCAATAGACCAAGTTAAGTTCAAAATTGCACGAAACGTGAAAAACTTGCCATGCATAGAATTGAGCATTCCAAAGGCATCAAATTGGACCGTTATACTCTATTTAGTGTTCTTAGAAGACTTAACTTGCTAGTTAAGCTTTTGGACAACGTTTCGTTAGGTAAAGAAGCCAATAGACCAAGTTAAGTTCAAAATTGCACGAAACGTGAAAAACTTGTCTATGCATAGAACTGAGCATTCCTAAGGCATCAAATTGGACAGTTATACTCTATTTAGTGTTCTTCAAAGTCTTAACTTGCTGGTTCAGCTTTTGGACAACGTTACTTTAGGTAAAGATTCCAATAGACCAAGTTAAGTTCAAAATTGCACGAAACGTGAAAAACCTGTCTATGCATAGAATTGAGCATTCCTAAGGCATCAAATTGGACCGTTATACTCTATTTAGTGTTCCTAGAAGTCTTAACTTGCTAGTTTAGCTTTTGGACAACGTTTCGTTAGGTAAAGAAGCCAACAGACCAAGTTAAGTTCAAAATTGCACGAAACGAGAAAAACTTGTCTATGCATAGAACTGAGCATTCCTAAGGCATCAAATTGGACAGTTATACTCTATTTAGTGTTCTTCGAAGTCTCACACTGTAATTTAGGTTTTGGACAACGTTTCATTAGGTAAAGATTCCAATACACCAAGTTAAGTTCAGAATTGCCCGAAACGTGAAAAACTTGTCCATGCATAGAATTGAGCATTCCTAAGGCATCAAAAATAGACCGTTATCCTCTATTTGGTGTTCTTAGAAGACTTAACTTGCTACTTTAGCTTTTGGGCAACGTTTCGTTAGGTAAAGAAGCCAATAGACCAAGTTAAGTTCAAAATTGCTCGAAACGTGAAAAACTTGCCATGCATAGAATTGAGCATTCCGAAGGCATCAAAATAGACCGTTATACTCTATTTAGTGTTCTTAGAAGACTTAACTTGATAGTTTAGCTTTTGGACAAGGTTTCGTTAGGGAAAGATTCCAATAGACCAAGTTAGGTTCAAAATTGCATGAAACGTGAAAAACTTGTCTATGCATAGAATTGAGCATTCCTAAGGCTCCAAATTGGACCGTTATACTCTATTTGGTGTTCTTAGAAGTTTTAACTTGCTAGTTAAGCTTTTGGACAACGTTTCGTTAGGTAAAGAAGCCAATAGACCAAGTTAAGTTCAAAATTGCACGAAACGTGAAAAACTTGTCTATGCATAGAACTGAGCATTCCTAAGGCATCAAATTGGACAGTTATACTCTATTTAGTGTTCTTCAAAGTTTTAACTTGCTAGTTCAGCTTTTGGACAACGTTACTTTAGGTAAAGATTCCAATAGACAAAGTTAAGTTCAAAATTTCACGAAACGTGAAAAACCTGTCTATGCATAGAATTAAGCATTCCTAAGGCATCAAATTGGACCGTTATACTCTATTTAGTGTTCCTAGAAGTCTTAACTTGCTAGTTTAGCTTTTGGACAACGTTTCGTTAGGTAAAGAAACCAACAGACCAAGTTAAGTTCAAAATTGCACGAAACGAGAAAAACTTGTCTATGCATAGAACTGAGCATTCCTAAGGCATCAAATTGGACAGTTATACTCTATTTAGTGTTCTTCGAAGTCTAACACTGTAATTTAGGTTTTGGACAACGTTTCATTAGGTAAAGATTCCAATAGACCAAGTTAATTTCAGAATTGCCCGAAACGTGAAAAACTTGTCCATGCATAGAATTGAGCATTCCTAAGGCATCAAAATAGACCGTTATCCTCTATTTGCTGTTCTTAGAAGACTTAACTTGCTACTTTAGCTTTTGGACAACGTTTCGTTAGGTAAAGAAGCCAATAGACCAAGTTAAGTTCAAAATTGCACGTAACGTGAAAAACTTGCCATGCATAGAATTGAGCATTCCAAAGGCATCAAATTGGGCCGTTATACTCTATTTGGTATTCTTAGAAGTCTTAACTTGCTAGTTAAGCTTTTGGACAACGTTTCGTTAGGTAAAGTAGCCAATCGACCAAGTTAAGTTCAAAATTGCACGAAACGTGAAAAACTTGTCTATGCGTAGAACTGAGCATTCCTAAGGCATCAAATTGGACAGTTATACTCTATTTAGTGTTCTTCAAAGTCTTAACTTGCTAGTTCAGCTTTTGGACAACGTTACTTTAGGTAAAGATTCCAATAGACCAAGTTAAGTTCAAAATTGCACGAAACGTGAAAAACCTGTCTATGCATAGAATTGAGCATTCCTAAGGCATCAAATTGGACCGTTATACTCTATTTAGTGTTCCTAGAAGTCTTAACTTGCTAGTTTAGCTTTTGGACAACGTTTCATTAGGTAAAGAAGCCAACAGACCAAGTTAAGTTCAAAATTGCACGAAACGAGAAAAACTTGTCTATGCATAGAACTGAGCATTCCTAAGGCATCAAATTGGACAGTTATACTCTATTTAGTGTTCTTCGAAGTCTCACACTGTAATTTAGGTTTTGGACAACGTTTCATTAGGTAAAGATTCCAATAGACCAAGTTAAGTTCAGAATTGCCCGAAACGTGAAAAACTTGTCCATGCATAGAATTGAGCATTCCTAAGGCATCAAAATAGACCGTTATCCTCTATTTGGTGTTCTTACAAGACTTAACTTGCTACTTTAGCTTTTGGACAACGTTTCGTTAGGTAAAGAAGCCAATAGACCAAGTTAAGTTCAAAATTACTCGAAACGTGAAAAACTTGCCATGCATAGAATTGAGCATTCCTAAGGCATCAAAATAGACCGTTATACTCTATTTAGTGTTCTTAGAAGACTTAACTTGATAGTTTAGCTTTTGGACAAGGTTTCGTTAGGGAAAGATTCCAATAGACCAAGTTAGGTTCAAAATTGCATGAAACGTGAAAAACTTGTCTATGCATAGAATTGAGCATTCCTAAGGCTCCAAATTGGACCGTTATACTCTATTTGGTGTTCTTAGAAGTCTTAACTTGCTAGTTAAGCTTTTGGACAACGTTTCGTTAGGTAAAGAAGCCAATAGACCAAGTTAAGTTCAAAATTGCACGAAACGTGAAAAACTTGTCTATGCATAGAACTTAGCATTCCTAAGGCATCAAATTGGACAGTTATACTCTATTTAGTGTTCTTCAAAGTTTTAACTTGCTAGTTCAGCTTTTGGACAACGTTACTTTAGGTAAAGATTCCAATAGACAAAGTTAAGTTCAAAATTTCACGAAACGTGAAAAACCTGTCTATGCATAGAATTAAGCATTCCTAAGGAATCAAATTGGACCGTTATACTCTATTTAGTGTTCCTAGAAGTCTTAACTTGCTAGTTTAGCTTTTGGACAACGTTTCGTTAGGTAAAGAAGCCAACAGACCAAGTTAAGTTCAAAATTGCACGAAACGAGAAAAACTTGTCTATGCATAGAACTGAGCATTCCTAAGGCATCAAATTGGACAGTTATACTCTATTTAGTGTTCTTCGAAGTCTAACACTGTAATTTAGGTTTTGGACAACGTTTCATTAGGTAAAGATTCCAATAGACCAAGTTAATTTCAGAATTGCCCGAAACGTGAAAAACTTGTCCATGCATAGAATTGAGCATTCCTAAGGCATCAAAATAGACCGTTATCCTCTATTTGCTGTTCTTAGAAGACTTAACTTGCTACTTTAGCTTTTGGACAACGTTTCGTTAGGTAAAGAAGCCAATAGACCAAGTGAAGTTCAAAATTGCACGTAACGTGAAAAACTTGCCATGCATAGAATTGAGCATTCCAAAGGCATCAAATTGGGCCGTTATACTCTATTTGGTATTCTTAGAAGTCTTAACTTGCTAGTTAAGCTTTTGGACAACGTTTCGTTAGGTAAAGTAGCCAATCGACCAAGTTAAGTTCAAAATTGCACGAAACGTGAAAAACTTGTCTATGCGTAGAACTGAGCATTCCTAAGGCATCAAATTGGACAGTTATACTCTATTTAGTGTTCTTCAAAGTCTTAACTTGCTAGTTCAGCTTTTGGACAACGTTACTTTAGGTAAAGATTCCAATAGACCAAGTTAAGTTCAAAATTGCACGAAACGTGAAAAACCTGTCTATGCATAGAATTGAGAATTCCTAAGGCATCAAATTGGACCGTTATACTCTATTTAGTGTTCCTAGAAGTCTTAACTTGCTAGTTTAGCTTTTGGACAACGTTTCATTAGGTAAAGAAGCCAACAGACCAAGTTAAGTTCAAAATTGCACGAAACGAGAAAAACTTGTCTATGCATAGAACTGAGCATTCCTAAGGCATCAAATTGGACAGTTATACTCTATTTAGTGTTCTTCGAAGTCTAACACTGTAATTTAGGTTTTGGACAACGTTTCATTAGGTAAAGATTCCAATAGACCAAGTTAATTTCAGAATTGCCCGAAACGTGAAAAACTTGTCCATGCATAGAATTGAGCATTCCTAAGGCATCAAAATAGACCGTTATCCTCTATTTGCTGTTCTTAGAAGACTTAACTTGCTACTTTAGCTTTTGGACAACGTTTCGTTAGGTAAAGAAGCCAATAGACCAAGTTAAGTTCAAAATTGCACGTAACGTGAAAAACTTGCCATGCATAGAATTGAGCATTCCAAAGGCATCAAATTGGGCCGTTATACTCTATTTGGTATTCTTAGAAGTCTTAACTTGCTAGTTAAGCTTTTGGACAACGTTTCGTTAGGTAAAGTAGCCAATCGACCAAGTTAAGTTCAAAATTGCACGAAACGTGAAAAACTTGTCTATGCGTAGAACTGAGCATTCCTAAGGCATCAAATTGGACAGTTATACTCTATTTAGTGTTCTTCAAAGTCTTAACTTGCTAGTTCAGCTTTTGGACAACGTTACTTTAGGTAAACATTCCAATAGACCAAGTTAAGTTCAAAATTGCACGAAACGTGAAAAACCTGTCTATGCATAGAATTGAGAATTCCTAAGGCATCAAATTGGACCGTTATACTCTATTTAGTGTTCCTAGAAGTCTTAACTTGCTAGTTTAGCTTTTGGACAACGTTTCATTAGGTAAAGAAGCCAACAGACCAAGTTAAGTTCAAAATTGCACGAAACGAGAAAAACTTGTCTATGCATAGAACTGAGCATTCCTAAGGCATCAAATTGGACAGTTATACTCTATTTAGTGTTCTTCGAAGTCTCACACTGTAATTTAGGTTTTGGACAACGTTTCATTAGGTAAAGATTCCAATAGACCAAGTTAAGTTCAGAATTGCCCGAAACGTGAAAAACTTGTCCATGCATAGAATTGAGCATTCCTAAGGCATCAAAATAGACCGTTATCCTCTATTTGGTGTTCTTACAAGACTTAACTTGCTACTTTAGCTTTTGGACAACGTTTCGTTAGGTAAAGAAGCCAATAGACCAAGTTAAGTTCAAAATTACTCGAAACGTGAAAAACTTGCCATGCATAGAATTGAGCATTCCTAAGGCATCAAAATAGACCGTTATACTCTATTTAGTGTTCTTAGAAGACTTAACTTGATAGTTTAGCTTTTGGACAAGGTTTCGTTAGGGAAAGATTCCAATAGACCAAGTTAGGTTCAAAATTGCATGAAACGTGAAAAACTTGTCTATGCATAGAATTGAGCATTCCTAAGGCTCCAAATTGGACCGTTATACTCTATTTGGTGTTCTTAGAAGTCTTAACTTGCTAGTTAAGCTTTTGGACAACGTTTCGTTAGGTAAAGAAGCCAATAGACCAAGTTAAGTTCAAAATTGCACGAAACGTGAAAAACTTGTCTATGCATAGAACTGAGCATTCCTAAGGCATCAAATTAGACAGTTATACTCTATTTAGTGTTCTTCAAAGTTTTAACTTGCTAGTTCAGCTTTTGGACAACGTTCCTTTAGGTAAAGATTCCAATAGACCAAGTTAAGTTCAAAATTACACGAAACGTGAAAAACCTGTCTATGCATAGAATTGAGCATTCCTAAGGCATCAAATTGGACAGTTATACTCTATTTAATGTTCTTAGAAGACTTAACTTGATAGTTTAGCTTTTGGACAAGGTTTCGTTAGGGAAAGATTCCAATAGACCAAGTTAGGTTCAAAATTGCATGAAACGTGAAAAACTTGTCTATGCATAGAATTGAGCATTCCTAAGGCTCCAAATTGGACCGTTATACTCTATTTGGTGTTCTTAGAAGTCTTAACTTGCTAGTTAAGCTTTTGGACAACGTTTCGTTAGGTAAAGAAGCCAATAGACCAAGTTAAGTTTAAAATTGCACGAAACGTGAAAAACTTGTCTATGCATTGAACTGAGCATTCCTAAGGCATCAAATTGGACAGTTATACTCTATTTAGTGTTCTTCAAAGTTTTAACTTGCTAGTTCAGCTTTTGGACAACGTTACTTTAGGTAAAGATTCCAATAGACCAAGTTAAGTTCAAAATTACACGAAACGTGAAAAACCTGTCTATGCATAGAATTGAGCATTCCTAAGGCATCAAATTGGACCGTTATACTCTATTTACTGTTCCTAGAAGTCTTAGCTTGCTAGTTTAGCTTTTGGACAACGTTTCGTTAGGTAAAGAAGCCAATAGACCAAGTTAAGTTCAAAATTGCACGAAACGAGAAAAACTTGTCTATGCATAGAACTGAGCATTCCTAAGGCATCAAATTGGACAGTTATATTCTATTTAGTGTTCTTCGAAGTCTAACACTGTAATTTAGGTTTTGGACAACGTTTCATTAGGTAAAGATTCCAATTGACCAAGTTAAGTTCAGAATTGCCCGAAACGTGAAAAACTTGTCCATGCATAGAATTGAGCATTCCTAAGGCATCAAAATAGACCGTTATCCTCTATTTGGTGTTCTTAGAAGACTTAACTTGCTACTTTAGCTTTTGGACAACGTTTCGTTAGGTAAAGAAGCCAATAGACCAAGTTAAGTTTAAAATTGCACGAAACGTGAAAAACTTGCCATGCATAGAATTGAGCATTCCAAAGGCATCAAATTGGACCGTTATACTCTATTTGGTATTCTTTGAAGTCTTAACTTGCTAGTTAAGCTTTTGGACAACATTTCGTTAGGTAAAGAAGCCAATAGACCAAGTTAAGTTCAAAATTGCACGAAACGTGAAAAACTTGTCTATGCATAGAACTGAGCATTCCTAAGGCATCAAATTGGACAGTTATACTCTATTTAGTGTTCTTCAAAGTCTTAACTTGCTGGTTCAGCTTTTGGACAACATTACTTTAGGTAAAGATTCCAATAGACCAAGTTAAGTTCAAAATTGCACGAAACGTGAAAAACCTGTCTATGCATAGAATTGAGCATTCCTAAGGCATCAAATTGGACCGTTATACTCTATTTAGTGTTCCTAGAAGTCTTAACTTGCTAGTTTAGCTTTTGGACAACGTTTCGTTAGGTAAAGAAGCCAACAGACCAAGTTAAGTTCAAAATTGCATGAAACGAGAAAAACTTGTCTATGCATAGAACTGAGCATTCCTAAGGCATCAAATTGGACAGTTATACTCTATTTAGTGTTCTTCGAAGTCTCACACTGTAATTTAGGTTTTGGACAACGTTTCATTAGGTAAAGATTCCAATAGACCAAGTTAAGTTCAGAATTGCCCGAAACGTGAAAAACTTGTCCATGCATAGAATTGAGCATTCCTAAGGCATCAAAAATAGACCGTTATCCTCTATTTGGTGTTCTTAGAAGACTTAACTTGCTACTTTAGCTTTTGGGCAACGTTTCGTTAGGTAAAGAAGCCAATAGACCAAGTTAGGTTCAAAATTGCACGAAACGTGAAAAACTTGTCTATGCATAGAACTGAGCATTCCTAAGGCATCAAATTGGACAGTTATACTCTATTTAGTGTTCTTCAAAGTTTTAACTTGCTAGTTCAGCTTTTGGACAACGTTACTTTAGGTAAAGATTCCAATAGACCAAGTTAAGTTCAAAATTTCACGAAACGTGAAAAACCTGTCTATGCATAGAATTGAGCATTCCCAAGGCATCAAATTGGACCGTTATACTCTATTTAGTGTTCCTAGAAGTCTTAACTTGCTAGTTTAGCTTTTGGACAACGTTTCGTTAGGTAAAGAAGCCAACAGACCAAGTTAAGTTCAAAATTGCACGAAACGAGAAAAACTTGTCTATGCATAGAACTGAGCATTCCTAAGGCATCAAATTGGACAGTTATACTCTATTTAGTGTTCTTCGAAGTCTAACACTGTAATTTAGGTTTTGGACAACGTTTCATTAGGTAAAGATTCCAATAGACCAAGTTAAGTTCAGAATTGCCCGAAACGTGAAAAACTTGTCCATGCATAGAATTGAGCATTCCTAAGGCATCAAAATAGACCGTTATCCTCTATTTGGTGTTCTTAGAAGACTTAACTTGCTACTTTAGCTTTTGGACAACGTTTCGTTAGGTAAAGAAGCCAATAGACCAAGTTAAGTTCAAAATTGCACGAAACGTGAAAAACTTGCCATGCATAGAATTGAGCATTCCAAAGGCATCAAATTGGGCCGTTATACTCTATTTGGTATTCTTAGAAGTCTTAACTTGCTAGTTAAGCTTTTGGACAACGTTTCGTTAGGTAAAGTAGCCAAATGACCAAGTTAAGTTCAAAATTGCACGAAACGTGAAAAACTTGTCTATGCATAGAACTGAGCATTCCTAAGGCATCAAATTGGACAGTTATACTCTATTTAGTGTTCTTCAAAGTCTTAACTTGCTAGTTCAGCTTTTGGACAACGTTACTTTAGGTAAAGATTCCAATAGACCAAGTTAAGTTCAAAATTGCACGAAACGTCAAAAACCTGTCTATGCATAGAATTGAGCATTCCTAAGGCATCAAATTGGACCGTTATACTCTATTTAGTGTTCCTAGAAGTCTTAACTTGCTGGTTTCGCTTTTGGACAACGTTTCGTTAGGTAAAGAAGCCAACAGACCAAGTTAGGTTCAAAATTGCACGAAACGAGAAAAACTTGTCTATGCATAGAACTGAGCATTCCTAAGGCATCAAATTGGACAGTTATACTCTATTTAGTGTTCTTCGAAGTCTCACACTGTAATTTATGTTTTGGACAACGTTTCATTAGGTAAAGATTCCAATAGACCAAGTTAAGTTCAGAATTGCCCGAAACGTGAAAAACTTGTCCATGCATAGAATTGAGCATTCCTAAGGCATCAAAATAGACCGTTATCCTCTATTTGGTGTTCTTACAAGACTTGACTTGCTACTTTAGCTTTTGGACAACGTTTCTTTAGGTAAAGAAGCCAATAGACCAAGTTAAGTTCAAAATTGCTCGAAACGTGAAAAACTTGCCATGCATAGAATTGAGCATTCCTAAGGCATCAAAATAGACCGTTATACTCTATTTAGTGTTCTTAGAAGACTTAACTTGATAGTTTAGCTTTTGGACAAGGTTTCGTTAGGGAAAGATTCCAATAGACCAAGTTAGGTTCAAAATTGCATGAAACGTGAAAAACTTGTCTATGCATAGAATTGAGCATTCCTAAGGCTCCAAATGGGGCCGTTATACTCTATTTGGTGTTCTTAGAAGTCTTAACTTGCTAGTTAAGCTTTTGGACAACGTTTCGTTAGGTAAAGAAGCCAATAGACCAAGTTAAGTTCAAAATTGCACGAAACGTGAAAAACTTGTCTATGCATAGAACTGAGCATTCCTAAGGCATCAAATTGGACAGTTATACTCTATTTAGTGTTCTTCAAAGTTTTAACTTGCTAGTTCAGCTTTTGGACAACGTTACTTTAGGTAAAGATTCCAATAGACCAAGTTAAGTTCAAAATTGCACGAAACGTGAAAAACCTGTCTATG
This sequence comes from Tripterygium wilfordii, assembly GCF_013401445.1. Lineage (NCBI taxonomy): Eukaryota > Viridiplantae > Streptophyta > Magnoliopsida > Celastrales > Celastraceae > Tripterygium > Tripterygium wilfordii. The sequence continues at coordinate 8,480,602 of NC_052254.1, forward strand.
CATAGAATTGAGCATTCCTAAGGCATCAAATTGGACCGTTATACTCTATTTAGTGTTCCTAGAAGTCTTAACTTGCTAGTTTAGCTTTTGGACAACGTTTCGTTAGGTAAAGAAGCCAACAGACCAAGTTAAGTTCAAAATTGCACGAAACGAGAAAAACTTGTCTATGCATAGAACTGAGCATTCCTAAGGCATCAAATTGGACAGTTATACACTATTTAGTGTTCTTCGAAGTCTAACACTGTAATTTAGGTTTTGGACAACGTTTCATTAGGTAAAGATTCCAATAGACCAAGTTAAGTTCAGAATTGCCCGAAACGTGAAAAACTTGTCCATGCATAGAATGAGCATTCCTAAGGCATCAAAATAGACCGTTATCCTCTATTTGGTGTTCTTAGAAGACTTAACTTGCTACTTTAGCTTTTGGACAACGTTTCGTTAGGTAAAGAAGCCAATAGACCAAGTTAAGTTCAAAATTGCACGAAACGTGAAAAACTTGCCATGCATAGAATTGAGCATTCCAAAGGCATCAAATTGGACCGTTATACTCTATTTCATATTCTTAGAAGTCTTAACTTGCTAGTTAAGCTTTTGGACAACGTTTCGTTAGGTAAAGAAGCCAATAGACCAAGTTAAGTTCAAAATTGCACGAAACGTGAAAAACTTGTCTATGCATAGAACTGAGCATTCCTAAAGCATCAAATTGGACAGTTATACTCTATTTAGTGTTCTTCAAAGTCTTAACTTGCTAGTTCAGCTTTTGGACAACGTTACTTTAGGTAAAGATTCCAATAGACCAAGTTAAGTTCAAAATTGCACGAAACGTGAAAAACCTGTCTATGCATAGAATTGAGCATTTCTAAGGCATCAAATTGGACCATTATACTCTATTTAGTGTTCCTAGAAGTCTTAACTTGCTGGTTTCGCTTTTGGACAACGTTTCGTTAGGTAAAGAAGCCAACAGACCAAGTTAGGTTCAAAATTGCACGAAACGAGAAAAACTTGTCTATGCATAGAACTGAGCATTCCTAAGGCATCAAATTGGACAGTTATACTCTATTTAGTGTTCTTCGAAGTCTCACACTGTAATTTATGTTTTGGACAACGTTTCATTAGGTAAAGATTCCAATAGACCAAGTTAAGTTCAGAATTGCCCGAAACGTGAAAAACTTGTCCATGCATAGAATTGAGCATTCCTAAGGCATCAAAATAGACCGTTATCCTCTATTTGGTGTTCTTACAAGACTTAACTTGCTACTTTAGCTTTTGGACAACGTTTCTTTAGGTAAAGAAGCCAATAGACCAAGTTAAGTTCAAAATTGCTCGAAACGTGAAAAACTTGCCAGGCATAGAATTGAGCATTCCTAAGGCATCAAAATAGACCGTTATACTCTATTTAGTGTTCTTAGAAGACTTAACTTGATAGTTTAGCTTTTGGACAAGGTTTCGTTAGGGAAAGATTCCAATAGACCAAGTTAGGTTCAAAATTGCATGAAACGTGAAAAACTTGTCTATGCATAGAATTGAGCATTCCTAAGGCTCCAAATTGGACCGTTATACTCTATTTGGTGTTCTTAGAAGTCTTAACTTGCTAGTTAAGCTTTTGGACAACGTTTCGTTAGGTAAAGAAGCCAATAGACCAAGTTAAGTTCAAAATTGCACGAAACGTGAAAAACTTGTCTATGCATAGAACTGAGCATTCCTAAGGCATCGAATTGGACAGTTATACTCTATTTAGTGTTCTTCAAAGTTTTAACTTGCTAGTTCAGCTTTTGGACAACGTTACTTTAGGTAAAGATTCCAATAGACCAAGTTAAGTTCAAAATTGCACGAAACGTGAAAAACCTGTCTATGCATAGAATTGAGCATTCCTAAGGCATCAAATTGGACCGTTATACTCTATTTAGTGTTCCTAGAAGTCTTAACTTGCTAGTTTAGCTTTTGGACAACGTTTCGTTAGGTAAAGAAGCCAACAGACCAAGTTAAGTTCAAAATTGCACGAAACGAGAAAAACTTGTCTATGCATAGAACTGAGCATTCCTAAGGCATCAAATTGGACAGTTATACTCTATTTAGTGTTCTTCAAAGTCTTAACTTGCTAGTTCAGCTTTTGGACAACGTTACTTTAGGTAAAGATTCCAATTGACCAAGTTAAGTTCAAAATTGCACGAAACGTGAAAAACCTGTCTATGCATAGAATTGAGCATTCCTAAGGCATCAAATTGGACCATTATACTCTATTTAGTGTTCCTAGAAGTCTTAACTTGCTGGTTTCGCTTTTGGACAACGTTTCGTTAGGTAAAGAAGCCAACAGACCAAGTTAGGTTCAAAATTGCACGAAACGAGAAAAACTTGTCTATGCATAGAACTGAGCATTCCTAAGGCATCAAATTGGACAGTTATACTCTATTTAGTGTTCTTCGAAGTCTCACACTGTAATTTATGTTTTGGACAACGTTTCATTAGGTAAAGATTCCAATAGACCAAGTTAAGTTCAGAATTGCCCGAAACGTGAAAAACTTGTCCATGCATAGAATTGAGCATTCCTAAGGCATCAAAATAGACCGTTATCCTCTATTTGGTGTTCTTACAAGACTTAACTTGCTACTTTAGCTTTTGGACAACGTTTCTTTAGGTAAAGAAGCCAATAGACCAAGTTAAGTTCAAAATTGCTCGAAACGTGAAAAACTTGCCATGCATAGAATTGAGCATTCCTAAGGCATCAAAATAGACCGTTATACTCTATTTAGTGTTCTTAGAAGACTTAACTTGATAGTTTAGCTTTTGGACAAGGTTTCGTTAGGGAAAGATTCCAATAGACCAAGTTAGGTTCAAAATTGCATGAAACGTGAAAAACTTGTCTATGCATAGAATTGAGCATTCCTAAGGCTCCAAATTGGACCGTTATACTCTATTTGGTGTTCTTAGAAGTCTTAACTTGCTAGTTAAGCTTTTGGACAACGTTTCGTTAGGTAAAGAAGCCAATAGACCAAGTTAAGTTCAAAATTGCACGAAACGTGAAAAACTTGTCTATGCATAGAACTGAGCATTCCTAAGGCATCAAATTGGACAGTTATACTCTATTTAGTGTTCTTCAAAGTTTTAACTTGCTAGTTCAGCTTTTGGACAACGTTACTTTAGGTAAAGATTCCAATAGACCAAGTTAAGTTCAAAATTGCACGAAACGTGAAAAACCTGTCTATGCATAGAATTGAGCATTCCTAAGGCATCAAATTGGACCGTTATACTCTATTTAGTGTTCCTAGAAGTCTTAACTTGCTAGTTTAGCTTTTGGACAACGTTTCGTTAGGTAAAGAAGCCAACAGACCAAGTTAAGTTCAAAATTGCACGAAACGAGAAAAACTTGTCTATGCATAGAACTGAGCATTCCTAAGGCATCAAATTGGACAGTTATACTCTATTTAGTGTTCTTCGAAGTCTAACACTGTAATTTAGGTTTTGGACAACGTTTCATTAGGTAAAGATTCCAATAGACCTAGTTAAGTTCAGAATTGCCCGAAACGTGAAAAACTTGTCCATGCATAAAATTGAGCATTCCTAAGGCATCAAAATAGACCGTTATCCTCTATTTGGTGTTCTTAGAAGACTTAACTTGCTACTTTAGCTTTTGGACAACGTTTCGTTAGGTAAAGAAGCCAATAGACCAAGTTAAGTTCAAAATTGCACGAAACGTGAAAAACTTGCCATGCATAGAATTGAGCATTCCAAAGGCATCAAATTGGACCGTTATACTCTATTTGGTATTCTTAGAAGTCTTAACTTGCTAGTTAAGCTTTTGGACAACGTTTCGTTAGGTAAAGAAGCCAATAGACCAAGTTAAGTTCAAAATTGCACGAAACGTGAAAAACTTGTCTATGCATAGAACTGAGCATTCGTAAGGCATCAAATTGGACAGTTATACTCTATTTAGTGTTCTTCAAAGTCTTAACTTGCTAGTTCAGCTTTTGGACAACGTTACTTTAGGTAAAGATTCCAATAGACCAAGTTAAGTTCAAAATTGCACGAAACGTGAAAAACCTGTCTATGCATAGAATTGAGCATTCCTAGGGCATCAAATTGGACCGTTATACTCTATTTAGTGTTCCTAGAAGTCTTAACTTGCTAGTTTAGCTTTTGGACAACGTTTCGTTAGGTAAAGAAGCCAACAGACCAAGTTAAGTTCAAAATTGCACGAAACGAGAAAAACTTGTCTATGCATAGAACTGAGCATTCCTAAGGCATCAAATTGGACAGTTATACTCTATTTAGTGTTCTTCGAAGTCTCACACTGTAATTTATGTTTTGGACAACGTTTCATTAGGTAAAGATTCCAATAGACCAAGTTAAGTTCAGAATTGCCCGAAACGTGAAAAACTTGTCCATGCATAGAATTGAGCATTCCTAAGGCATCAAAATAGACCGTTATCCTCTATTTGGTGTTCTTAGAAGACTTAACTTGCTACTTTAGCTTTTGGACAACGTTTCGTTAGGTAAAGAAGCCAATAGACCAAGTTAAGTTCAAAATTGCTCGAAACGTGAAAAACTTTCCATGCATAGAATTGAGCATTCCTAAGGCATCAAAATAGACCGTTATACTCTATTTAGTGTTCATGGAAGACTTAACTTGATAGTTTAGCTTTTGGACAAGGTTTCGTTAGGGAAAGATTCCAATAGACCAAGTTAGGTTCAAAATTGCATGAAACGTGAAAAACTTGTCTATGCATAGAATTGAGCATTCCTAAGGCTCCAAATTGGACCGTTATACTCTATTTGGTGTTCTTAGAAGTCTTAACTTGCTAGTTAAGCTTTTGGACAACGTTTCGTTAGGTAAAGAAGCCAATAGACCAAGTTAAGTTCAAAATTGCACGAAACGTGAAAAACTTGTCTATGCATAGAACTGAGTATTCCTAAGGCATCAAATTGGACAGTTATACTCTATTTAGTGTTCTTCAAAGTTTTAACTTGCTAGTTCAGCTTTTGGACAACGTTACTTTAGGTAAAGATTCCAATAGACCAAGTTAAGTTCAAAATTACACGAAACGTGAAAAACCTGTCTATGCATAGAATTGAGCATTCCTAAGGCATCAAATTGGACCGTTATACTCTATTTAGTGTTCCTAGAAGTCTTAACTTGCTAGTTTAGCTTTTGGACAACGTTTCGTTAGGTAAAGAAGCCAACAGACCAAGTTAAGTTCAAAATTGCACGAAACGAGAAAAACTTGTCTATGCATAGAACTGAGCATTCCTAAGGCATCAAATTGGACAGTTATACTCTATTTAGTGTTCTTCGAAGTCTAACACTGTAATTTAGGTTTTGGACAACGTTTCATTAGCTAAAGATTCCAATAGACCAAGTTAAGTTCAGAATTGCCCGAAACGTGAAAAACTTGTCCATGCATAGAATTGAGCATTCCTAAGGCATCAAAATAGACCGTTATCCTCTATTTGGTGTTCTTAGAAGACTTAACTTGCTACTTTAGCTTTTGGACAACGTTTCGTTAGGTAAAGAAGCCAATAGACCAAGTTAAGTTCAAAATTGCACGAAACGTGAAAAACTTGCCATGCATAGAATTGAGCATTCCAAAGGCATCAAATTGGACCGTTATACTCTATTTGGTATTCTTAGAAGTCTTAACTTGCTAGTTAAGCTTTTGGACAACGTTTCGTTAGGTAAAGAAGCCAATAGACCAAGTTAAGTTCAAAATTGCACGAAACGTGAAAAACTTGTCTATGCATAGAACTGAGCATTCCTAAGGCATCAAATTGGACAGTTATACTCTATTTAGTGTTCTTCAAAGTCTTAGCTTGCTAGTTCAGCTTTTGGAGAACGTTACTTTAGGTAAAGATTCCAATAGACCAAGTTAAGTTCAAAATTGCACGAAACGTGAAAAACCTGTCTATGCATAGAATTGAGCATTCCTAAGGCATCAAATTGGACCGTTATACTCTATTTAGTGTTCCTAGAAGTCTTAACTGGCTAGTTTAGCTTTTGGACAACGTTTCGTTAGGTAAAGAAGCCAACAGACCAAGTTAAGTTCAAAATTGCACGAAACGTGAAAAACTTGTCTATGCATAGAACTGAGCATTCCTAAGGCATCAAATTGGACAGTTATACTCTATTTAGTGTTCTTCAAAGTCTTAGCTTGCTAGTTCAGCTTTTGGACAACGTTACTTTAGGTAAAGATTCCAATAGACCAAGTTAAGTTCAAAATTGCACGAAACGTGAAAAACCTGTCTATGCATAGAATTGAGCATTCCTAAGGCTCCAAATTGGACCGTTATACTCTATTTGGTGTTCTTAGAAGTCTTAACTTGCTAGTTAAGCTTTTGGACAACGTTTCGTTAGGTAAAGAAGCCAATAGACCAAGTTAAGTTCAAAATTGCACGAAACGTGAAAAACTTGTCTATGCATAGAACTGAGCATTCCTAAGGCATCAAATTGGACAGTTATACTCTATTTAGTGTTCTTCAAAGTTTTAACTTGCTAGTTCAGCTTTTGGACAACGTTACTTTAGGTAAAGATTCCAATAGACCAAGTTAAGTTCAAAATTACACGAAACGTGAAAAACCTGTCTATGCATAGAATTGAGCATTCCTAAGGCATCAAATTGGACCGTTATACTCTATTTAGTGTTCCTAGAAGTCTTAACTTGCTAGTTTAGCTTTTGGACAACGTTTCGTTAGGTAAAGAAGCCAACAGACCAAGTTAAGTTCAAAATTGCACGAAACGAGAAAAACTTGTCTATGCATAGAACTGAGCATTCCTAAGGCATCAAATTGGACAGTTATACTCTATTTAGTGTTCTTCGAAGTCTAACACTGTAATTTAGGTTTTGGACAACGTTTCATTAGCTAAAGATTCCAATAGACCAAGTTAAGTTCAGAATTGCCCGAAACGTGAAAAACTTGTCCATGCATAGAATTGAGCATTCCTAAGGCATCAAAATAGACCGTTATCCTCTATTTGGTGTTCTTAGAAGACTTAACTTGCTACTTTAGCTTTTGGACAACGTTTCGTTAGGTAAAGAAGCCAATAGACCAAGTTAAGTTCAAAATTGCACGAAACGTGAAAAACTTGCCATGCATAGAATTGAGCATTCCAAAGGCATCAAATTGGACCGTTATACTCTATTTGGTATTCTTAGAAGTCTTAACTTGCTAGTTAAGCTTTTGGACAACGTTTCGTTAGGTAAAGAAGCCAATAGACCAAGTTAAGTTCAAAATTGCACGAAACGTGAAAAACTTGTCTATGCATAGAACTGAGCATTCCTAAGGCATCAAATTGGACAGTTATACTCTATTTAGTGTTCTTCAAAGTCTTAGCTTGCTAGTTCAGCTTTTGGACAACGTTACTTTAGGTAAAGATTCCAATAGACCAAGTTAAGTTCAAAATTGCACGAAACGTGAAAAACCTGTCTATGCATAGAATTGAGCATTCCTAAGGCATCAAATTGGACCGTTATACTCTATTTAGTGTTCCTAGAAGTCTTAACTGGCTAGTTTAGCTTTTGGACAACGTTTCGTTAGGTAAAGAAGCCAACAGACCAAGTTAAGTTCAAAATTGCACGAAACGAGAAAAACTTGTCTATGCATAGAACTGAGCATTCCTAAGGCATCAAATTGGACAGTTATACTCTATTTAGTGTTCTTCGAAGTCTCACACTGTAATTTATGTTTTGGACAACGTTTCATTAGGTAAAGATTCCAATAGACCAAGTTAAGTTCAGAATTGCCCGAAACGTGAAAAACTTGTCCATGCATAGAATTGAGCATTCCTAAGGCATCAAAATAGACCGTTATCCTCTATTTGGTGTTCTTAGAAGACTTAACTTGCTACTTTAGCTTTTGGACAACGTTTCGTTAGGTAAAGAAGCCAATAGACCAAGTTAAGTTCAAAATTGCTCGAAACGTGAAAAACTTGCCATGCATAGAATTGAGCATTCCTAAGGCATCAAAATAGACCGTTATACTCTATTTAGTGTTCTTAGAAGACTTAACTTGATAGTGTAGCTTTTGGACAAGGTTTCGTTAGGGAAAGATTCCAATAGACCAAGTTAGGTTCACAATTGCATGAAACGTGAAAAACTTGTCTATGCATAGAATTGAGCATTCCTAAGGCTCCAAATTGGACCGTTATACTCTATTTGGTGTTCTTAGAAGTCTTAGCTTGCTAGTTAAGCTTTTGGACAACGTTTCGTTAGGTAAAGAAGTCAATAGACCAAGTTAAGTTCAAAATTGCACGAAACGTGAAAAACTTGTCTATGCATAGAACTTAGCATTCCTAAGGCATCAAATTGGACAGTTATACTCTATTTAGTGTTCTTCAAAGTTTTAACTTGCTAGTTCAGCTTTTGGACAACGTTACTTTAGGTAAAGATTCCAATAGACCAAGTTAAGTTCAAAATTACACGAAACATGAAAAACCTGTCTATGCATAGAATTGGGCATTCCTAAGGCATCAAATTGGACCGTTATACTCTATTTAGTGTTCCTAGAAGTCTTAACTTGCTAGTTTAGCTTTTGGACAACGTTTCGTTAGGTAAAGAAGCCAACAGACCAAGTTAAGTTCAAAATTGCACGAAACGAGAAAAACTTGTCTATGCATAGAACTGAGCATTCCTAAGGCATCAAATTGGACAGTTATACTCTATTTAGTGTTCTTCGAAGTCTCACACTGTAATTTATGTTTTGGACAACGTTTCATTAGGTAAAGATTCCAATAGATCAAGTTAAGTTCAGAATTGCCCGAAACGTGAAAAACTTGTCCATGCATAGAATTGAGCATTCCTAAGGCATCAAAATAGACCGTTATCCTCTATTTGGTGTTCTTAGAAGACTTAACTTGCTACTTTAGCTTTTGGACAATGTTTCGTTAGGTAAAGAAGCCAATAGACCAAGTTAAGTTCAAAATTGCTCGAAACGTGAAAAACTTGCCATGCATAGAATTGAGCATTCCTAAGGCATCAAAATAGACCGTTATACTCTATTTAGTGTTCTTAGAAGACTTAACTTGATAGTTTAGCTTTTGGACAAGGTTTCGTTAGGGAAAGATTCCAATAGACCAAGTTAGGTTCACAATTGCATGAAACGTGAAAAACTTGTCTATGCATAGAATTGAGCATTCCTAAGGCTCCAAATTGGACCGTTATACTCTATTTGGTGTTCTTAGAAGTCTTAACTTGCTAGTTAAGCTTTTGGACAACGTTTCGTTAGGTAAAGAAGCCAATAGACCAAGTTAAGTTCAAAATTGCATGAAACGTGAAAAACTTGTCTATGCATAGAACTGAGCATTCCTAAGGCATCAAATTGGACAGTTATACTCTATTTAGTGTTCTTCAAAGTTTTAACTTGCTAGTTCAGCTTTTGGACAACGTTACTTTAGGCAAAGATTCCAATAGACCAAGTTAAGTTCAAAATTACACGAAACATGAAAAACCTGTCTATGCATAGAATTGGGCATTCCTAAGGCATCAAATTGGACCGTTATACTCTATTTAGTGTTCCTAGAAGTCTTAACTTGCTAGTTTAGCTTTTGGACAACGTTTCGTTAGGTAAAGAAGCCAACAGACCAAGTTAAGTTCAAAATTGCACGAAACGAGAAAAACTTGTCTATGCATAGAACTGAGCATTCCTAAGGCATCAAATTGGACAGTTATACTCTATTTAATGTTCTTCGAAGGCTAACACTGTAATTTAGGTTTTGGACAACGTTTCATTAGGTAAAGATTCCAATAGACCAAGTTAAGTTCAGAATTGCCCGAAACGTGAAAAACTTGTCCATGCATAGAATTGAGCATTCCTAAGGCATCAAAATAGACCGTTATCCTCTATTTGGTGTTCTTAGAAGACTTAACTTGCTACTTTAGCTTTTGGACAACGTTTCGTTAGGTAAAGAAGCCAATAGACCAAGTTAAGTTCAAAATTGCACGAAACGTGAAAAACTTGCCATGCATAGAATTGAGCATTCCAAAGGCATCAAATTGGACCGTTATACTCTATTTGGTATTCTTAGAAGTCTTAACTTGCTAGTTAAGCTTTTGGACAACGTTTCGTTAGGTAAAGAAGCCAATCGACCAAGTTAAGTTCAAAATTGCACGAAACGTGAAAAACTTGTCTATGCATAGAACTGAGCATTCCTAAGGCATCAAATTGGACAGTTATACTCTATTTAGTGTTCTTCAAAGTCTTAACTTGCTAGTTCAGCTTTTGGACAACGTTACTTTAGGTAAAGATTCCAATAGACCAAGTTAAGTTCAAAATTGCACGAAACGTGAAAAACCTGTCTATGCATAGAATTGAGCATTCCTAAGGCATCAAATTGGACCGTTATACTCTATTTAGTGTTCCTAGAAGTCTTAACTTGCTAGTTTAGCTTTTGGACAACGTTTCGTTAGGTAAAGAAGCCAACAGACCAAGTTAAGTTCAAAATTGCACGAAACGGGAAAAACTTGTCTATGCATAGAACTGAGCATTCCTAAGGCATCAAATTGGACCGTTATACTCTATTTAGTGTTCCTAGAAGTCTTAACTTGCTAGTTTAGCTTTTGGACAACGTTTCGTTAGGTAAAGAAGCCAACAGACCAAGTTAAGTTCAAAATTGCACGAAACGAGAAAAACTTGTCTATGCATAGAACTGAGCATTCCTAAGGCATCAAATTGGACAGTTATACTCTATTTAGTGTTCTTCGAAGTCTCACACTGTAATTTATGTTTTGGACAACGTTTCATTAGGTAAAGATTCCAATAGACCAAGTAAAGTTCAGAATTGCCCAAAACGTGAAAAACTTGTCCATGCATAGAATTGAGCATTCCTAAGGCATCAAAATAGACCGTTATCCTCTATTTGGTGTTCTTAGAAGACTTAACTTGCTACTTTAGCTTTTGGACAACGTTTCGTTAGGTAAAGAAGCCAATAGACCAAGTTAAGTTCAAAATTGCTCGAAACGTGAAAAACTTGCCATGCATAGAATTGAGCATTCCTAAGGCATCAAAATAGACCGTTATACTCTATTTAGTGTTCTTAGAAGACTTAACTTGATAGTGTAGCTTTTGGACAAGGTTTCGTTAGGGAAAGATTCCAATAGACCAAGTTAGGTTCACAATTGCATGAAACGTGAAAAACTTGTCTATGCATAGAATTGAGCATTCCTAAGGCTCCAAATTGGACCGTTATACTCTATTTGGTGTTCTTAGAAGTCTTAGCTTGCTAGTTAAGCTTTTGGACAACGTTTCGTTAGGTAAAGAAGTCAATAGACCAAGTTAAGTTCAAAATTGCACGAAACGTGAAAAACTTGTCTATGCATAGAACTTAGCATTCCTAAGGCATCAAATTGGACAGTTATACTCTATTTAGTGTTCTTCAAAGTTTTAACTTGCTAGTTCAGCTTTTGGACAACGTTACTTTAGGTAAAGATTCCAATAGACCAAGTTAAGTTCAAAATTACACGAAACATGAAAAACCTGTCTATGCATAGAATTGGGCATTCCTAAGGCATCAAATTGGACCGTTATACTCTATTTAGTGTTCCTAGAAGTCTTAACTTGCTAGTTAAGCTTTTGGACAACGTTTCGTTAGGTAAAGAAGCCAATCGACCAAGTTAAGTTCAAAATTGCACGAAACGTGAAAAACTTGTCTATGCATAGAACTGAGCATTCCTAAGGCATCAAATTGGACAGTTATACTCTATTTAGTGTTCTTCAAAGTCTTAACTTGCTAGTTCAGCTTTTGGACAACGTTACTTTAGGTAAAGATTCCAATAGACCAAGTTAAGTTCAAAATTGCACGAAACGTGAAAAACCTGTCTATGCATAGAATTGAGCATTCCTAAGGCATCAAATTGGACCGTTATACTCTATTTAGTGTTCCTAGAAGTCTTAACTTGCTAGTTTAGCTTTTGGACAACGTTTCGTTAGGTAAAGAAGCCAACAGACCAAGTTAAGTTCAAAATTGCACGAAACGAGAAAAACTTGTCTATGCATAGAACTGAGCATTCCTAAGGCATCAAATTGGACCGTTATACTCTATTTAGTGTTCCTAGAAGTCTTAACTTGCTAGTTTAGCTTTTGGACAACGTTTCGTTAGGTAAAGAAGCCAACAGACCAAGTTAAGTTCAAAATTGCACGAAACGAGAAAAACTTGTCTATGCATAGAACTGAGCATTCCTAAGGCATCAAATTGGACAGTTATACTCTATTTAGTGTTCTTCGAAGTCTCACACTGTAATTTATGTTTTGGACAACGTTTCATTAGGTAAAGATTCCAATAGACCAAGTAAAGTTCAGAATTGCCCAAAACGTGAAAAACTTGTCCATGCATAGAATTGAGCATTCCTAAGGCATCAAAATAGACCGTTATCCTCTATTTGGTGTTCTTAGAAGACTTAACTTGCTACTTTAGCTTTTGGACAACGTTTCGTTAGGTAAAGAAGCCAACAGACCAAGTTAAGTTCAAAATTGCACGAAACGTGAAAAACTTGTCTATGCATAGAACTGAGCATTCCTAAGGCATCAAATTGGACAGTTATACTCTATTTAGTGTTCTTCAAAGTCTTAGCTTGCTAGTTCAGCTTTTGGACAACGTTACTTTAGGTAAAGATTCCAATAGACCAAGTTAAGTTCAAAATTGCACGAAACGTGAAAAACCTGTCTATGCATAGAATTGAGCATTCCTAAGCCATCAAATTGGACCGTTATACTCTATTTAGTGTTCCTAGAAGTCTTAACTTGCTAGTTTAGCTTTTGGACAACGTTTCGTTAGGTAAAGAAGCCAACAGACCAAGTTAAGTTCAAAATTGCACGAAACGAGAAAAACTTGTCTATGCATAGAACTGAGCATTCCTAAGGCATCAAATTGGACAGTTATACTCTATTTAGTGTTCTTCGAAGTCTCACACTGTAATTTATGTTTTGGACAACGTTTCATTAGGTAAAGATTCCAATAGACCAAGTTAAGTTCAGAATTGCCCGAAACGTGAAAAACTTGTCCATGCATAGAATTGAGCATTCCTAAGGCATCAAAATAGACCGTTATCCTCTATTTGGTGTTCTTAGAAGACTTAACTTGCTACTTTAGCTTTTGGACAACGTTTCGTTAGGTAAAGAAGCCAATAGACCAAGTTAAGTTCAAAATTGCTCGAAACGTGAAAAACTTGCCATGCATAGAATTGAGCATTCCTAAGGCATCAAAATAGACCGTTATACTCTATTTAGTGTTCTTAGAAGACTTAACTTGATAGTTTAGCTTTTGGACAAGGTTTCGTTAGGGAAAGATTCCAATAGACCAAGTTAGGTTCACAATTGCATGAAACGTGAAAAACTTGTCTATGCATAGAATTGAGCATTCCTAAGGCTCCAAATTGGACCGTTATACTCTATTTTGTGTTCTTAGAAGTCTTAACTTGCTAGTTAAGCTTTTGGACAACGTTTCGTTAGGTAAAGAAGCCAATAGACCAAGTTAAGTTCAAAATTGCACGAAACGTGAAAAACTTGTCTATGCATAGAACTGAGCATTCCTAAGGCATCAAATTGGACAGTTATACTCTATTTAGTGTTCTTCAAAGTTTTAACTTGCTAGTTCAGCTTTTGGACAACGTTACTTTAGGTAAAGATTCCAATAGACCAAGTTAAGTTCAAAATTACACGAAACATGAAAAACCTGTCTATGCATAGAATTGGGCATTCCTAAGGCATCAAATTGGACCGTTATACTCTATTTAGTGTTCCTAGAAGTCTTAACTTGCTAGTTTAGCTTTTGGACAACGTTTCGTTAGGTAAAGAAGCCAACAGACCAAGTTAAGTTCAAAATTGCACGAAACGAGAAAAACTTGTCTATGCATAGAACTGAGCATTCCTAAGGCATCAAATTGGACAGTTATACTCTATTTAGTGTTCTTCGAAGTCTCACACTGTAATTTATGTTTTGGACAACGTTTCATTAGGTAAAGATTCCAATAGACCAAGTTAAGTTCAGAATTGCCCGAAACGTGAAAAACTTGTCCATGCATAGAATTGAGCATTCCTAAGGCATCAAAATAGACCGTTATCCTCTATTTGGTGTTCTTAGAAGACTTAACTTGCTACTTTAGCTTTTGGACAACGTTTCGTTAGGTAAAGAAGCCAATAGACCAAGTTAAGTTCAAAATTGCTCGAAACGTGAAAAACTTGCCATGCATAGAATTGAGCATTCCCAAGGCATCAAAATAGACCGTTATACTCTATTTAGTGTTCTTAGAAGACTTAACTTGATAGTTTAGCTTTTGGACAAGGTTTCGTTAGGGAAAGATTCCAATAGACCAAGTTAGGTTCACAATTGCATGAAACGTGAAAAACTTGTCTATGCATAGAATTGAGCATTCCTAAGGCTCCAAATTGGACAGTTATACTCTATTTGGTGTTCTTAGAAGTCTTAACTTGCTAGTTAAGCTTTTGGACAACGTTTCGTTAGGTAAAGAAGCCAATAGACCAAGTTAAGTTCAAAATTGCACGAAACGTGAAAAACTTGTCTATGCATAGAACTGAGCATTCCTAAGGCATCAAATTGGACAGTTATACTCTATTTAGTGTTCTTCAAAGTTTTAACTTGCTAGTTCAGCTTTTGGACAACGTTACTTTAGGTAAAGATTCCAATAGACCAAGTTAAGTTCAAAATTACACGAAACATGAAAAACCTGTCTATGCATAGAATTGGGCATTCCTAAGGCATCAAATTGGACCGTTATACTCTATTTAGTGTTCCTAGAAGTCTTAACTTGCTAGTTTAGCTTTTGGACAACGTTTCGTTAGGTAAAGAAGCCAACAGACCAAGTTAAGTTCAAAATTGCACGAAACGAGAAAAACTTGTCTATGCATAGAACTGAGCATTCCTAAGGCATCAAATTGGACAGTTATACTCTATTTAGTGTTCTTCGAAGTCTCACACTGTAATTTATGTTTTGGACAACGTTTCATTAGGTAAAGATTCCAATAGACCAAGTTAAGTTCAGAATTGCCCGAAACGTGAAAAACTTGTCCATGCATAGAATTGAGCATTCCTAAGGCATCAAAATAGACCGTTATCCTCTATTTGGTGTTCCTAGAAGACTTAACTTGCTACTTTAGCTTTTGGACAACGTTTCGTTAGGTAAAGAAGCCAATAGACCAAGTTAAGTTCAAAATTGCTCGAAACGTGAAAAACTTGCCATGCATAGAATTGAGCATTCCTAAGGCATCAAAATAGACCGTTATACTCTATTTAGTGTTCTTAGAAGACTTAACTTGATAGTTTAGCTTTTGGACAAGGTTTCGTTAGGGAAAGATTCCAATAGACCAAGTTAGGTTCACAATTGCATGAAACGTGAAAAACTTGTCTATGCATAGAATTGAGCATTCCTAAGGCTCCAAATTGGACAGTTATACTCTATTTGGTGTTCTTAGAAGTCTTAACTTGCTAGTTAAGCTTTTGGACAACGTTTCGTTAGGTAAAGAAGCCAATAGACCAAGTTAAGTTCAAAATTGCACGAAACGTGAAAAACTTGTCTATGCATAGAACTGAGCATTCCTAAGGCATCAAATTGGACAGTTATACTCTATTTAGTGTTCTTCAAAGTTTTAACTTGCTAGTTCAGCTTTTGGACAACGTTACTTTAGGTAAAGATTCCAATAGACCAAGTTAAGTTCAAAATTACACGAAACATGAAAAACCTGTCTATGCATAGAATTGGGCATTCCTAAGGCATCAAATTGGACCGTTATACTCTATTTAGTGTTCCTAGAAGTCTTAACTTGCTAGTTTAGCTTTTGGACAACGTTTCGTTAGGTAAAGAAGCCAACAGACCAAGTTAAGTTCAAAATTGCACGAAACGAGAAAAACTTGTCTATGCATAGAACTGAGCATTCCTAAGGCATCAAATTGGACAGTTATACTCTATTTAGTGTTCTTCGAAGTCTCACACTGTAATTTATGTTTTGGACAACGTTTCATTAGGTAAAGATTCCAATAGACCAAGTTAAGTTCAGAATTGCCCGAAACGTGAAAAACTTATCCATGCATAGAATTGAGCATTCCTAAGGCATCAAAATAGACCGTTATCCTCTATTTGGTGTTCCTAGAAGACTTAACTTGCTACTTTAGCTTTTGGACAACGTTTCGTTAGGTAAAGAAGCCAATAGACCAAGTTAAGTTCAAAATTGCTCGAAACGTGAAAAACTTGCCATGCATAGAATTGAGCATTCCTAAGGCATCAAAATAGACCGTTATACTCTATTTAGTGTTCTTAGAAGACTTAACTTGATAGTTTAGCTTTTGGACAAGGTTTCGTTAGGGAAAGATTCCAATAGACCAAGTTAGGTTCACAATTGCATGAAACGTGAAAAACTTGTCTATGCATAGAATTGAGCATTCCTAAGGCTCCAAATTGGACAGTTATACTCTATTTGGTGTTCTTAGAAGTCTTAACTTGCTAGTTAAGCTTTTGGACAACGTTTCGTTAGGTAAAGAAGCCAATAGACCAAGTTAAGTTCAAAATTGCACGAAACGTGAAAAACTTGTCTATGCATAGAACTGAGCATTCCTAAGGCATCAAATTGGACAGTTATACTCTATTTAGTGTTCTTCAAAGTTTTAACTTGCTAGTTCAGCTTTTGGACAACGTTACTTTAGGTAAAGATTCCAATAGACCAAGTTAAGTTCAAAATTACACGAAACATGAAAAACCTGTCTATGCATAGAATTGGGCATTCCTAAGGCATCAAATTGGACCGTTATACTCTATTTAGTGTTCCTAGAAGTCTTAACTTGCTAGTTTAGCTTTTGGACAACGTTTCGTTAGGTAAAGAAGCCAACAGACCAAGTTAAGTTCAAAATTGCACGAAACGAGAAAAACTTGTCTATGCATAGAACTGAGCATTCCTAAGGCATCAAATTGGACAGTTATACTCTATTTAGTGTTCTTCGAAGTCTCACACTGTAATTTATGTTTTGGACAACGTTTCATTAGGTAAAGATTCCAATAGACCAAGTTAAGTTCAGAATTGCCCGAAACGTGAAAAACTTGTCCATGCATAGAATTGAGCATTCCTAAGGCATCAAAATAGACCGTTATCCTCTATTTGGTGTTCCTAGAAGACTTAACTTGCTACTTTAGCTTTTGGACAACGTTTCGTTAGGTAAAGAAGCCAATAGACCAAGTTAAGTTCAAAATTGCTCGAAACGTGAAAAACTTGCCATGCATAGAATTGAGCATTCCTAAGGCATCAAAATAGACCGTTATACTCTATTTAGTGTTCTTAGAAGACTTAACTTGATAGTTTAGCTTTTGGACAAGGTTTCGTTAGGGAAAGATTCCAATAGACCAAGTTAGGTTCACAATTGCATGAAACGTGAAAAACTTGTCTATGCATAGAATTGAGCATTCCTAAGGCTCCAAATTGGACAGTTATACTCTATTTGGTGTTCTTAGAAGTCTTAACTTGCTAGTTAAGCTTTTGGACAACGTTTCGTTAGGTAAAGAAGCCAATAGACCAAGTTAAGTTCAAAATTGCACGAAACGTGAAAAACTTGTCTATGCATAGAACTGAGCATTCCTAAGGCATCAAATTGGACAGTTATACTCTATTTAGTGTTCTTCAAAGTTTTAACTTGCTAGTTCAGCTTTTGGACAACGTTACTTTAGGTAAAGATTCCAATAGACCAAGTTAAGTTCAAAATTACACGAAACATGAAAAACCTGTCTATGCATAGAATTGGGCATTCCTAAGGCATTAAATTGGACCGTTATACTCTATTTAGTGTTCCTAGAAGTCATAACTTGCTAGCTTAGCTTTTGGACAACGTTTCGTTAGGTAAAGAAGCCAACAGACCAAGTTAAGTTCAAAATTGCACGAAACGAGAAAAACTTGTCTATGCATAGAACTGAGCATTCCTAAGGCATCAAATTGGACAGTTATACTCTATTTAATGTTCTTCGAAGTCTAACACTGTAATTTAGGTTTTGGACAACGTTTCATTAGGTAAAGATTCCAATAGACCAAGTTAAGTTCAGAATTGCCCGAAACGTGAAAAACTTGTCCAAGCATAGAATTGAGCATTCCTAAGGCATCAAAATAGACCGTTATCCTCTATTTGGTGTTCTTAGAAGACTTAGCTTGCTACTTTAGCTTTTGGACAACGTTTCGTTAGGTAAAGAAGCCAATAGACCAAGTTAAGTTCAAAATTGCACGAAACGTGAAAAACTTGCCATTCATAGAATTGAGCATTCCAAAGGCATCAAATTGGACCGTTATACTCTATTTGGTATTCTTAGAAGTCTTAACTTGCTAGTTAAGCTTTTGGACAACGTTTCGTTAGGTAAAGAAGCCAATCGACCAAGTTAAGTTCAAAATTGTACGAAACGTGAAAAACTTGTCTATGCATAGAACTGAGCATTCCTAAGGCATCAAATTGGACAGTTATACTCTATTTAGTGTTCTTCAAAGTCTTAACTTGCTAGTTCAGCTTTTGGACAACGTTACTTTAGGTAAAGATTCCAATAGACCAAGTTAAGTTCAAAATTACACGAAACGTGAAAAACCTGTCTATGCATAGAATTGAGCATTCCTAAGGCATCAAATTGGACCGTTATACTCTATTTAGTGTTCCTAGAAGTCTTAACTTGCTGGTTTCGCTTTTGGACAACGTTTCGTTAGGTAAAGAAGCCAACAGACCAAGTTAAGTTCAAAATTACACGACACGAGAAAAACTTGTCTATGCATAGAACTGAGCATTCCTAAGGCATCAAATTGGACAGTTATACTCTATTTAGTGTTCTTCGAAGTCTCACACTGTAATTTATGTTTTGGACAACGTTTCATTAGGTAAAGATTCCAATAGACCAAGTTAAGTTCAGAATTGCCCGAAACGTGAAAAACTTGTCCATGCATAGAATTGAGCATTCCTAAGGCATCAAAATAGACCGTTATCCTCTATTTGGTGTTCTTACAAGACTTAACTTGCTACTTTAGCTTTTGGACAACGTTTCGTTAGGTAAAGAAGCCAATAGACCAAGTTAAGTTCAAAATTGCTCGAAACGTGAAAAACTTGCCATGCATAGAATTGAGCATTCCTAAGGCATCAAAATAGACCGTTATACTCTATTTAGTGTTCTTAGAAGACTTAACTTGATAGTTTAGCTTTTGGACAAGGTTTCGTTAGGGAAAGATTCCAATAGACCAAGTTAGGTTCACAATTGCATGAAACGTGAAAAACTTGTCTATGCATAGAATTGAGCATTCCTAAGGCTCCAAATTGGACCGTTATACTCTATTTGGTGTTCTTAGAAGTCTTAACTTGCTAGTTAAGCTTTTGGACAACGTTTCGTTAGGTAAAGAAGCCAATAGACCAAGTTAAGTTCAAAATTGCACGAAACGTGAAAAACTTATCTATGCATAGAACTGAGCATTCCTAAGGCATCAAATTGGACAGTTATACTCTATTTAGTGTTCTTCAAAGTTTTAACTTGCTAGTTCAGCTTTTGGACAACGTTACTTTAGGTAAAGATTCCAATAGACCAAGTTAAGTTCAAAATTACACGAAACGTGAAAAACCTGTCTATGCATAGAATTGGGCATTCCTAAGGCATCAAATTGGACCGTTATACTCTATTTAGTGTTCCTAGAAGTCTTAACTTGCTAGTTTAGCTTTTGGACAACGTTTTGTTAGGTAAAGAAGCCAACAGACCAAGTTAAGTTCAAAATTGCACGAAACGAGAAAAACTTGTCTATGCATAGAACTGAGCATTCCTAAGGCATCAAATTGGACAGTTATACTCTATTTAGTGTTCTTCGAAGTCTAACACTGTAATTTAGGTTTTGGACAACGTTTCATTAGGTAAAGATTCCAATAGACCAAGTTAAGTTCAGAATTGCCCGAAACGTGAAAAACTTGTCCATGCATAGAATTGAGCATTCCTAAGGCATCAAAATAGACCGTTATCCTCTATTTGGTGTTCTTAGAAGACTTAACTTGCTACTTTAGCTTTTGGACAACGTTTCGTTAGGTAAAGAAGCCAATAGACCAAGTTAAGTTCAAAATTGCACGAAACGTGAAAAACTTGCCATGCATAGAATTGAGCATTCCAAAGGCATCAAATTGGACCGTTATACTCTATTTGGTATTCTTAGAAGTCTTAACTTGCTAGTTAAGCTTTTGGACAACGTTTCGTTAGGTAAAGAAGCCAATAGACCAAGTTAAGTTCAAAATTGCACGAAACGTGAAAAACTTGTCTATGCATAGAACTGAGCATTCCTAAGGCATCCAATTGGACAGTTATACTCTATTTAGTGTTCTTCAAAGTCTTAACTTGCTAGTTCAGCTTTTGGACAACGTTACTTTAGGTAAAGATTCCAATAGACCAAGTTAAGTTCAAAATTGCACGAAACGTGAAAAACCTGTCTATGCATAGAATTGAGCATTCCTAAGGCATCAAATTGGACCGTTATACTCTATTTAGTGTTCCTAGAAGTCTTAACTTGCTGGTTTCGCTTTTGGACAATGTTTCGTTAGGTAAAGAAGCCAACAGACCAAGTTAAGTACAAAATTACACGAAACGAGAAAAACTTGTCTATGCATAGAACTGAGCATTCCTAAGGCATCAAATTGGACAGTTATACTCTATTTAGTGTTCTTCGAAGTCTCACACTGTAATTTATGTTTTGGACAACGTTTCATTAGGTAAAGATTCCAATAGACCAAGTTAAGTTCAGAATTGCCCGAAACGTGAAAAACTTGTCCATGCATAGAATTGAGCATTCCTAAGGCATCAAAATAGACCGTTATCCTCTATTTGGTGTTCTTACAAGACTTAACTTGCTACTTTAGCTTTTGGACAACGTTTCTTTAGGTAAAGAAGCCAATAGACCAAGTTAAGTTCAAAATTGCTCGAAACGTGAAAAACCTGTCTATGCATAGAATTGAGCATTCCTAAGGCATCAAATTGGACCGTTATACTCTATTTAGTGTTCCTAGAAGTCTTAACTTGCTAGTTTAGCTTTTGGACAACGTTTCGTTAGGTAAAGAAGCCAACAGACCAAGTTAAGTTCAAAATTGCACGAAACGAGAAAAACTTGTCTATGCATAGAACTGAGCATTCCTAAGGCATCAAATTGGACAGTTATACTCTATTTAGTGTTCTTCGAAGTCTCACACTGTAATTTATGTTTTGGACAACGTTTCATTAGGTAAAGATTCCAATAGACCAAGTTAAGTTCAGAATTGCCCGAAACGTGAAAAACTTGTCCATGCATAGAATTGAGCATTCCAAAGGCATCAAAATAGACCGTTATCCTCTATTTGGTGTTCTTACAAGACTTAACTTGCTACTTTAGCTTTTGGACAACGTTTCTTTAGGTAAAGAAGCAAATAGACCAAGTTAAGTTCAAAATTGCTCGAAACGTGAAAAACTTGCCATGCATAGAATTGAGCATTCCTAAGGCATCAAAATAGACCATTATACTCTATTTAGTGTTCTTAGAAGACTTAACTTGATAGTTTAGCTTTTGGACAAGGTTTCGTTAGGGAAAGATTCCAATAGACCAAGTTAGGTTCAAAATTGCATGAAACGTGAAAAACTTGTCTATGCATAGAATTGAGCATTCCTAAGGCTCCAAATTGGACCGTTATACTCTATTTGGTGTTCTTAGAAGTCTTAACTTGCTAGTTAAGCTTTTGGACAACGTTTCGTTAGGTAAAGAAGCCAATAGACCAAGTTAAGTTCAAAATTGCACGAAACGTGAAAAACTTGTCTATGCATAGAACTGAGCATTCCTAATGCATCAAATTGGACAGTTATACTCTATTTAGTGTTCTTCAAAGTTTTAACTTGCTAGTTCAGCTTTTGGACAACGTTACTTTAGGTAAAGATTCCAATAGACCAAGTTAAGTTCAAAATTGCACGAAACGTGAAAAACCTGTCTATGCATAGAATTGAGCATTCCTAAGGCATCAAATTGGACCGTTATACTCTATTTAGTGTTCCTAGAAGTCTTAACTTGCTAGTTTAGCTTTTGGACAACGTTTCGTTAGGTAAAGAAGCCAACAGACCAAGTTAAGTTCAAAATTGCACGAAACGAGAAAAACTTGTCTATGCATAGAACTGAGCATTCCTAAGGCATCAAATTGGACAGTTATACTCTATTTAGTGTTCTTCGAAGTCTAACACTGTAATTTAGGTTTTGGACAACGTTTCATTAGGTAAAGATTCCAATAGACCAAGTTAAGTTCAGAATTGCCCGAAACATGAAAAACTTGTCCATGCATAGAATTGAGCATTCCTAAGGCATCAAAATAGACCGTTATCCTCTATTTGGTGTTCTTGGAAGACATAACTTGCTACTTTAGCTTTTGGACAACGTTTCGTTAGGTAAAGAAGCCAATAGACCAAGTTAAGTTCAAAATTGCACGAAACGTGAAAAACTTGCCATGCATAGAATTGAGCATTCCAAAGGCATCAAATTGGACCGTTATACTCTATTTGGTATTCTTAGAAGTCTTAACTTGCTAGTTAAGCTTTTGGACAACGTTTCGTTAGGTAAAGAAGCCAATAGACCAAGTTAAGTTCAAAATTGCACGAAACATGAAAAACTTGTCTATGCATAGAACTGAGCATTCCTAAGGCATCAAATTGGACAGTTATACTCTATTTAGTGTTCTTCAAAGTCTTAACTTGCTAGTTCAGCTTTTGGACAACGTTACTTTAGGTAAAGATTCCAATAGACCAAGTTAAGTTCAAAATTGCACGAAACGTGAAAAACCTGTCTATGCATAGAATTGAGCATTCCTAAGGCATCAAATTGGACCGCTATACTCTATTTAGTGTTCCTAGAAGTCTTAACTTGCTAGTTTAGCTTTTGGACAACGTTTCGTTAGGTAAAGAAGCCAACAGACCAAGTTAAGTTCAAAATTGCACGAAACGAGAAAAACTTGTCTATGCATAGAACTGAGCATTCCTAAGGCATCAAATTGGACAGTTATACTCTATTTAGTGTACTTCGAAAAATCACACTGTAATTTAGGTTTTGGACAAGGTTTCATTAGGTAAAGATTCCAATAGACCAAGTTAAGTTCAGAATTGCCCGAAACGTGAAAAACTTGTCCATGCATAGAATTGAGCATTCCTAAGGCATCAAAATAGACCGTTATCCTCTATTTGGTGTTCTTACAAGACTTAACTTGCTACTTTAGCTTTTGGACAACGTTTCGTTAGGTAAAGAAGCCAATAGACCAAGTTAAGTTCAAAATTGCTCGAAACGTGAAAAACTTGCCATGCATAGAATTGAGCATTCCTAAGGCATCAAAATAGACCGTTATACTCTATTTAGTGTTCTTAGAAGACTTAACTTGATAGTTTAGCTTTTGGACAAGGTTTCGTTAGGGAAAGATTCCAATAGACCAAGTTAGGTTCAAAATTGCATGAAACGTGAAAAACTTGTCTATGCATAGAATTGAGCATTCCTAAGGCTCCAAATTGGACCGTTATACTCTATTTGGTGTTCTTAGAAGTCTTAACTTGCTAGTTAAGCTTTTGGACAACGTTTCGTTAGGTAAAGAAGCCAATAGACCAAGTTAAGTTCAAAATTGCACGAAACGTGAAAAACTTGTCTATGCATAGAACTGAGCATTCCTAAGGCATCAAATTGGACAGTTATACTCTATTTAGTGTTCTTCAAAGTTTTAACTTGCTAGTTCAGCTTTTGGACAACGTTACTTTAGGTAAAGATTCCAATAGACCAAGTTAAGTTCAAAATTACACGAAACGTGAAAAACCTGTCTATGCATAGAATTGAGCATTCCTAAGGCATCAAATTGGACCGTTATACTCTATTTAGTGTTCCTAGAAGTCTTAACTTGCTAGTTTAGCTTTTGGACAACGTTTCGTTAGGTAAAGAAGCCAACAGACCAAGTTAAGTTCAAAATTGCACGAAACGAGAAAAACTTGTCTATGCATAGAACTGAGCATTCCTAAGGCATCAAATTGGACAGTTATACTCTATTTAGTGTTCTTCGAAGTCTAACACTGTAATTTAGGTTTTGGACAACGTTTCATTAGGTAAAGATTCCAATAGACCAAGTTAAGTTCAGAATTGCCCGAAACGTGAAAAACTTGTCCAGGCATAGAATTGAGCATTCCTAAGGCATCAAAATAGACCGTTATCCTCTATTTGGTGTTCTTAGAAGACTTAACTTGCTACTTTAGCTTTTGGACAACGTTTCGTTAGGTAAAGAAGCCAATAGACCAAGTTAAGTTCAAAATTGCACGAAACGTGAAAAACTTGCCATGCATAGAATTGAGCATTCCAAAGGCATCAAATTGGACCGTTATACTCTATTTGGTATTCTTAGAAGTCTTAACTTGCTAGTTAAGCTTTTGGACAACGTTTCGTTAGGTAAAGAAGCCAATAGACCAAGTTAAGTTCAAAATTGTACGAAACGTGAAAAACTTGTCTATGCATAGAACTGAGCATTCCTAAGGCATCAAATTGGACAGTGATACTCTATTTAGTGTTCTTCAAAGTCTTAACTTGCTAGTTCAGCTTTTGGACAACGTTACTTTAGGTAAAGATTCCAATAGACCAAGTTAAGTTCAAAATTGCACGAAACGTGAAAAACCTGTCTATGCATAGAATTGAGCAAACTCCTCACCCATTCTTCTTCCATTCGCTTCCATTTCACTTGCATTTTCTCACTCCCCTCAATTGGGTTACTCTACATCTCAGGTATGAATCTTTTTCCCTTCCCTCGCATTTTAATTTTGATATTGTGTGCTGCCAATGTTGATTTTTCTTGATAATTGGAGATTTGTTGGAGATTGGCTGTTCGGGTTGATGGAGAATGGCTTAGAAGTGTATGAATGTTTTTGTTTGATCTCATTCAGTCTTTCTTTATACCATATAAGGGAAGCCATTGAGATTTTGCATTCTTTACTTGAATTGTATTCAATGTGCACACAACTTGTTCGATGAAATGTCTCAACCATGTGTGAGTGCTTGGAACTATCACGTTTAAATTCTAATAAGCTCTCGTGACTTGTATGATTGTTTTCTGGCCAATTTGAACAGTTCTTTCACTATTGAAATATGCCCGCACTCAAGTTCTCATTCTCATGCATAACGTGTTTGGAAAATGCCTCACCCAACGTTCTTTGTTTGAAATTGCAAACTCACACACGTTTCTTTGTACGCTCGCATCCATAGTCCCATTATATACATATCTATCATGTTGGGTCGTGCATTGAGTGATTTTGGTGTTTATTTGCCAATTCTTAAATTTTGCGCAAAAATGCTATTGCATGGGGTATTTGGTTAGGTCATGTCCTGAAAATTTATGTGTGGGGGTTTAATTGAGTGCTATTACTACTTTGGAAATGGGTGCCTGTGGGGACTTAAGCATGCTCAATGTGTCGGACCTTGTTGTCTTTGTGTTTTCTCTATTTTTGCATTATGCTCTCAATTGTTTTCGTTTCTTTTGCAGAATGGGATGACGCAAGGCAGCTGAGGCATCCGGTTCCACTACACCCCCACCATCACCCAAGAGAGCGCGGGGCACTAAGAAGAAAACGTTGGCACCTCCGCGTCCTCGGCCTTCGGAGGATAACTTTGCTTCTGCCCGCATTTAGCCAGATTGGCGGATCGATGTTGTTATCATGATCCAGCAGCTGAACTTGTGGGCCAGGAATTATTTACATCGTGCCCAGTTGGATTTCTTATGGGACATCAACCATCTTGCGCTTGATGTCTATTCTACCTTGGTCCGTGCCTTTTACCGCACTCTGCGCACGGTTGATTCCACCGAGGGCGATGACGGTCCCGCACGTTATACTGTGAGAGTACCTATGATCGACCGAGGAGCAGTTTCATATACATTCACTACTGCTGATATTTGTGATGCTCTTGGCTATCCCGCTTCTTATTCAGAGGATCTTCCAATCGGCCCTCCGGTAGACGTGGACCACACCACCATGTTCCACACATTGGTTCCTGATCCAGCAGTCCGGCAAAAGAATAGACATGCTGTCACGAGGGGTTCCATACCCTCTCGTCTATGGATCATTGACAGTATGGTGAAGAAAAATTTATGGCCCCATGACCATAAATCTGAGCGGCGCGGTCCTGCCTTGGAGTTACTCTATTTCTTCCATCAGGAGTGTTGGTTTGATGTTGGTTATTATTTTGTACGCGCCATGCTGCAATGCTCTTCAGAAGTGCGCGAAGGGAAGAAGATGCGGTTGTTCTTTCCCCGGTTGATCACTCGGTTGCTCAAACATTTGGGCCACCAGCTTCCAGCCACCGGAGATGCTAATCCTTTTATTGCTGAGCTTTCAAAGGCCGACTGGAATTTGCGTACTGGCCACCTGCCTCCAGCTGATGATTCTGATGTTGAGCCGGAAAACCCTGGTGCTCCATCCAGTCCTGCGGCTCCACCTCATATTCGTTCTACTGAGGAGCGTTTGGAGGCCATTGAGTTGTTTTAGATAGAAACCCGTGACTAGCTGGCTGCTATTCGTGCTCAGCAGTCAGAGATGATAGATCTTTTGCGCCAGTTGTCCATGCAGTCTACTTCCACCCAACCTGCTCCTGCTCCTGCACCTGCTTCTACTGCGCCTTCCAGAGATCCTCTTCCATCCAGGCGCCGTTCTTTCTGAGCTCTCCCAGGTTGTGTTGTTCCTCTCTTCCCTACTGTGTAGTCATCGTTTGAAACACTGAGGACAGTGTTCACATCCAGTGTGGGGGTGGGAAGGAAACCTTTTATCAGATTATGTTTTCCTTTTATTTTCTTTTCTTTTGGAACTTTTGAATTTTATGGTAGTGTAACTTTTTCTTTGAAATTTTTAGTGTTGCTTTCCCCTTCTATGATGCTTACTATTGATGTGTTCATTGCATTGGAGATGAATTGATGAATTGTGGCTTAGCAAATTGATATTGTTGCTTTTCAAAAACTTGTGGCCAAAGGATCAAATTGAAAACTTTTTGGTAGTGCACATCCATTACTTAGCAAAATGTGGAGACTTGAACCAATGTGAGTTTTGAGCCATTCGTTTCTCAATGAGTGATATAAATCAATTCTATTGTTTTTATTCTGCTCACTATAATATTTGTTTGATCTCATTATTCTTCATCTTGGTTGCTTGCTAAGTACTCATTACATGACATTACATCCAAATCACTTTCATGTGAGAAATTCAATAGTGTTCTTGAAAGATGAGAGTAAGGCCATCTTTGGATCTATAAATACCTTTCTCATCATATCTTATACATGCTATCCATTGCACCCTTTTTGAAGCCAAACACTAGCCTTTTATTCATAGCCAATTTCCCTGCTTCTTATTGTGGAGAAAGAATTATTTATGTTAAATGAGAAATTGGGATGATATATGTTGAATTTCTTTTGGTCATTGAGGGAGTGTGGATGTATGTTATAGTTTTCTTTTGGAAGAAATGTGGGGGTATTGACTGATAGAAAAGTGGAAAAAGGAGCATGCAATTGAATTGTTGTCAAAAAAAAAAAAAAAAAAAAAAAAGAGAGAGACCAATTGCATTTGCATGTGACCCTATATTTTGAATTGATTGTAAAGGAGAAGGAATGATGAAAGAATGGAAAGACAGTGAAGAATGGAGAAAAGTTGAATGACATTTTTTTATATAATGATTCTCCACTTATTCAAAATTTCATACCCTTTGCCCTTCTCTTTTAGCCTTTACCCTACATTACAAGCTTAAAAAGTCCCACTTGATTTTAAGAATACTTTGGATTTGTACACAAGTTTGTGAATGAGGATGTTGGTCAATTGCTTGGTTAAGTGACATCCATTCATGAGATCATTTCATTTGTTTCTTAAGCTTTCATTGCATTATTGCATGTGGGAATTCTGAATTCTTGTTTACAAAATTCCGCCCACATGCACTTGAGAGAAACACTTAGCCACTTCAGTGTGATTGTGCTTGTGAGTGAATATCTGTGAGGCTTGAAGTTGAAGCTAAGAACTTTGTAATGTGCTGTGTTTTCTGCTGGAGTTTGATTTATGATCCTAAGGCTGCTTGACATTTTATAAAGATTACTGAGCTACAATTTTGTTGATGATTCTCCTTTGTCTTTGAATTACTTTCATTCCTGAGATTGTGGGAAAGTTTTTAAAATTTCTGTTCTTCTTGACTCTAGAGTTACTCGAGGACGAGCAAAGATTAAGTGTGGGGGTGTTTGATATGCCAATTATATTCATATAATTGTGCATCATTTTACATGAAATCTTGCATTGTTTTAGAGTTATTTTGGACTATTTATGCCTAAAGAGTGTTTAATTGTGTAATTCAAGTGTAAGGGCGAATATGGAAGAAAATGAGCAAGTTGGAGAGAAAAGAGCCAAGAAGTGAAGACAGAGAGAAAATCCGATCGATCGGCCTGATGGTCCGATCGATCGAACGTCAAGAAAACAGAATCAGATAGAAGAGAAGTCCGATCGATCGGACCTCTGTCCGATCGATCGGCCAGAATCGCGCAAGGATTCTGAAGATTTGCAAAATGACGATCTCTCTCTAAATCCAAATGGTCCCACTCAAAACGGCACAGACTTATTAGATAAAACGACTGAAGAGTTATGAGGGTATATAAGCTTAGATTTCTAGGGTTTTGGGGGACTTTTTGACCTTTGGAGCAAAACCTAGGGTTTTGGGGAGAGCTCTCTACAGCAGCCATTGTTGCAAGCGCAAGGGGGTTAAGGGGTTTTTCCTTCTTTTCTCTTTATTCTTGTATTTAATGACTGCCATTTCTGATTTTATATTGTATTCCTTAGTTATGAGGAACTAATCCTCTAACTAAGGGTCCTAATGGAACCCTTCTTTGAAGATTAAATGAAATTGGTTTCTTGTTCTTGAATCTCTTTTTATGTTGTTGATTTTCTGTGGATATGCTTATTGCTTTCAAATGCTTGATCACCATTTGAATGATGTCTAGTCTAGGTTGAAACCGAAAGGATAAACCTAGGGTTGCAAGAGTCCATAGAAGACATAGGTTGTATGAACTATAGGAATATAGGTTCAAGACTTATGCAATCATTAATTGATTTCCATTATGCTTAAGAGATTTTTGATATGAAACCGAATGTTAGGAATAACAGGGATTCTATTGAAAATACTTTCAGTGTATCTAGGAATAGAACATTGGATAATTTGGGAAATCTATTGTCAACAACTAAATTGAGAAGTGAGAATTAATGAACCAATGGAGTTTAGTTGGATAAGAAGTGGTGAAATTAGGAACCTTAGTGTTTACTTTGCTTGAAACAAAATTTCTGGTTTGTTGCTTTGTTAATCATTTAAGTGTCATTTACTTAGTACTCTTTCAATTTACTTGTTTAGCATTAGGTAAAAACCAAATCAACAATTCGCTTGCCATTTTAGTGTGTTAATTGCTTATTTTGTCATTGATTTGAAATTACCAAAACATCCTTGTGGGACGATACTCTATTCACTCTTTATTACTTGTGCGATTTTGTCCGCTTGCGAATATTTCACATCAGAATACCAGTGTGTTAAAATTAGGTTAAGTGTATTACTAATGTGTAAAACTTATGTCATGTGAGATGTTACGTATGATTTTTCCAACGTCAAAATCACTTGAAGAACGAACGAGATACCTTGAATAATTTAAGGACGAAATTAAGTATAAAAAAGTTTAAGGACAAAAATGAAACTAAGGACATATTTGAGATACCAAATATTATATTTTACAGTGACTTTATATAATTAAAAAAGTAATTAATTATGTGAAGCACGTGTCATAATTTCGTACCATATCCTTGTTTTCACATGAGGTCACATTTGCCAAAAAAAATATGACGTAACATTTAATTTAATTAAATTACAGAATACAATGAATAACTAAATGCAGCATAAAATAAAAGAATTAAAAAATAGCAACTTTTTTTATTTTATATAAAAAAATAATAAAAATAGGAAGTTGCCAATTGCCATGTTAGGTTAGGTATAGGATTCAAAATTAATTCACAACTACTTGTACAATTGCGTTTCACGTGGCATGTTATTGTATTTATTATAATTTATATATAAACAATGTCCAAAAGGCTACAAATCAGGAAATCGTGTTCTTAACGGTTTATTCTTCTCAAAATTGGTTTGTTGAGAGATAATCGAGATTTCAACAAGATTATCTCAAAGAGAGTCCAGGAGAAACTGGGTTATGTTAACTGAACTTTCTTGATTTCTCTCAAGCATGTTTTTACCCGATCTTTCATGCAGAAGCATCAATAGAATGGTTGTCGTTAGTCATGTTCTCACATATTCAAGCATGAAGCATGAAAACCCGCAAAGTGGAGACTACCACGACCTACAAGAGCATCAACATTCTCCTTGAAGACCATTACCTCAGCCATTCAAGCAAGCATTCACAAAACAGTTTTACCACGATCCCCATGACAGAGTTTGTGAAGTAAGTACCAGAGAAGCAGGAGAAGAGACATCATCTCCACTTGATACTATAAAAGAAGAGAAAGAATAACCTACAAGGCACCCCTCGTTAAACACTTACCCAACGTCTTCGATCCTTTATTGTTTTCTTAGGCATGGCTCAAGCCACTTATAAGTTCTTTTCTCGGAAGACTAACCTCAAACCAGCAGCCTTGTGTTCTTTAACTACACACAATTCATTTGGTACAGAAGTCAGACTCGGTGCAAAACTCCTATCAAATCCTTTGGGTTGACAACTTCCCCGGGCACACTTGTAAATTCATCACCTACAACCACAAAACTCCCGTTCCCTAGTGCTGGAATTGTGAGATCTCATGTCCAACATAGAAGATATCCAACAGATACATGTATGAGAATCTGTAAATAAATGAAATTTATTAATTTTATATTCATCTTGATTAATGTGACGTATTAATTTTTATGATACATGAATTTGGTCAATGAATTTGCATCGTTATCAATAATGAATATATAAGGTTATACATTAATATTTATGGTGCATGAATGTGGTCGATAAATTTGATTTTATATTTATGATACTTAAATATATAAAAATCAAAGATTTATTTTTAAATTAATAGGTGACATGTCAAATATGTAAAGACTATTTTTTGAAATTCCGTTGAGAAATATGTAGAGAGTGTTGAAGCTTGTGTGGCCTTATAAAAAATTCATATTGCGCTCTCTAAGCTTCTATGTTAGGTTATAGTATTGACATTGATGATTATAATCTTTAAAAATCTAAAGTAAAAACATATAAATAAGGGACACAGCATATAACAATTCAATGATCCAAAGAAAAAACTCTAATCACTCAACATTGTAGAATTGTCAAAATGAAAGTAATTATTATGAAAAAAATTATACTTTTGGTAATTGAGTCGTAAACTAGATTATCAACCTGTTACTAAGTATTTGGATTGAGGGGTTTGAAGTGAAGGGAAGAGAAGGGGAAGGGAGGGGAGGGAAGGGACGAGAAAGGAAGGAAGAGTATTTTTCCCTCTCATGTTTGGATAAATGAAAAAATAATAGAAAAAAAATTAGTTTAATTTACTAATTTATCCTTGTTTTTATCTTAAAGAATTATGTATAAGGGTAAAATAGATTTTTAACTGAAAAATAACTTAATTAGTCATCCATTCCCACCAAATGATTCCATTTTGGGGAGGAAGGATTTTGACAAAAATTTAATGAAATATTCATTCCAATTCCCTTCAAATCTCTTCCCTTAATCTTTTTCCTAAACGGAAACTATTTTTCCCTTTCCTTCCCTCTAAATCCCTCAATCCAAACACACTGTAAAACTACTATTTACTCCGTGTAAAACACTGATGCAGCTGCTAATAGTAATTGGTTGGTTTATAAAGTAAGTTCATGGTGGTGGGTTGCAAGCGGGGAGCACCAATGAAGCATAACTAGAAATGATAGAAATGTTAAGATTACAAAAATGGTCAAATGAACCCAAAAACATGTAATCCAGATTGGATTTTGAATAACACCACATATTCATAGAAAAACAAGGAAGAGTTGACTTCATCAAATGCTCCAAACTATACGGCCCTTGTACTTCAAAAACCAAACGTCATGCACCAACATATATTCCTTCTTTGACATTCACCAACAAAGAAAGAAAGTAAAGAAAAAAAAAACACAAAATTGTCATAAAGAGTTGAAAAGTTAATCTGCAAACATGATGTTTGAACAGCAGATGAGGATTGACATGAGGAAGAAGGAAGAAAAGAGATCATCATCATCATCATCACCAAAGGGTACTACTAGTAATATTGAAGAAGACAGGCTAGAAATCGTTGATTTGAGTGGCATGTCTTTGGACTCCCTCCCTAATCCTTCTCTCAATCTGGCCACTATTTGCAAACTTGACCTCTCCAACAACAATCTTCAGGTAACCCACAAGCTTTATCAAATCTATATCTGTATAAATATATCTTCTGCATCAAATCTATATATACATATAAAATCTCATTTCAGGTGTAACTCAGTTTTCTCACATGGTTAGTCTCTTGGGTTGAAACCATATTCAACGATATTCGGGTAGAAAGAACTAAAAAAAACCCAGAATAATTGTCTGATGACATAAGGCCAACCAATGCTTGATTTTTCATTGTATATTTTGGACGAGTGTTCATGGTGGTTGAGAAGAGAGGGTGCAGGAGGATACAATAGAGAGATGATGAGATAAGGTTTGATGATTAGCCTAAAACAATTAAAAGAAGAAAAGTTTTGATTATTTTACATAATGAGATGAGGTTTGATGATTTTTTTTGGGTCAGCATTTTGTGGTATAGCAAATAAGTATTTTGTGTTTCAGATAAATTGTCTTCATGTCTTTCATTTGAATTGCTATCCTAAAAAAACATGACAGAGCATACCAGAATCCTTAGCAGCAAGGTTGCTACATGTGGTGGTGTTCGACATACACTCCAATCAGCTCAAGAAACTCCCAAATTCAATTGGTTGTCTGTCAAAGCTCAAGGTTCTCAATGTCTCCGGCAACCTCCTTCGCTTCCTCCCGAAAACAATAGAGAACTGCAGGTTCATACATCAATTCATCACACAATATATATACATATACATATATAATCATATACAGTCTCTATGTGCTAGACTTATGCATACCCTTTCGTTTTTGGCCAACTGATCAGGCTCTTGGAAGAACTGAATGCCAACTTCAACCAGCTCACAATGCTCCCAGACAACATAGGATTTGAGTTAACGAACTTGAAGAAGATCTCTGTGAACTCGAACAAGCTAGTATTCCTTCCGCATTCCCTCACTTACCTCACCTTGCTACGCATACTCGATGCAAGGCTTAACAACCTCAGGTGCCTCCCTGATGACCTTGAGAATCTCATCAATCTTGAAGTGCTCAATGTGAGCCAAAACTTTCAGTACTTGCAATCCCTTCCATACTCTATTGGCCTCCTTATCTCGCTCGTCGTATTGGATGTAAGTTACAACAAAATAACTACTCTTCCTGATTCCATGGGGTGCCTGAAGAAGCTCCAGAAGCTTAAAGTAGAAGGAAACCCTCTTATTTCGCCCCCTGTGGAGGTTGTAGAGCAGAACCTTCAAGCAATAAAGGAGTACCTGATTGCAAAAATGAATGCAGGGCATAGAAGCCCTGCACATAAGAAGAAATCATGGCTTGGTAAGCTAGTCAAGTATGGTACCTTCAATAGCAGATTAAGCGGGAGCCGTGAGGAGAGGGAGGGCTTCATCATGCCCGAGTATCGCTCCATCGACAGCCTTGCTTCGCCCAGGTATATGGGCATGTTCTCACCCCGTAGACTCTTCTCTCCTCGGACTTACTTCATGACTAGATGAGAGGTTAAGCTGCCTGCCCCTCCCTGTTTGCTGGTGTGAGATGTAGTCTGTTTCTGCGTAGTGTGGTTCTGAATAGGATTGGGATTTGGTCACCTCTGCCTCTCTCTGTTATGAAGTTTATGCTGTAAAAACAAACCACCAAGACATGTAGACAGTATGTACTGTCCTTGTATGCAGTTTTTGGGATATTAATGAAGTTCATTTTAAAAACAGAGCAGCTGCTGATCATATAACCAGAAGAAAAAAAAAAGGACAAGAAAACTCCCCGCTTCAATTGTATTTACAACGTCGAAAAGCGATTTAACATATAAGCCAGTGAAGCATAGCTAGTGGCATAATACTAATCACTTATACCTAGATTAATATAATTTTCTTTTACAAAGATTGAACAAGATAAAGCCGCTAATTCATAAATCAGAGCTTTGTAAGCGAAAAAATGAATCAATGATACAAAAAGCTAGGTTAAAGAAACACATGGAAAGAATAATTATCATCTAGTGAGAGAAACTTGTCTTGGTGGAGAATTCTGGGGTTAGACAGATTCCTCTCCGTATCCATCATGACCGTTCTCATCTTCCTTGCTCAACTTAGATTTCGATAATCCTTGTGACCTTGTAGTCAGTAAATTGAGATAAGTGTAACCAGACATACCACCAATAGCTACGAATGCGCCACAGATACTCGTGGTGCCCGGATTGGAGCCAAAAAGATAATAATTTCCGAGAAGCACGACACAGGTTTTGAATTGACCGAGAACAACATGAGAGACTGCAGATGTTGCCCTGAAATATCAAATTGAGCACAAAGCGAATAAGAACCAGATTGCCTACCTACTTTCACATCAACAAGTTGATACCTTATAAATGTAACTACCAATTGCAACAATTCATGCTTAAGAGAGCATCATCTCATATCGTAAGGTTTACAAAGAAATAAATACACTGATGATCATGATTTAGAAAAGGAAATACAGATACATGCTGCAAAGTCAAGGTCAAGATAAAGTTTTTAAAAAAATAGGTTGTGCCATACCAAATGCCAAGCAGCAACCAATCTAAGGTACCAAAAATTGCAAAACAAGGCAGAAACACAAGTAACCGGAGCAATTGTTTTCACTTTTCAGCCACCTAATTTAGCGTTTATCGTCGCCGCACTTCAAGTTCAGATAAAAACATTTTGTGCACTTTCCCGTCATCTATAGCTCAGATATTTGAGAAAGTAAGCACCCAATTTCCAAAAATGACTTCAACAAAAAATGTTGAAACTGAATTTTCCTCTAAATGATAGCATCCTTTTCCAGCAACTGGGTATTTAAGTTTTGATTTTTGTTCAATACTAGTTCTTCCATCCCCTTTTTTAATTGACACTCACATTCCTTAACATAACTTGAATCCACGGTTAAAATGGATCAGTTTTTAAAGACTTCTCAGCATTTGTATTTAGCCACAATCGAAATTGAACCCTACCTAGCTTTTTTACCTGCTAAGCTGAAAACTAAGCATTCAATATCTATCTCACGACCAATAACACACAAAGAAGATACCTGTCATGTGAAGATTATGAAAGCATACATTAATGCTGCATTCAAATTTTCAAACAGGTTTGTTATGCTTAGTTTCAATAATTTCATTCTCTATTCATACACAGCAATAAGACGGCCTCATCAAATCATTCATTCATCACATAAGATTGGTTGCACATGAACTATGTTTACAGGAGTACAAAAAAAGGCAGATTCACCTCACACTGCAAATCAAACTAGATGCAGGACCAATAAGCTAGAAGACCATTGCATCATATGAATGAAGAGGAAAATAACGAGCATGGGACACTGAACAAATTAACTGTTCAAATGACACAAAAACAAAGACAGTACAAGTGGCTACGGGGTTTGCTATGACTTTTTACTATCGGCCAACCGTTACTGAGGCTTTTGCTTCTCTTTGATGCATACGGTTCAACAAAAATTGCAAAAACAAATAAGAATCAACATGTAGGAACGAATGTATATGACCATATGCATGACAAGGAAACTTGGTAAGTTAAAAAAGATTAATCAAACCCCTTTCAATCAAAGCTGCAACCGAAGTTCCAAATTTGATAATGTAAAAGACTGACATGAAACTGACCCAAAAATGAATTCTTGGAATTCCAAACACAACATGACCAGGTTGTAGCATTAAATAATTGTAAAAAAAATGTATAGATGACACTTACCCAAGTGCTAAAGCACCTGACCACTGAAGCAAGAAGCCAAGAACAGCAGATATGAGAATTAGCATTGTGTTTTTGAAGCACCAATCATAGGAGAACACACCAGGGGGATCCAAGAATGGAACCAAAATAACCAGGAAAAATAGTGTGATTGGTGTAGTTTTCCACATCAAACTGTTCAAAAACAAGTTTCATAAAATTAAATTCCTAGTAGATTTAAAGATAAAGATAATCAGAATGAAGAATGAATATGGAAAGGCATGAAAGTATGTAACATACGCCAAGGCCGTCCAGCTCTCCCGCTGCTGTAGACTGGACCAGAGGATTTTGTTTACTGCACTGGGTATAATCCAGGCAATTGCCACACAGGAACCAAAGAGGCTGATTTGCAAATCAGTTACTGTAGCCACACCAACACCAACTGATGCTACGGTAAGCGCCACCACCTGAAATTATAGAAATTGAGGATTCCAAAGAATAGTTCAAGAAGAATTTATGGGAAAGGTTTCCACTTGTTTAGCACACTAGATGCCAAAGCTTGTAAGTTGTAACATAAGCCATACATGGAAAGGAATCCCAATGAGTGACCACTTTGGACAGAATGTTCAAGATCAGAGATATCTAACTCATCTCATCCAATACCACACCAAAACATATGGTTAGAATATGAATAAATGATGTGAAATGCCCTAATCTTAACACCTATAAACAACATACAAAATTATAATTTTTACCAGCCTGAAGATCTAGAACTATAATAAAAGTGCAATATTTACAGGAAGACTTACATCATATATATGTGCAAAATATTATGTTGTTATGAGTTCACAATTACGTCATAAAGTAGTATTGCAAAGAATATAACAGTGTATATCATTCGAAGACATGCATACGGACAAAGCGGACAAGTCTTTGAGATAAAAATTGTTTTCAACTTACGGTACATGACTCATGTTAAAGTTTTTCACCCCAGTTCGCATCTTATGAGCCAACAATTGTGCCAGTGACTTTTCCCATTGGTGTTTGAAGAATCAAACCCTAAACCTCATTAAGTGACCTAACTTAATACCTGTGGCTTTTGCAAGTATGAAGAAGTATCATATGATTGACAAGCTCCAGTATTGATGCTCCTTTTCTCAAAAACCTTACTTAAATTTCTCTCTTGGTGTGTTGAATGATAACAACATCGATTTTAATTAAATTGAACACAAGACGAATTAACAATATCTAATAATTTAAACTGCCTAATTTTTAACTCAAGCCTCACACAAGCAACAAAAGAAAAAGGAGCATACCTTGAGAAAAGAAACTCTCTTTTTTAACCATAGGAATTCCGCCAGAACAATTGATGGTGTAACAGCAATCTTAGCCATCTGGTAAAAACCCACACTATGCGGAGAAAAAAAAGATATTCAACTCAATATTTAAACAGGGCAGCATAATTGTTTTCTTTACAGAAGGGAAATTTATATCTCACCTATTGTACTTCAAGCTGACATTAGCAAGGCCAGTTGACAGAGACATAACAAAGCCAAGAGCAAATAAAGCCAGACTGGTTGATTTTGTTGGAGGAGATGCTGGAAGCACAGAAAAGGCTTTCAAAATGGCCATCAATGCCCAGCTTGTCACATAGTGAATAAAAGTAAGACATATAGGGAAATGGAATCCAACACCCTGAAGCACCTGATGGAACCAAAAGGGTCAACCAAGAAGTCCAACACAAATCCAAAGAAAATGCTACTGGAAAGAACATGTAAGATGGATAATATACATACCCATTTGTTCATAAAAATAATACCAACAGCAACTACAAAGTTGAAAGTTAGAGCAGCAACTGGGCCACATTTACGTTGCTGTTGTCGTTTTGGATTTTCAGACAAGCGAAATTTGTTAAACAGCGATGCTCGGAAGTCTTCCAATGCATGTCCTGAATTGATGCCAGGAAAACAGGAAAAAAGTTAAATCAGTTATAGCAACCGGAGTTGTTACCTATAACAGAATCTGATATTAAACAAGTTGAAGGTGAAGGATGTGAACTCGAGGCTGCAAACATAAAAGAAACAGAGAATTCCAATCCAATCTTTAATGACGCCACTTTACCTATGGTTGTTTTGCCTACACAAGTTCCAATCATAGAATTTGTTGTTCCAGCAAAGTTCAATCATCAATGACATGCCTAGTGCAAAAGTTTTATTGCTCTCGTTCCTAACTCCAATCAAGGGTTCCAAGTGGAATCAATGCAAATTGGCAATGATGTTATTCCCGAAGACACTACTCTTGTTGCTTCGATACTTCAGAATTCAAGGTTGAGTTCATTCCTATGGCTGGATTTGTGAAGATGAATTACTGGAACGAGCTAGTGCCACATCAACATTTATTTCTCCATTTACTCGCCGGAGTCGAGTTTTTGAGGAGAGGGGAAATGATGCAGGAAGCCATTAGTTCTAGCTAGTATTTATCTAATTTTATGTTTTCATAAGTTAGTATATTATTGGGTCTATTTTACCTAAGTTTCTTTTAGTTTTAATGGTAAGGGTATTGCCAGAATTTCCGACTATGTTGGAATTTCGAATTTATTATTAGTTACTTGTTTTATGAGTCTTTTATTAGGTTATTCTGTTAAGTCAACTCATTGTTAGAATTGGAGTCTTATTAGTTTACTTTTTTGGGAATCCTAGTTTTATTTGAAGGAAGTTTTTATGTTATTAGGATTATTAGGAGTCTATATATATGGATGTAATTCAAGAAGGAATAATATGGAGAGTTTTTATGCAAATTTGTTATAGGAGAGATTTCTTACACACTCGGTCAGAGGCTGAGAGGGAAGGAGAGTTTATCCGACCGACCTGAGAGATTCAGGGTGACCTTTTTTAATTCAGAGGTACAAAAATTCTGTTCTAATTTCAGACCTAGGAATTGGGAATTTTTGATCTAGGGTTCTTAATTTTTTTTTTTGGGTCTAATTTGGGGGTTAGGGTTTTGTTTGCTCAATCCTAAACAAATTTACATCAGAAGTTCCACAAACTACATCAATATGTTGCCATTCTTCCCAGTTAGTCTCAAAGAAAATGTCATCCTGCTACAAATAAAGCATCTAACAAGACTGCATTGAATGATACTGACGGGAGGGTAAAAGGCGCAGTCTTGTCCTGGTTGACATTTCTCAAGCTTCAAAAAACTGATGAAGTTTTCTTCTCAAAAACTCGACAGATAGGTGTCCCCTCAAACATGAAAGCAGATGGTCCATTGTTTAAGCCACATGCAGAGAAGTGCAAAATATAAACATAAAACCTTTGTCTCTTCTCCCCAAAATGTCCTACATTGGAAGATCAAGTGCAGGTACCCTATATTCTATCCAGAGGGAGAGAGTCTTCACCGGTACACATAGCTATCACTGGTCCTGAACCATGTGCCACACCATCAGATATTGAATGCCACCCGCCACTCAGAGTACAGGAAACGATTTCACTAAAAGGAAATGACTAGCTATCTCTATGCTAACAAGAGTCGCTTAGACAAAGGCTATTAGGGTTGAGTAACCAACTAAAGCCAAGTACTAAACCCATACCAATAACAGTAGTGGTTAAGCCTAGCTATCCAACAATGAACACTTGAAATACTCCATTCAGAGAATAAAACTCTAGAAAAAAAAAATATTCATTACTGGCACTTTCTGAAAGACGGTTGCATGATTCAAATAAATTAAGTTACACCATAATTCAAATAAATTAGAAAATCTGGGTACTCAAAAACCAAATCAGGAGCGGTCACCAAAGAACATGAAAGCTACACAGATAAATTTACAAAAAAAGCTCTCCATTGGGACTAACGAAGCGCACCATCATTAATCCCAGATTGAACAGAGAGATGGGATCAAAATGCAAAGGGGTTTTTGAGTCCCAAAAAGGCCAAATCAAAGCGTGAAAGAGAAAAAGAGAGAGAGACTCAAGCACCTCTTTCTCCAGCATCACTATCTTTGCGCTTGAGCATCTTCCTCACATCTTTGTTTGCCATGAAATTGAAAAGCTGGCGGCTGTAAAGCATCTCTCTCGCCCTTCTCTCAACTTCTTCACTTCACTCCTCCCTCTCCACTGGCCACTGGGTTTTGTTTTACTTTATTTTACGAAAGACCCGTATTGACATCCATCTCTCTGGCACACCGCACACAATCCAGTGAGTGAAGGAGTGTTTCTGAGTAGCGGATTAAAACAAACCAGACAACCTAAAAGCCGGCAAATTTCCAACTTTTTCTGTATTTAAAAAACACAAAAAAAAAAAAAAAAACGAAAATGAGATGGACGTTGACACGTGGACCGAGGAGACCGTTGATGGCGGAAATTGATAGGTATGGAGAGAGAAATAGACACAGGAAATCACGGCTTCACCGACCCAGAGACAGACAAAAGTGTGTGAGTGTGAACCTTTTTCTTTGTGCGCGTGATTTATATTTTTCCTTTCCTATTCTTTTCTTAATATCGTTGTTTTCAGTTTTCCACGGGTTCTAAAAATATTGGAAATAAGCATAATGCTTTTTTAAAACTATTGATTTTGTTTTTTTTTGTTAAAGTAAAATATATAGTGGGAAATTTCGTTCTTGTTAAAGATACGCTCGTATTACATCCGGGATCGAGGTCGGGATCAAGGGTGGGGCTCGGGATTTGAGATCAAGGTTGGGGCCAGGAGCTGAGATCGCCAAGGATTCGAGATCTGGGATCAAGCCCCGGACTCAAGATTGAGCCCAGGTTAGGCATGGTTTTAGGATCGAGCCCGAGGCATCAACTTGGGCCCGGTTTCAATCGGGGTCCTGTATCGGGCCATGGTCAGACTCAAGATTTGAGATCGGGCCCGGGTCAAGCTAGGATCAGGTCGAGATCTGGGTCGGGTCTGGTTTGGGTCATGCAGAGGTCTGGCATCGGGCTAGGGTCTGGCTAGGATCGGATCTGGGTCCGTGTCATGCCAGGGTTTAAGATCAGGCTTGGGCCAGGCTTTAGGACTAGATTTTGATTTTTTCGATAATGTTTTTAATGTATGTAAATGTATAGGAGAGTAATTTTGGAAAACATTAAAAAAAATGGAATAAATTTCCATTTTATAAACCAAACACCTTAATAGAATTACTTTATAATGACATTACCACACAATTGGATTACTTGTAAATGGATTACAACTATTATTGCAATAGATTGAGCCAAACGGGCTCTAAGCGATCATGATTCAAATTCCCCTCCCATGTTTCAGAGAGAAAAAAAAAAAAGATTCTCCCATATTTTTTTAATAATTCAGTTGTTCTTAAAATAACTAATGCGTGATGTGCAAACGGTCTTATAAATATAAATTTAAAATTTTAATAACTAATTATTAAAAAATTCGTTTATGTATGCAATATAAAATTTATTTGTTAATTTAAATACTTCGTAAATAAATAAGCATATCTAAAATTATAAAGTTCTTATAAAATCAATATCGATTTTTTTCTAGATCTGCACTTTTAGATGAATCTGTATATATTGTAGAAGGTTTGGACGTTTTGTTGATGTGTGACAGATGTTTGTGGAAGAAAAAAGAACGAAATTTTTCTGAAATCTTGGTTTTTGTCTCTCATTTGAAGGGGGGCGAGTTGTTTTTTGGGTTAAAAATAATGAGAATCAAAAATCGTATGAAATCGTTATATTATGAATAAAAATCAGATATATTGATAGAAAATTCCATAAAGCTGTGCAAATAATACCAACTAGGAACAATGAATTTTCTTGTTTGAATGATTATATATACTCCGTTTGTTATAAAATTTCATATGAACGTTCTTACATGCTTAGTATGATTTAGTATGATTAAAACTTAAAGAAATTTAACTGTTATGATCGAAAATCCAATGATTTAAAGACATATCATAGTATATTATTTGTTTTAGTGATCATACGTACTTCTTTTGTAATGAAATTTCATATGAATATTTTTACGTACTTAATATGATTTGTCATAATTGAAACTTTAGAAATTTCACTCTTATAATTGAAAATCTCAATGATTTCAAGAAATTTCGTTGTTCTGAGTGATCATGTGTACTCCGTTTGTTATGAAAGTTCATATGAACATTCTTACATACTTAATATGGTTTATCATGAGTAAAATTGAAGTTTTCAATTATGATTTTTATACGATTAACCAATATGTAAAAGTATGAAGCTCTGTTGTTTAAAAATACGTGCTCTTTTGCTCATTTTCCATGTTCCGAATGATGTCGATAGTGAGTCTCATTGGAAAAAGCTTTCCATGATGATTCTAGATATATAATTTTTTTAAACCGATATATTTTGAGAGATAAAACATTTTGAAATTTGTTTACAGAAAAGAAAAGAAAAAAAAAAAAGCTGATGATGCCAGTATGACATCACATGATAAAATAGTGGAAAACACAGTCGTATGCATGTTAGAGGTAAAATTGTATTTTTATTTTTATTTTAAGTAAACTGGTACTTAATGGAATATTAATGGTTGCCTAGGAATTTATTGGTGCACCACTTCCAATGATGTATTTATTGATCTATAAACCTTATATGAGGGATTTATTCGTAATCATCTCTTTTTATTAAGGGTCTTTATAAGATATTTTAAATTCTTATAATCTATCTATCTATATATATATAAAAGAAGATACAACTTCACTTTTTTTTTTCCCTCCCAAACTTCCAAGTTTTTTATTAGATTTTTTAATTCTTACTATTTTTCATATATTTTAATTTTTATTACTCCTATGTTTTAGTCATTTAGTCATAATCTTCTAACAACCATTTAAATTATCCTTTATCACTATTAAACTCCAATTTAATAATTTTTTTTTTTTGAGGAACAATTTAATAATTTAATGATTATCTTTTATCATTATTTAAATTATGATATACGCATTATTTATTACTAATTTAAAATAAGATGATGGTAGGCTATAATAACAATAAATATATTTATAAATTAAGATAATTGTAGGATATAATAAACATAAACATATTTAAATCTTTTATTCCTTTCAATATTTTGAGAATAAATTAAACCAAAAATATTTTAAATGTAAAAATTTAATACTGATTAAAAGTCTTAAAATGTACCTAAAAACAATTATCATTTATAATTATTTAATGTTAATATAATAATTTTAAATTATGAAGACTATTACGAAAATAATATAACATACACTTAAATTTTTAAATATTCAAACAGATTTTGATAACTAACATAAGATATTAAGATATTATCTACTAATTATACTACTTAACTCAGCAGAAGAAAAGAAAGATTCTTAACCTGCCACGTTTCGATTATAACAATGGATTAACCTTTAGTTAGAAATTTGAAAAAAAAAAATCTTAACCTAATCGATTTATCTTCTGCTTGATTCATGATCAACACAATTCATGCATCTCTCTTTAAAATCTCCTGGGAATGACATGATGAATGACAATCTGTCGTTTCAATTTTTTAAAGATAGTTCATACTTCGTCTTACTTCATCAATCAAGTTCGGGTTTCATCAATTCACTAATTTTGGGATCTAGGCTTTCAAATTCTACTTCACATTTTGGTTAATCGTGTAGAAGGAGGTAGTGAAACGTGCGTGTGGGTACTACCTGATTTGAAAAGTAATATATTTTCTCTGAAATTCTTCTATTTGTTTCTCTTTTGAAGATCCAGACATTAATCGTATCTATTTATGTTCCCTTCAATTTCTACAAAAAGTAAATAATCTGAGATTCATTTTTTACATTAATTTTTGCGATTGAAAGCAAGGAAGGGATGCCCCTGCTATTAATCGATGCTTCCCGCATGCATACGGTCGGCCTTTGGCTCACTTCCTTAGAGCAACTGCGAAGGATCCCTGATGCTCAGATTATCACAGATCATCCAATGACCAGCTCTGTGTGTGTTTGATTGTTATTTTGAACCCTTTTTATTATTGTTCTGTATTCATTGCTATAGTTATTGAATATGTAATATGATCGTGTGAAAATCTGAGCATCAGGGATTAATTTCCAGTACAAGGAGAATTAGAATACGATAGTGCGAAAATATTACAGCTTTTGATTATTGTTCTTTCATTTTTGCTCAAGTGCTTGTAACTATATTTATTGAGATTATTTATCTCTGTTTACTGATAAT
Organism: Tripterygium wilfordii; assembly: GCF_013401445.1. Taxonomy (NCBI): domain Eukaryota; kingdom Viridiplantae; phylum Streptophyta; class Magnoliopsida; order Celastrales; family Celastraceae; genus Tripterygium; species Tripterygium wilfordii. The sequence goes on from NC_052254.1 coordinate 8,524,797, forward strand.
AGATGTCAATTATTTTTCTTTTTTTTTTCTATTGTAGGTATCTTTAAGGTTGCAAATGAAGATTGTTTAGTCATGACGATGAATTTGCATAGATTTGGTAGAACATCTTTCAGGGCTGGCAAATCCAAACGTGATTATTTGAGGCATCATATCAGTTATAATTGGCTCTATTTGTCCAGGCTTGCTACGCTCAAAGAATATGTTTTTATGAAGGTAGTGCTGCTTATGCATTTATAATTTGTAATTGGTTTGTGTCATCCAATGAAAATGAAAATGGAGTGTCTTCGGCTTTGACCAATTTGTACCAATTTTTTTTTGACTTCATTGAATCCTGTAAATTTTTGGGAGCATTTGTTTCACTTGGTTTAAATATTTTTACATGATTTATATTTTTCTCAGATTGTGAGTCATTGGCTAAAACTATATTAGAGTATTTGGTGGGGGTGTGTGATCTTTGCCTCAATAACATTTTTCAAATGGTTAATGGATGCAAAATTGTTGAACTTTTATGACTATTTTGAAGCACTTGACGATTCTAACATTTTTATTTCGAGGGATGTGTGTTTAAATGGGATAGAGGTCAATGACGTATCAAAACAATGGAAGGAAAATGAACTAAACATGGTTGATACACTTGGACATGCTGATTTTGGTGGTGAAAATGTAGTTGAATATGTGATGCTAAATATTCAAAAAAATGCATGGTGATTAGTAGATGATGGCCACACTTTTAAAGGGCACCTAAAAAGCTTGGAGCTTTGATATGAACATGAAGGCACTGATATGTTAAACAACCAATTTTTTTGGCAAGATTGCAATTGTTCTGGAAGTAGGAATCATGATATAAGAACCATTGAATTTGTGTGCTTATTGTTGTGCAAATTTGATTCCCCATGTCCTTTAATTGTATAAGAAAAACAACTTTATGTAACAAACTTATTTTGATAGCTCTGCTAGGTTGCACAATGGAAGAAATGTGTAAATCACGAATACGGTCAACTAAGAATTGGATAGTTTTAAGTTTTCAATTCCAGGGTTAGAAATGGTTAATGAATATTAACCGTAATTAAAGGAGGAAGGTCAAAGTTGTGCACACTAAATTAGATAGCAATCTACCATGGTTCAATATCTTACAGTTGTGGGGGTATTTCATTGATGTTTCGCCATTTTTTTTTCAGGATTATATAGGTTGAATGGGTTGTTGGGATGGTTGAAGAAGCAGTTTTAATTGTGGATGCTAAAGAAGGCTCGCTTGCACAAACAAAATCTGTTCTTGCTAAAATCCTAAAATAGGTCGGCCTTCAGGTAGACCTACAATCTTTGGTATGCTTTTGGCTGTATATTTTACACACAATGCATAGTCGACCGTAGCCTATCTATGCATTGTCTCTTTAATGATATCTAAGGATGCATCTCTCTGTTACTCTTTTTCATATTCCCATATCAGATGACATTAATTTAGTATCTTGTGATGATCTCATGGTATTTGTTATTACTATTGTGTAGTTATAGCAGATATCAACCTAATACTCTCTTTGCGGTACATGTTAATTCTCATTTTCGCATAGCTATATGTTTTTAGTTTCAGAAGAGAGGTGCAATAATCCAATACAAGGACTTCCTCCACATAGTCTGGCTAAAATTCATCACTTCTCTGCCGATTGTACTCTTTTTTTTTATTATCATGGGGCCGGACCCAAGGCAAAGGAGCTTTCAATTGTTTCGCTAATCGTTGTACCTGATTTGGATAGATAGATTTTCAGTTGGAGATATTTTGTAAAATATCACATAATAGAATCTTCTGAATCTTTGAGGCCTAAATGGCATTTGGGTGGACATGGCTGCTTTCTTTTTTTTGTGCATTTCCATAATATTATCTTTCCTATCCCTTTCTAATTGATTGAACTATTTTTAATAGCACCTATATATGTTGGAATCAATAAATTAAGTTGAACTTCACATGAATTTCCCTCATTTATAGAGGATAATTCTTCAAAGTTGCAGTATTGATATGTGAAGAAGGTTCAAATTAATACATCATGTGCACTGAAAATGAATGATGCCCGAATTCATTGTTGGCGATGGTCCTTGAAAAGAAAATCATATACACATCTAATTTTCGTTTGATGTTTTTATTTCCTTTTGAGTTCAATGCGAAATTCTAGGAATTTCTGATTTTGTGATTCTTCAACATGATCACTAAGCCAACAACCATGATCCTTAATTACTATATTGAAATCATGCGCCATTTACTTAGTAGTTGGTTCTATTATGCAGACATGCAGTGCCATTGCATGTTTCTACGTTTGTCTTCAATTTTTACAACCATGATCCTTAATTGCTAAATTGAAATCATGCGTCTTTTACTTACTAGTTAGTTCTATCAAGCAAACATGCAGCGACATTGCATGTTCCTACGTTTGTCTTCAATTTTTAGCTTATGATTTCGTAATGGTTACTACAATATGGGGTTTCATGAACTATTTATATATAAATCTCTGCTAAGTGTGTTTTGTGCGTCTCTGCATTTTTCCTAATTTTTCATCTAGCCTTTTTTAGTGTCCGAGCTAAGATCCACGGAGATGGGAGAATATCCAGGTGAATAAACACATATGTAGAGGAGACCCTTGGTTGGTGACTGCAACCATGGCTAGGTAGAGCATGGAGGATTAAGAGTTAATAAGAAACACATTAATAAAAGTAATTAGAGAAAAATATTTAAAGCAGAATACACTGTTACTTTTTCATTTTTGGTTTGAATATTCAGTTGTTTGAGCTTGGATATGGTAGGCATAATATCCAATGGCCTAATATACTCATACTCGAACTTGCAAAGTTAAGGACTAGCAAGGTAAGAATCAAACTTCTGACATATATCAATACATAACCAATCTTAATTTTCTTGACTTTTTTTGGATTGTGTATCAAATAGTTGGAGTTGACAATTGCATAATTCTATTATATTAAGATAATATTTTTTTAATCATGTAATTTGATTAAATATGCAGATATTAAATAATTTCGAATACAATTTTACTCATCTGTCATACTAGCAGCAACAATAAATTTTTTCGTAATATCCAGATTTTGCTCTTATAAAAATTATGTAGGCTCTTAGGATTTGTAGTGGTTGTGGCACTGATTTTTTTATTTTTTTATTCAAAAAATATTTTATTTGGTATTCATGAATGTCTTACATGTATTAAGATACACTTTCTTTTGATATCTCGATTATCACTAATATCATCTTAAAATAAAATCAGGAAAAGTAAGGTATCCAATACTTATTTTGATTCAAGAATGTTGTTAACCCAACAGTTAAGGAAGTCATTGATTTTCAAAATGGGTAATAATGTATTTATTTGATTGCTTAAATTAACAATCAACTTCGTGGATAATTTGTTTGACATTAAACTTTCGTTCAAGGTCAATATTAAGGAAGCTAACATATTAATCCACAAATGCAAAGGGGTAGGAAATATATAATTTACAGGGCCAAATTAAACCAAATGTATTGCATATGACAAATCCAAGAAACTGATATATTTATGGATTTAAAAAAGAGTTAAATTATATGATATTTTGCATGAAACAAACTAAGAGTAATCACATGGACTACTCTGTTGATTTAAGCAAGTGTGATCTCTTATAGAGATTTTTTGTTTTCTCTTATAAGTCTTTGTTAAGATTATTTATTTTTTTACTGGAAATTTTTTTTACTATAAACTTGAACAAAGTATTATGCAAATATGGTATTTGAACTTGGTTTATCCAGTTTCTGTCCCTTTCTTCTTAGCACTATCCCTAAAAAGGGACAAAAGAGTACTTTTCATCCCTCAACTATTGATCGGGTTTCATTTTCATCCCTTAGCTTTTTTTTTCCTTTTTTCGTCCTCCAACTATGGAAAAGTATCATGTTTATCCCTCGAATAAATCCGACCATTAAAAATCCTACGTGGCATCATATTGTTCGTCAGATCATGTTTTTCCCAACTTCAATCTCACTTGAAAGGACGAAAATGATATTTTTCAATAGTTAAGGGACGCAAATGGGAGAAAAAAAAAGCTTAAGGACAAAAATGAAACTCGTCCCATAGTTGAGGGACGAAAAGTATCTTTTTGCCCCCTAAAAAGTTTATACATCTATTTTTATTTGTAAATATTAATATACATGAACAAGTCTTTATGAGTATGATGCCATACCCTATCATTGAGTACTCTTCTCCTTTATTTTCTTCTATCTTCACAACATTGATATTGTTCACAAGGACTGGAAATCCTGACACTGGATTTTTTTTGAATGAGTATGAAGATTCTCTAGAAAAGATCTTGAACTTTAGATTAAGTTTTGTTGAGCAGTTACTAACCTAGTTGTTGGATTGTTTGGTTCCAATGATTATGTGTCTCTGGAGACTCTCTCTCAAGTAAGAATAACTTCAAAAAGTAACACATATATACAAGGTTGTCAAAATCGGGATTTTACATATGATCGGTGGAAGACATGCAAAATCGAATCGTAAAATCGTAAGATGTTATAAAATTAAAAAATAAATGTAAAATAATATAATTACTTATTTCTAAATAAATAATTAACATTATATAATATACTATAGTTTATAGGTAATAAAAAATTCAAAAATGTTATTATTATTTATTTATAGACATCTTAATATTTCACAAAATTATAATTTTTTAGACATCCAGAGAACTATGAAAAGCAAGCACAATAATTGTGCAAGATTATGTCATGTTTGTATATTATAACCAATTTTTCAACAAAAACTAGGATTAGAAACATAAACACATGATTAGTAGACCACAACCCTAAGCCCATGACTCCATAAGTCTATTAAGGTTAAGATCAGTAAAATCGGTAAGATCGTAAAATTGATAAGATCGTAAGATAAGATCGGTAGACCTTATCAATTTTGGGATTTTACATCGATTCGAATCGTTTTGATTACCTAAGATCGTACGATCAAAATCGAAATTTTGACAACCATGCATCTATGGTCCTCGTGAATAATTTTTTCCCTAAAATTTTATGTTAGGTATTCAAGAAAATTATATACCCCTAACTCATTCTCAATTTAACAATATATTTCTAAATCAATATTCTATAACCAATAAAATTATCATACATTTTTCCGAAACTCATGTTATGTGTTGGTTCTTTTATGATAAACCTTTTAAGTGAAATTATGAAAATAAAAATTATTATTCGTGCATTGCACGGGTCCCAACACTAGTTTAATTATTTAAAAGAGAAAAAACAAGAAAGAAATCGTTTTCAAATGTTAAATATTAAAAATTATATTTCAGTTAAATCAAAATTCTATTTTTTTCTATAATTTGATTTTTCTCATATTTAGTTAATTAATTTTTTAAGTTGTTTAGCACACATGTATATTATTCTTTTGATTTTTTTGAAAAGAGTGAAAACCCTAACATTTCATTCCATGATAACAATCGTTAAACCTAGCGCCACGAAAGTGACCTAAAAATTTACAAACGCCGAATAACACTGGATTAAACATCAAACAATGGGATGACAACAAATTATAACGTACTACACCGAAATATATCGAACTACAAACTAAACAAACAAACACCATAAAGAAACCACTTGAACAAGACAGATCTTGGAATTCGAGCAATCCTCCAAACACATGTAGAAGTAGATCTAAATCTAGATCTGGATCCACTGAAAATCATGTCCATCGGTGCTTGAACTTGTTGCTTGAAATCTAGAAAGTGTTGATGGACAGTTGATTTTACACCGCTCTTGAAATCAAATTATTTTCAAACTAAGATGAAGGGAGAAACTCGTCATATGCCCATATTATTGAAACAAAAAACTAAGAAAAGCATTAAGAATAATAACTAGTGGGGGAGGAGAGGAGGAGGCCATCACCATCTCCTCCTCTGAGAAAGGTTGGGTAGTTTTTACTTTTGAGAGAGATTGATGTTTTTTACACGTATAAATTATTAACACACTCAAAGAGAAACATGTCACAATAATAGACATTCAAAAAGGATATTTATTTGTCTTGTAATTGTGAAAGGACTCTGTTAGAGATAAGATGAATAGATAGGTAGATGAGATTAAGAGATTTGAATCGATATCCTCTTGTTGATGGGCCTGGTAAGAGTTAGAAAATTTAGCCATTAAATAAAGACTTAAATTTTTTTTTCATGGCGTAAGTTGTCATTAGGACAAGAATTAATTCCCCTCCCAAATCTTTCTTTTAAAATGGTTAACAGTGTCTTTTCTACTAACCCTTTAAAAACACATGAGGATCCCGTGTTCTCTGACACCTCATCACGCTGCCTAGGTTAAAGGTTAAAGTTTTCTCTCCAAAGCTCATTATAATCTCTTTTTTATCGAAAAATATATACCTTCAAAACCATCAAAAACACAAATCTGCAATGGCTAGGGTCAGTAGGGGAACCAGTGTCGGATAAGGGGGTCGAAATTTAGTGTGGGGGTCCGAGAACAACGTCCTGGATTTTTTTTGGTTATATATATGTATGTATGTATGTATCACTTATTAATATTTTTTGAATTATATATATATATATATATCTCTCTTTTCTACCTTATCAAATGACTACCCATTTGTGATTAATATTTTATTAGATTGAGAGGGACATGTATAATCATCATCTTTTGTGCTTGCATATTCAGTTGGGCATGTAATTTATTAATGTATTGTACTAAGTCCATATTATGTAACTAATATTTTATTAGGCTAGGGGACATGTATTGAGTTAAAAAGTTTTTTTTTTTTGGGGGGGGCTATTGAATTCACGAGATGATTCACAAAGAATAAGAATAAGCTATTGAATTCACGAGATGATTCACAAACGGGGGGAGCTCTCCGATGTTTGAGTATGTTCAAGTTTTATTCGAAATTTGAGAGTGCTCTTATGCTCATAACTCTCTCCCTTTTGCGAGTTGTTAAAAGCTCAGAGTCCCAAATGACCTGAAATGGAGGCCCTTTTTATTGACTTAAATAGTTCAATTTTAATAGGGAAAGTTTTCTTTCTTCCTCCCTAATTCTTAAGAAAAAAATTTAGGGGTGGGATCGGGGCTTTTCTTAGGTGACTTGATATCATCAAGTAAGGATTATTTCCTTAAAGTTTTCGGTCCCTTTAGGTGTTGGTAACCTAAGGGTTCTCGAGATGATGCTCCTTGGGTACTGAGTTGGACTAAACCCTATACCCTTAATGTTGGAACATGTGCGTTGAATGAGTCTTGTGTTGGTTGAGTCAAACCCACATTTAGTGGGGTGGTTATGGCTCAAATCATGGGATGATTTTGGACTAAATAAACCCAAAAAATCAGCATGGTTGCAGATTTTTGGGGAAGTGGGTGGAGGGTCTCTACTATAAATAGAGGTTCCAATATCCATTTAGAAGACACAAACTTTTGAATATTCCTGTGAAAACTCTCTCTTCCTACACTCTGCATTCCATAATTCATGTGTTCTTGAGTCCAAGTTCTTGTTCTAAAAATTCTGAGTTTGAGAGTACGTTCTTATATTGGTTCGATTGAGACCACTTGTATTGTTGTGCTGTCTACTCGTGGTTGGGGCATTGTATCTTGGGAAGAGTCAGTCCGGAGAGCTTAGCACCAGTGACAGGGACATTTATCTTTAAGGAGATTCGCAAAAGGCATACCTCGCTCCTCCTATCAATTGCCTTGACAATTTGGTTTGGTATTCTTTAATCCAAGTGATTGTATTTATGTTACTGTTTTGTTAATGTTACTGTTTGTGTAACTTGGTCATTGTTCATGCAATTATTACTATATTGATTTATGCATGATATATCTCCAACAATCTTAAAGAGAAATGTGTGTATTTCTAGAATAATTGCATGCTTATTACTTATACGTGCATCAACTTGAGTATCTTTGCTTCTGCTAAAACGTGAAATTGCTATATCATTTATCTGTATAAATTACTATTGTTCATTCGATGCAAAGCATGATGTATGCTTAAATGCTTTTGATTCTCTGTCAATTGTTTACTTAACTGTTTTGGCACAAAATTGGTCCAATAAAAGTATTTGTATGTGAATTGAGTGAGCTAATCAAAAGTCAATTGATAATTAAAATTTTGCAGCCGTGTATGTCTTCTGCATGAAAGTATATGTGATACACAATTGAAACTATTTTTTAATTTTGCTTTAATAATTTCGTGAGATATTGAATTGTTATTTGAATATATATATATATATATACAAATATTTAGGTAATCTTTTTTAGTGATTAACAATGACTAAGCAATGTCTAGAAAGTTCTATCTAGGAAAGAAATTATTTAATTGTGTGTCGTATTAAACGGAAGGCTCCCTCTTTCCTGGGAACGATCTGGTTGCTAAAGTTGTTAGTCTCTAATTTAGAAAGCCGACAAAGAGTTTTGTGACTTTTAAATTCTGTGTTGATTATGTGGTGTTATATCTTTGAATTATTTGATTTATTTGTGTTATTTACACTACACATTGATTTGTGTAGAAAAACAATGGCTCAAAATCAAAACACTGAGAAATCCACCGTCCTTCCTGGAGGTGATGAAAATACCATTGGTGGTCTGACCCCAATTGATTCTCTTGCCCAAGATGGCGTGACTAAGTTGACTACTCATGGTAGCACTCCTCTTCCTACCAACGTGACTGGTATGGTTGGCCCTAGTGGCGTTGGTGTGACCACTCCGATGGCACCCGCTGTGGGAACAACTGATCCCATGACTGGTCGCATGACTTCTGTGGCTTTGTGAGAAAAACCAGAGGAATTCAGTGGTACTGATTTCAAGAGGTGGGAACAAAAGATGCAGTTCTGCTTGTCCACTTGTGGGCCTTTAAAATACCTCACAAAAGTGTGTCCTGCCATATGTGCGGATGAGTCGGATCCTTCGATTGTTGCTACTATGCAAGCATGGATGTATGGAGACTATCTATGCAAAAACCATGTCCTTAATGGATTGGTGAACTCACTCTACGATGTGTATTGCAAGATATCCACCGCTAAGAAATTGTGGGAAGCTCTTCACAAGAAGTACAAGACCGAGGATGCCGGCACAAAGAAATTTGTGGTGAGCCGATTTTATGACTTCAAAATGGTAGACTCAAAGTCTGTCGTTGCACAAGTGGAAGAGTTCCAGCTTCTCCTACATGAAATTGAAGCAGAAGGAATGAACTTGAGTGAGGCTTTCCTAGTAGGAACAGTCATAGAGAAATTACCTCCTAGGTGGAGCGACTACAAAAATCGCTTGATGCACGAAACCTAGGAGATGAATATGGAGGATCTAAGCCTTCATCTGAGGCTTGAAGAGGAAAATATAAGGTAGAGTGGTAAACTTCCAAGGGTGCCCAAGGCAAATTTGGTGGAAACTTCCAAGCCCAAGTTTGATGGGAAAAGGAAACGAGATCTCCAAGCCAAAGGCAAGCAGTCACAAAAGTTTCAGGGCAATTGCTATGTCTGCGATAAACTCGGACATAGAGCCAAAGACTGTAGAAAGCGCCCAAACAACAACAAGGGAAAGGGCAAGAGAAAACCTACCAATCATACTCATCTGACCGAGCAAGAAGGTGAAGAAGATGATGAGATGCTTTGTGCTGTGGTCTCCCAGGTGAATCTGGTGACAAATACCAAAGATTGGTATGTGGACACAGGTGCAACTGCTCACATTTGCACTGACAAGAATCTCTTCGCCTCCTATGAAAAGAAAGATGATGGAGAGAAGATCTACATGGCTAATGGTGTTCCTGCCACTGTAGAGGGAAAAGGGTTAGGTGATCCTGAAGTTCACATCCGGGAAATCCTTGGCCCTAATGAACTTACTTCATGTTCCAGAGGTTCGCAAGAATCTGCTCTCAGTCCCTGTCCTGATCAGAAAGGATTCAAGATGGTGTTTGAATCCGACAAGTTCACTATTAGGAAGGGTGAAATGTATGTGGGAAGGGGTTATGCTAGTGATGGCCTTTTTAAGGCTTGTGTTGCTGTAATGGATGAAAAATCCAAATTTGTGTACCCGAAGGCTGTTATAGCCAATAATAATAAAGCAGAGTCTTCAGTTTACTTTGTTGTTTCTCCTTGTCTATGGCATGGTAGATTAGGACATATAAACTATGGTACAATGAAAAAACTAGCAAACTTGGGGCTAATTCCCAAATTTAATTTGGATGACAACCATAAATGTGAAACATGTGTTGAAGCAAAGTTTGCTAAAAAACCCTTTCACTCAATTGAGAGAAGCACTGAGGCTCTAGCATTAATCCATAGTGATTTATGCGATTTGAAATTTATTCAAACTAGAGGTGGAAAGAAATACTTCATCACTTTCATAGATGATTGTACACGGTTTTGCTATGTCTATTTATTAGCTAGCAAAAATGAAGCTTTGGACGCTTTTATCAAGTATAAAAATGAGGTAGAAACTCAACTAGATAAAAAGATCAAATCTCGTAGGTCCGATAGAGGTGGAGAATATGATTCTGCCTCATTTGATGAGTTATGTGTAAATTTTGGAATAATCCACCAAACTACTGCACCATACACTCCTCAGCAAAATGGGATTGTTGAAAGCAAAAACAGAACATTAAAGGAGATGGTTAATGCCATGTTAATAAGTTCTGGTTTACCTCAAAACTTGTGGGGGGAAGCAGTTTTAACTGCTAATTATTCTTAAGAGAATGCCCCACAAAAAGAAAGGTAGTATTCCATATGAAATGTGGAAAGGAAGAACACCATCTTTCAAATACTTGAAAGTGTGGGGGTGTCTTGTTAAGATGGTAGTACCTCCACCAAAGCAAGTCAAACTTGGACCTAAGACTGTTGACTGTATATTTATAGGATATGCACAAAATAGTAGTGCATTCAGATTTTTGGTACACAAATTTGAAATTGATGACATCCATGTTAATACAATCATGGAAACAAGAGATGCTGAATTTTTTGAGGAAATATTTCCTTATAAAATACAGAAACCTCTTAGACAAGGGTTAGAGAATCAAATTCTGAGAATGAAGATCAAGAGGCTGATGAAATAGAACCAAGAAGGAGCAAGAGATAAAAAATCTCTAAATCCTTTGGTTCAGACTATCTAATATACATGATAGATAGTGAGCCTCAGACATTCAATGAGGCGATGTCAACTCCATAAGCTCCATTCTGGATAGAAGCTGTAAACAGCGAAATAGAATCCATTCTAAGTAATCGTACTTCGGAATTGGTTGATCTCCCTCCAGGGAATAAATAATTGGGTGTAAATGGATTTTTAAAAAAGAAGCTTAAAGCTGATGGTTCCATAGATAAGTACAAAGCAAGGCTTGTAGGCAAGGGGTTTAGACAAAAAGAGGGTCTAGACAAAAAGAGGGTCTAGACTACTTTGATACTTATTCACCGGTCACGAGAATTACATCAATTCGGATGCTAATTGTCATAGCCTCGATATATGAATTGCAGATACATCAAATGGATGTAAAAACTGCATTCTTGAACGGTGAACTCGATAAGGAGATCTATATGGAACAACCTTAAGGGTTTAAGGTCAAAGGACAAGAACACAAAGTGTGTAGGCTTGTCAAGTCATTATATGGACTTAAACAAGCTCCTAAACAATGGCATGAGAAATTTGACCAAGTGATGATTCGGAACGGATTCCAAATCAATGAGTGTGACAAATGTGTTTACACCAAAGTCGTTAACGACGAATGTGTAATCATTTGTCTATACGTCGATGATATGCTAATTCTTGGACGTAATATTGAGATAATCAATAGTACCAAGAAAATGCTATCAAAGAATTTTGATATGAAGGACTTGGGTGAAGCTGATGTGATACTAGGTATTAAAATTTCCAGAAATTCAGAAGGCCTAGCTTTATCTCAATCACACTATATTGAGAAAGTGATTGAAAGATTTAAAGGACATGGCATCAAGGATGCTAATAATCCTTTTCTCCCTCATCTAGTCTTACATAAAAATACTGGTAACAGTATTGAACAGTTGGAATACTCTCGGATTATAGGCAGTCTCATGTATATTATGAATTGCACGAGGTCAGACATTGCATACTCTGTCAGTAAATTGAGCAGGTACACAAGCAATCCTAGACATGAGCTTTGGAAAACTCTATTAAGAGTAGTAGGGTATTTGAACAAAACCAAGGAGAATGCTTTGCATTATGGTAAATACCCGACTGTTCTAGAAGGATATAGTGATGCTAATTGGATTTCAGATTTCGAGGAGTCGAAATCAACTAGCGGCTATGTATTCACCCTAAGGGGTGTGGCAGTATCTTGGAAATCCTCAAAACAGACGTGCATAGCACGATCAATGATGGAATTAGAGTTCATCGCTTTGGATAAAGCTAGTGAAGAAGCATAGTGGCTTCGTCACTTTTTAGAGGATATTTCAGTATGGCCTAAACCCATGCCCACAATTTGCATTCACTATGATAATTAAGCTGCAATTGCAAGGGCATAAAATATGATATATAGCGGTAAGTCTAGACATATTTGTCGTAGACATAATACCGTTAGGCAGTTGCTCTGAAATGGAATAATTTCCATAGACTTTGTGAAGTCTAAAGACAATTTAGTGGATCCCTTTACTAAGGGGTTGAGTAGAGAGCAAGTAGAGTGCGCTTCGAGGGGGATGGGCTTGAAAGCCTTGATTCAATAAGTTACCTTGATGGAAACCTAACCTAGCGATTGGAGATCCCAGGGACTAGGTTCAATAGGACAACACAAGTTGGGTGTAACTTAAGTGTAAGCAGTACGGAGTATTACTCCAACCCATTCCTAGAATGCACAAAGTGCTGCTAGAATGTGTGTATAAGGTTAAGCTATGCTTTTAATGATTCCTATATCTTGTGATAAACAAGTAGAGTATTAGAGGATACTCTTAATAGGAAATCACCTATGTGAGTGAAGAGTATGACCGGCTCTATGAAAATATTTTAAGGCAATATTTTCTATAGCACTCACTGAACCCAAGATGTTCATGGCCGAAATAATGAACACAACCGAGAACCAATTATGAATTGGATCAGTGCTGTGTGAGGTCTGTTGACTAGGCTTACACAAACAACTGACAGTTCAAGGTGTCAGTCCACTGACTAGTTAAGTAAGTCCGATGGGTTTTCACTAGGAAAGGTTCAAGGCCAAAAGCTACCTATCTTGATGTAATATTTATCCTACTTTACTCTCAGACAATCTTGCATGTCAGTTTGTTATCAATTCTCATTCAATGTGGGGGATTGTTGGAACATGTATGCTGAATGAGTCTTGTGTTGGTTGAGTCAAACCTACATTTAGTGGGGTGGTTATGGATCAAATCATAGGATGATTTTGGACTAAGTAAACCCAAAAAATCAGCATGGTTGCTAATTTTTGGGGAAGTGAGTGAAGGGTCTCTACTATAAATAGAGGTCCCAATACCCATTTAGAAGACACATACTTTTGAATATTCATGCGAAAACTCTCTCTTCCTACACTCTGCATTCCATATTTCATGTGTTCTTGAGTCCAAGTTCTTGTTCTAAAAATTCTGAGTTTGAGAGTACGTTCTTATATTGGTTCGATTGAGACCACCTGTCTTGTTGTGCTGCCTACTAGTGGTTGGGGCGTTGTATCTGGGAAAGAGTTTGTCCAGAGAGCTTAGCACCAGTGGTAGGGATATTTCTCTTTAAGGAGATTCGCAAAAGGCGCACCTCGCTCCTCCTATCAATTGCCTTGACGATTTGGTTTGATATTCTTTAATACAAACGATCGTATTTATGTTACTGTTTTGTTAATGTTACTGTTTGTGTTAACTTGGTCATTGTTCATGCAATTGTTACTATATTGATTTATGCATGACATATCTCCAACACTTAAAAATTAATGTTAGTGTAGCCTAGAAATACAAATATTAGTCCAAAAATACTAATATTAACGTAGCCTCAATTTCTAGGGCCACTTGTTTTGGAGTTCTCCCAAGACCTCCATAAACTTGGTTGCGCCAGCTAATATAAAGAATTGAATTTGGCTCTCTTATACTTGTGGTTTAGAATTTCAATCGCTCAATTGTCTAAAATAAGTAGGACTGCTGTGTCAAACGCGTGGAAACCACTAGCGGTTTCACCATTGTGCCAAACGCATGAAACACGCTTGCGGCCTTGCAAAGTGTCAAACGTGTGGAACACGCTAGTGGTTCCTCCCCTAGTGGTCCATTACTTATTTTTTTTACACCGGTCTTCTTTTTTTTTTTTTTTTTTTACATTTTTTGGTCTTTTTTAAGATTAAAATTAATATTTATAATAAATAAAAAATTTACAACTAAAATAACAAATCATAAAAAGTAATATTATAAAGTTTTTTAGATAATAGTTTAAAATTTATTTATATAAATATTGTATAATTTATACTTTAATTAAATTTAATAATAAATAATACTTATACTTATTATAAATTATATCTACATATTTAATATTTATACTCATGATTATAATTGTAAGAAATAAAAAATACAAACAAAAATAAAATTTTCAAAACTTATAAACTAGTATCAGCTATAAGTTTCATCAAATACTTAAAAATTTATTTCATAGCTTATAAACTATCTTATTTTGATAGCAAATAAGCTCTACCAAATAGACATCAAATGCTACATCAGCCCAATTGCTTGCAAACTACTCCTTAATCGAGATTTCAAAAATATTCCTTAATTGAGATTTTAATAGGTTTGAGTTTGGCTCAAATATAATACATATCATACCAAATTTCATGTCTAAGACTACTTTTTTTTTTCTTTCTTTTTATGGGTTTTTTATCGAATTATCGAAATGAAGTTCTAGGTCAGTCCGACCAAAGCTCAATCATCAATAACCCTTGAGTGACAGGAAAAGCTTCATGAAATCACGAACCACCATTTGAAAAATAGCTAAATCCGACCAACGCCAGCGACTATCACCACTACCAATCAACTCACCGGACCAAGGCGCATCATATCTAGAACTCGATCTGATAAAATGAGTGAAAATCGATATGGTTTTTTGATCTGATTTTTCAGATCTGCAGATATTATATTTGTTTCAAATCTATAGATATTGTATCTGTTTTGATGATATTATATATGTTTAAACAAAATTTTTGTGTTTCAATATTCAAACAAATACAATAACTTACGAAACAAATAACATATGATGCAGATTCGTAGGTATGGTGGATGCAGATTCGTAGGTATGGTGGACAGTCGTCGTCTGACCACCGATCAAGTCCGTCGATCAACAAAAAAGAAGCGTCGGAGCACCACGACTAACCCCCAACCATCATTCACCGCCATCAACCAATGATTCCACCGGATTTGACATTGAAATCGCGATCAACCTTGAAGAAAAGTGTTTGATTTGGTCATCGAAGACGGCGCCGCCGAAAGCAACAATCACGGGAGTGTAACCCATACCTAGAAGTACCATCCCCACCCATTGGTTGGTTGAGATACTCACAGGAGGAAGAAACTCATATTTGGGTGTCAAATAGGGAAGATGATAAGAAAATGACATTTTTGTCAATAAAATAAATGTTTATAACTTTTTATCTTTTATGGAATATTTTTTAAACTTGATGGATCTTATAGAACAAAACTTAATTATTATAGTATCTTTATTGGAACAAAACTTTTAATGGAGGAATTTATCACTAATTTTCTCTTTTTTTTAGAGTAGTCTAAGACTATTTAGTGCAGCTTCTTGCGAGTTTATAAATTAACTTACACATTGAGTGAGGGGGACTACCTTGACTTACCGTCACTTGGATAGAAAGTAGAGTTAAGAGCTGTGAGTTACAAAAATTCGCCTATTAAGATTGAAATGAGTAGAAAACTTTTATTGATGTTTTGAAAATAACAAACTTTTCTCTTACCTCACAAACCCTCCAAATTGAGGGATCATAAAATGTAGAGTTAAAGAGTTAAGTGAGGGAGAATTTCCCCCTCCTTAACCCCCACTTAACTTTCTCTCCTACAATCCATGTAAAGTGGAGTTACTCCTCCCTTCTACTTAACTCCATAGTTTTAAACTCGACCCGGACATCGAAACGTCAAAGTTGAAGGGTCAAGGGTTTCGAGGTTCAACAATTATGAAGGAGGTTGAACCGCAAGCTTTTAATAAATAATAAATATTTATAGTTTAATAGTTATATACTATATAACTATATATTATATAGAAAGTTAGAGGAGCATACCTATATAATTTAGTCTGAATTTTTTTGCAAAAATTTACTAAATTCTATAGTAATAAGTAAATCAAATAAACAATTCATAACCAAACACAAAATCCATATTCTAAACACAAAGTTGCAAATAAACATATTTGGGTCATGGTTTGCGCGGTTTTCCGAGCTAACCCACGGTTTGACACGTGTTAATGCACAAACAGTTTTTTTCCAATAAAAAATCACGACGATCGCCAGTTTAGGGAATTTCACTGTCCGATCGACAGAC
Source organism: Tripterygium wilfordii (assembly GCF_013401445.1). Lineage (NCBI taxonomy): Eukaryota > Viridiplantae > Streptophyta > Magnoliopsida > Celastrales > Celastraceae > Tripterygium > Tripterygium wilfordii. The sequence goes on from NC_052254.1 coordinate 8,541,288, forward strand.
CAGTCCAAGTTTAAAAACTATGCTCAATTCCCTAAAACATCAATCCAAATAAACCCTTAAGTTTATGAGAAACTTATTGTCTTTAATTCAAAGCTAATTCTTTCCACTAGTGTAGGTACTTCGACTAATTTATTCAACAATAGTGGTAGATAGTCCATTTAATGATAACTCATGGAAGTCCAAGTTTCTTAAACAAAATTTTAAAACGTCTTAATTCTCAAAATATATGTTAGATTTAAAAAAGAAATTATACAATCGAAATCAACGCATAAAACTCTTTCTAATAAGATACATTGTCGATGAGTTTTATCAGGTAGGTCTTAATTTCATTTTTTTAATGAAATTTCCAAAACAATGGATTTAGAATAATTCTAGCCAACCATGGCTTAGCGTGTGTGTGATCGGTGGGCCTTTAAAAAAAAAAAAGTTAGCTATACCATGGCTGGATGGGATAGTAGATTGTGATTCCCTCCTTTGGAAGCTAACATTCCCTGCACATCACACATACTCAACATGATAAGACAGTAAGGCTAAATTTTGGGGAAGGTTCTAATAGAAATTTACATATTTTTCTAGGGTCCTTCCCAAATTGTCCCCTACCAACCATTGTGAACCCTCCACCGAAACTTAGTCTAAATTACCAAAACAAAAAAAAAGCCCAACTAATAAAAATATACCAATCTAAAATAAAATCATTTTTGAGATCCACTTGAGCATTAATTTATCAAGACAACATAATAATACCTCATTTTTGAGATCCACTACATCATGGAGTCTCTGTCTTCTAATTACCAAAAGATTTAGACAAAAATTCCCATATCATTTATACCTGATTTGTGCAGGTATAAGATATAACTAAGCTGGTGTCTGGCAGAAACTGAGCACATCAATATCAACCCACCAAAAAAATGTGTTTCCATATATATATCCTCAACAACAACAAAAGAGGGGAAAAGGGATTGTAACAAACAAGGACTCTCCAATCACTCATCATCAGAAGCATCAAACTTTATAGAGTGGGAATGCAGATCAATTTGACCTCCTCTATAGCTGCCACGCTTCTTCTTGGTCTTCTCATGTCGAAAACCCCTGAGACAGTATGGACATCATTATTACAACAGAGGCAATGATTAAAGAACAAGCATTTTTATGGTGTTACTGCTTGTTATTCTAATTGTAGTTTCCTAAGATATCATAACTGACTTTCACTAAAGCATAAAACGCATACTGGAAAATTATGTGAAGGGCCACACAGCAATTATGGGTATTGATCATTTGCACAACCAATCCCCCCGAAAAGTAACACCATACAGTATAAAGGAAGTCACATCCCTGGTGATTTGGAAACCGCTTACAACTCTCTATAGCCCCTTCTTCTAATCTTTTCCTCCTTTCTTTCCCTGAAAATAGGGCCCATTCCAAGATCGGGTAACATTATACAGAGTAAAAAATCTCGGATAATCGAAGAATCCAAGTTTTAAAAGGTCAATGCTCAAGGACTATTTATCCATCATGTAAAGGTAAGAGAGTACCATTTGACACCTTCATTAATAATGAAGGACTCCCCCTATAGTTTTTCGTGAGGTACAGTATATAACTCTTACCCCATTTGTTTGCATGGGAAGCCACGGCAACCATAGTTCGTCCTATATGCTCACCTTTTCACATAAGGACTCCCTCATGTATTTTATATGAGAACTTGTAATCTCATCCACTTAAATCATTCAATGACTGAGATTAAAAGTAATTTTTTCTTAGATCATTACTAAAATGCCCCCAAACCTTAAACTTTTTCACACGATCTCCAATCTTTCCACCGCCTTCATCGTCATTCAATCGTTGTCGACTTGTAGATCGCTTTGAACAGGATTCATCGACTCCGCTTCCCTTCAAATTTCAAATGCAAGTAGTGTCTCCATTTAACCTTCCTCTCTTGCTCGCTTTGAATTCTGTCATCTTTTACAGTTCGTCTCTATATAGCAAAATCAATTTTGGTTGTGCGAAAAACAGATTTGATTAAATTGTTGCTCTAAATTTCTTTCTTGAGTTGGTGAATGGATACAAAGGCTCCAGTGAGGTTCATGCTGGGGAATTGATCTGGTTGGGTTCTTGTTGCTCAATAGAGGTGCGCTGGTCTACCCCAAAGATCGATGGGGCAGCCTGGGTTTGCTTCTCCAGCATCTCCACTCTCTCTGCAAGTCGCGATTCAACAACTATCGAAGCAAGTGACGATGACAGAGGAGAAATCGTATGAAGGAGAGGTGGAGATCTTGTGAAAGAGGCAGAAAAGATAAGGGGTATTCTAGTAATGGTCAACTAAAAAGTTACTTTTAATCTCAACCATTGAATGATTTCAATGGTTGAGATTAAAAGTTCTCATATAAAATACATGTGGGAGTCCTCATGTGAAAAGGACTCTGTAAATGTATATGCTTATATATAACTTTTCTGACATTGCCCAATCTAGAGTCTGTCTGTCTTGGGAAACAATGTCGCCCTGTTACAAACGAATTATCATGATTCAAAACAAAAAAGCAAGCTCTCAGTTATGCAGACATAAGATTAAACGGCTCAAACTGGCTCTCCTATTTTTCACTTCTCAAAGTAACTTTTCCAGCTTCTCCCACCAAAAACATTCAACATATAATACCACACAATTTTTTCCTATCTTCTCTCTTTGTAGTTTGTAAGTATTCATTTTCTCCATTTAATCCCAGTAGTAGAGATGCACCTGTTCTTTCCTATTTTTATTTCTTATCGAGAGAAGTCTAAACAGGAAAGGGTTTGCTGCAGTAAGTTGGTAATTCTTAAGGAACAAAAATACACACTGGGCTTTAAATTTCAGGGGACAATCCAAATTGCAACCAACAAGGTTCAATCCATTCAAAAATTGAGCTGATACGAGTACAAAAAGCAGATAAAATGGTCACAATGGGATCTCAGCTTCAAAATGTTAAATTTAATCCTGGGCCTCCTGGCAACCGACTTGTTTGATCAATGGGCTCATTTCTTAAATCATACAAGAACCAGCCAATTTTATCTTTTTTTATAGGCAATATAACTATGTTCTTGTTTCATACTTGCAATAAAGATGGCTTTGAAACAAAATGAAGACCGATTTTCATTTATATCTCCAAATTCTCTGGAAGACGGATGAAAATTTTGAAAACATACCTCCCCTTAACTTGTCCAAGAATTTCTTGAGCCTTGGCACCGTAGCCATTCTCAGCACCATCCTGCAGAATGGTAACAAAAGTTAAAGAATTTATTTACATGAGGCGAAACACAATAATAGAAACAACAAAGAAGACTTATCAAACCTTAGCCCAGTATGAATTATCTTGGAGCCTCTCATCTCGAAAGACAATCTCATCAACATTTACCCTTTGAAATGGCTTCTTTGCCTGTAAAAACAGTACTTATAAATGTCAATTCTGGTGATAAATCTGAGTAATTGTAAATGTCAATTCTGGTGATAAATCTCCATGGGTTTAGAGCAAATAATATTGGGATATAATCAAGAAATAAAAGAGATGGATAGTCCTCATCAGAAAAAAAGGGAACTAAAAGGAGGATATAATGAAGCAATCTTATCATCTTGGTAGATTGGGCACCAAACCCTCTCATTCAATTTAAGAAGCTCTGAAAATCATTACAGAATTTTCACTATGAAAAGGGTCACCGTTCGAGGGAGATTATTAAGGTGAGATATGGACTTGATCAAGATTAGTGGGTTTCCATAAAAGCCTCTTCCTGTGAGGGCATTGGTGAGAATATGCAAAATTGAAAAGGAAACTCGGTGGCATTATAAAATGACATTAGATGCATTTGAACTCATTCAAAAATCTCAATCCCAATCTTATTGATTTTTAAGGAAAACATTTGCCTTAGAGGATAACATTGTAAGTGTTAAAATTAGTTACTTTGCCATTCAACCCAATAAATTAACTTGTTGGGTTGAGGCTTTTCACATCATTTATATATATTTTAAGTTTTAACACTCCCCTCACGTGTGAGCTGGACAACTCCAACAGCCCAACACGTGCACAATAAACGAAGCCCAACACTAGGACAACAACAAACACACGAAGGCCCATACTTGGGGCAATAATAAAAGGAAGTTTAAATTGCAAAAATCAAGGTTCAAACCAAAGACCTCTCGCTCCGATACCATGTTAAGATTAGTTATTTTGCCATTCAACCCAATAAGTTAACTTGTTGGGTTGGGGATTTTCACATCATTTATATATATTCTAACGATAAGACCGACCAAGTGGGGAGTGTCAGCTAATGAATTTCATTAGAGAGCCATGGATTGCGAATTACAGATGTTTGCTAACTTTATAAATATCACAAGAGTTTTTGAAGTCAAGTCCTACACAACTTCAAAAATGTAAGGCACAGAATGGGAACATGGGCGCATGGAGAAATTATTCCTTTCTTTTTTAAATTTCTTGTGTATAACATCAATTTTCTCTGGCACTCAAATTATTCCCTTTACTAGAATTTACTATCCAAAAAAAAAAAGAAAAATAACAGTCTCATATTTTGGGTTTCTTTCTGAAGAAAGTCACTACGTACCAATTTGTCTCAAGTTCGTAAATTTTGTACAAAATTTACAATGGCCTAAATACATGCTGGATTTCCAAGGTACAAAAATGTATATATAGTCAGTTTAAAGCAGTTTCACAAAAACATCATCTAGGTTCAAGAATGCTATAACACATTGCATCTATGGATGGAAGCTAATGGTGATACATAGCTGCATACTTGCAAAAGCTATGGCAGGTCAAAAACCTCAGCTGACATTCCGAAAACCAAAGGAACTTGGATTCAATTGGAGAACATGGTCCTACATGCTTCCACCAAAATAGATGCAGAGATTAAGCATATGTTTAGAATCCATACCTCAACTGAACCATTCAATTGCTTCTTTGTGGTTTTCTGCAGAGATTTATCTCCATTTCTCTTCAGGTCCACATTCTCCTGAGAAATGAAACCAAGGCCATTCTGTCCATCACTTTCCCCACCAGCTTCAGTTCCCATGGACCCATTTATCTTTGTAGCTTGTCCAGCTTCATCACGCACTTCTGAGTTATCTGTCATTCTACGTTTTGGTTTTTCTGCAGGTATAGAATCCTCGTCCACAGATCTTTTCCTTTTCTTGGAACCTTTGTTCTCTTTGCAAGTCACATTATGTTCTGAAATTTTAATATCATCCTTTGCAGTCCCAGCAATCTCATTGAAAACTGGTGAATCCTCTGCCCCAGCTACTTGCTTAGACTCTTCATTCAGTTGCTCTTTCTCCGTACCATGTTGCTCAACGTCATCAAGATCAGAAAGCTTATTTTTCTTTTTCTTCTTAGCCTTTGACGTATTCTCCATCACATAATCAGTTTCTCCCCCTTTCTCTGACAATACAGGTTTAGATTTTTCTTCATGAGATTCCACATTACCATTTAGAGATTCCGAATTCAACTTGACTTTCTGCTTCTTTTTCTCCTTGCGTTTTTTATCTGGTGATTCACACGCAGTGCCATTAGCCATCTCCTTTCTTACTTTATCGCTTTCCTTTCCTTGACCAATAAAATCAGAATTCTTGTCGTTCTTATCTTTCTTTATAGGTTTCACATCTAATTCTGAAGCCCAAGTATCTGTTATCATCTCAATATGACTAGAATCATTATAATTTTCAGCAGGTCCCACAGTTCCAACTGTATCACGGTTGTCACATTTGTCACGCCTCTTCTTTTTCTTATCAGTGGTTTCCGCCATGGAAGCAACATCAGTCCATACTTCTGCAATTAGACAAATGCAGAACATGAGCCATGAATTTGAAAGGAGAATCGGAGATACAGCACAAGGACTCATGTGGCCAAACCCTGATTCATCAGGTAGAAGCCTAGTGAGGCCAGTGTTGTCAAAAGCATGCCGAGCGTGCGCTTAAAGCGAGAAGCGAGGCCGAGCACATGGCTTGCGCCTCGCTTCACCTTGCTTTGCCTCAAGTTACAGAGGCACCATCAAGCGCACGCTTCTGTCGAAGCGCAAGGCGCGAAGAAGCGTGTTTGTAGCACGCTTCTGGTTTTTTGGCCATGGGTATGGGCTTGATTGTTAGCGATGCCTTTGTGCTTGAAGTGCGCTTTGCACATTGACAACACTGAGTGAGGTAAAATATTAAAATTGGTCATTCAGCTTAGCGTAAAAGGACACTAGGTCTCTTTTCTAGTACACAACACTGGCCAAAAAAATAATTCTCGTAGTGAAAAACATGAGTACCTTGCTCCTTATGGCCTACGATATTTTTGTCAGCATGATCACTGCACCAACCAATAAATAACAGCATTTTTTCAAGAATACCAGACAAGGATCACAAAGGATCCCAAACACCATGTCAATATGTCATGATAAAGAGACTAAGAGAGTTTTGAAAAGGGAAAGTGAAACATTTTAATAATAATTAAAAAAAGTAACACACTTGTTAAATATCATATCATTTGATACAGAATGTGGAATAATATTGAACAGTCCGAAAATTGAACCTTCTACTGACAGGTAAAGGAAACATGACCCCCCACCACAAAAATAAAAAGCAGAAGAGTAAATCAGAACAATCACTGCGCAAAGCAACATAATCAAAAGAGTCAACCACTTAATACATCAAACAGATTTACTAAAAATAAGGAAAATGAAAGCATCCATCACCATCAAACATTTGAATAAGCAAAGATTTCCAACTATATCAGTGTTGTCAAGTGCGCAAAGCACACTTGAAGTGCAAAGGCATCGCTTCATTTCGAAGCGCATGCTAAAAAAGATGTGAAGCGCAAAGTAATAAATTATGTAATAAATTCAATAATTATAACAAATTATATATATATATATATATATATATATTACATAACACAAACAAAATGTCTATATATCTATACGTATCAGTCCGGCTGAGCTAGGTCAAGTAGTTTCCCTCCCTGTCTTAACTAATTCCCCACTTGATCGGTTATTTTCTAAGATCCAGATTTTTGTTCTTCAAAATCGCATATTTGCTTGACTTTTGATACCAATCATCTTCTTGGATCCAGACTTTTATTTACTGAATTCAATTAAAACAATCACCAAATAAACATGTTTTGTATCAGATAAAGTTGAAGTTATCCAATAATTTTAACACTAATCAACATCTCACAAGTTGTGGTTATCAATGTTAATTAACATGATAGACCCAGTGTTTCAAGTCCTCCTTGCTACCTCCAACTACTTCAGCTGATCAAAAAAGCACAAAAATATATGTATAGAAATATAAATTAATTAATTAAAAAATTTAGAAGTCAAAAGCTCGGAAGAGAGTTAGCATATATAAACTGGTTTTCGATAAACGCTTAAGGCTTACATTTAACACCTCTGGCCTCGTGAAATCACCAACAGCTCAGAAATCACCAACGCGAGAGGCAACGGAGCAAACAAAGAAGTTCGTTCGATCGACAATCAGGTCCAATAAGAAGAAGCTAGTTTGATCGACGAGCAAACAAAGAGGCAAAAAGAGCAAGAAGCTCGTTCAATCAAAAGAGCCAAAGGAAGAAGAGAAACCTGTACGGGAAAAGCGGTAAGCTAATCATTTGACTGATCAGCTACCTAAGGGCTAAGCCAATTCAATAAAGGAGAGCAATCCGGCCACTTGAGGTATGAAACGAGATAGTGTAGCGCACAGGCGACTTGAGAGAGCAAAATGAGGAAGAGTCCTTGTTTGATCCATGGAGCAAACGAAGAAGCTCGTGTCTAGGGCTAGATGAGTACCCTGTTGGGGGTGGTGATAGATTCAAAGCCCAACAATCAGGTCCAATTCCTGAAGTGGTTGAAGCACACGCTTTATTGCACTTTGTGCTTTGCAAAAAGAACGTGCTCGGTGCGCTGAGCGCGATGAAGCGAGGCACGACCTGTGTGATGCCCCTTGCTTCTCAGTTAAAGCAGGCTTCGTGTGCTTTTGACAACACTGATCTATATATATTGAGTCCAACTATTGGTGGGCCTCCGGCATATCCATTTTAAAAATAGACTGAATGCAAATACAAGAGAGGGAAAGACAATGATGAAGTGTTTTTTTTTAACTTTATTAATCAAAATAGCAGAAAAATCATGTATGAATTGTTGAACTCTACACTAAAAGATGCTTTGTGTAACAAAAATTTGTAACATTCTAATCATTTTGATAAGAAAAGTTTTAAGATGGATCTAAAAGGGATTAAATCCTCCTACCATGTCTCCAAATACTTGCAGAACATCTCTTCCAAATTCAGCGAGGAACACCCAACCTCATCTTTCTGCAAAAGTATTGAGAAAATTAGTTGAGTAAGTCATCACCCGAAAAGTCAACAAAGAAGAATGCCAAAGAACAAATGAAGCAAATGAAGTTCAGAAGCACATCACTCCATCTTCAGAAATTAATCAACAGCTCAGTTGGAATCTTTTGCAAAACTCAATTTGCTGACTGGACACATTACATAGTTTCATTAGAGGAATTCAACCCATCTTCTAGTCGTGTTACTTGTTCTGAATCTTGTTACGGAGTACAAATAAATACAAAAAAAATTGTTGTTACGTATTCCAAATCTTCCGATTGAAACAATTAAAATATTCTTCAGTAATCACAAAAGAGAATCATATCGAGTTTGGATATGTTATCTGCTCTAAACAAGCCAATTATCATTCAGACAGCTATTATAAGAATGCAAAAAAATCTTCACAACCTAAAAGGGAATCCTCCGATTCGTAGAAAATGTTCTCAATGAAGCACAGTCACCAATTCACCATCTAATAATAAAGTTAATAACTCTCAGCAATGAGAACAACACCTATGCTTGGACAGTGGCTACTTAAAGAGTCCTGATTTATTCAGTTTTCCCATAAGGAATATCAAGGGCTCTTTGAGTAGCCACTACCCAAGCATAGTGTCTCTGACCCATCAAAATATAAACACAAATGAAAAATCCAATCTACTGAAAATAACTTTCAATTATTCCACCATAAGCTTCACAAGAAATTGCTTGACAAGCGCACACCAAACTTCTTGGACCCTATCATTACTCATCACACAAACCCTTGACGTGGACAAGTACAACAGCTAAAATGCAAACAATATTAATTTTCATAACGAGCAGCATTCGTCTTACTGAAAACCCAGAATTTATACCTCAATCTTTGCTTCAAAAAGAAGCTTCTTCAGTGTTTTGGAGAACCCACTGCATTCTAAATATTGAGCAACTGAACGAAGTAGAAGCGCTTTCTGGTCTTTTTTCAGGCTATCAATCTTGTTATTTTCCCCGTTTTGGCTCTTTTTCGTCATTGCTAGCAACACTTGTCGAGGCTTGAATGCTAAAACGGCATGAAATCAAACAATTGCATCAGACAAAAACATGTTGTTAAGTCCTTTCTTTTTGTAATTTACAATGAGATTCTTTGACACAGCAATCAAGTTCTTAAGAAAAATAAATAAATAAAATCAATAAATACGCGTACATAACAAAAATTAAGGAGTATAGAGATGTTAAGAGGAAGCTAATCTGATGAAGAGAGAGAGACCAAGAGGACTTGCGAGGCAGGAGGACTTGCGAGGGGATTGCGAGGAAGAGGCTTGCAGCAGCAGGCAGGAAGGTTTGCAGGAGGTTTGCGAGGCCGAGGCTTGCGATGAAAACTCGAGCAGCAGCCGATTAGGGTTAACGCCACTCATCTGACATCTCTCATCTTCATGAAACGTGAAGGTGGGGAGAGTGGGCTATTTGTGGATGAGCCCACCAAATAAGAGCAACCAGTTTTGTTGAGGTCAACAAAATGTATTGAAGTATGTGTTTTATTGATGTGTTTGGATATTTTGATGATGTGGTTGGGACAATAAAATGTATTTGATAGAATAGTGTAAATTTGTTGGCTTGCTTTTTAGTGTAATAGAGGTAAGACCCAGTATAGATTTTTGTGTAATTGTGAGTGTGATAGTTGAGGAGGGTCTCAAATATAATAAAAAGAAGCCAACATATGGGCAAAGCAAGTTCCATGCCACCCCACTTGACCCAGCAAAATTGCCACTACTGCAGTTGCTTTAATTTGACTATTGTATTTGTACTTTAGAATGAAAGTGGGTTTAGGTTTTAGGTACATGAAGACTATTTGCACCCCAGAGTTAGTTAAGGACGCACAAAATCACAAAAAAAATCTGTATTTAATATCACCCCAATTGACCCTACCACTTCCCTTCATTCTTCCTTCTTCCCTTACCAGAGGAGAGAGACACTCCCAAGCTTGAATGGAAGCTGCAGCAGCAGCTCAAGAAACAATGGGAGCACCAGTAGTACCGATTTGCTAGTTTGTTTGCCTCCTCAAGTTCCTGCCTTTATTGGGAACAAAGGCAATATGCACCACCAACATAGCCAGCCATGCCTGTCAGTGCACTTCTACAAAAAAACTACTCAAATGGGCGCTGCAACAAGTAATGCTCCATTACCTAGAGCAAGCAATGATGACATGATGAAGGTGGAGGGGAATTTGTCTGCTTGGAAGTTGGGCGATGGGGCTGGCTTTGGAAGGTGAAGGTGGAGAGGAATTAGTCGGCGGAGGATGGTTGCAAGGTTAGGGTTTCATGAAACAAAGTCTATTTTTATTTTTATTTTTTTTAATCTTAGTCGTTGGTGAGATCCAATGATTGAAATTATGGGGTGCAGATTGTTAAATTTTTAAAAAAATGAAATTGGGGTGTATTTATAAATGTTATGTTTTAGGTTGGGGTTTATTTAGAATGGGGTGTACTTAGTTAAGTATGGGGTGCAAATAGTCCTC